>NW_022437038.1:3284640-3697679 GCF_009761245.1 Sapajus apella | reverse complement strand
ATATATATATATACACACACACAAATATTTCCTAGTTCTATTTATGGAGAGGCCATGGGATCACCTCAATAGCAGCAAACATACCTACCACTCAGACCTTGGTTTCTCAATATCCTCTTCCACTAAAAGAAATCATGACTTTGCAGCGAAAGAGATGATTCTGGAGCTTGGCCAGGGAGAATACCAAGTCATCATGGAGTACCGCATTATGCCAGAAAGCAAGGAGGTACCCAGAATGATGAGGGCGTATCTAAGGGACACAAGAGCCAGTTTGAAAGAGCATCCCACTGGCCAAATCTGGGACAAGTTAAGCATCAAAATAAATACTGATTTGCTAGTGACATGACTCTATATGTAGAAAATGCCAGTAAACCCACAAAAAAAACCTGCTAGGGCTAATAAACGAATCAGCAATCCTGCAGTGTACAAGAGCAACACACCAAAAACAATTGTGTTTCTATACAAAAGCAATGAACAATCTAAAAAGAAAATTTTTTTAGAACATTCTATTTATAATAGTATCCAAAAGAATAAAACATCTAGGAATAAGTTTAACCAAAGAGGCACAAATCTTATACACTGAAAACTATACAATGTTGTTGAAATAAATTAAAGAAGACATAAATAAATGAAAAGACATCTTGTGTTCATGAATTGGAAGATTGAATATTGTTAAGAAGGCAATACTCCCGAAAGCAATCTATAGATTCAATGAATTTCCTATCAAACTTCCAAAGACCTTTTATTGCAGAAATGGAAGAGCCTATTCTGAAGTTCATTTGGAACTGCAAAAGACCTGAATAGCTTTTTCTAAAACTAAAAAAAAAACAGCACAACCTCAAAAAAAGGGAACATAGTGGGAAGACTCACACTTCCCAATTTCAAAGCTTACTGCAAGCCTAAAATAATCAGAACACTGTAGTGCTGGCATTAAGATAGATATAGAGACAAATTGAATAGAATTGACAGTCCAGCAATAAAACCATATATCTATGGGCAATTGATTTTCAACAAGGGTGCCAAGACCATTCAATGAGAAGAGAATAGTTTCTCTAATAAATGACACTGGGACAACTAGATATCCACATGAAAATTGATGAAGTTGGACCTTTGTCACACACAAAATTTTAATAAAATAAAATGTATTAAAAATTTAATAAAATATATTTTAATAAAAACCCCAAATGGATCAGCAAACCTAATAAACAACTAAAACTGCAAAACTCGTAGAAGAAAAACACAGGGGTTAGTCTTCATGACCTCATTTTTGATAGTGCATTCTTAGATATGAAACTAAAAGCACACACACAAACCAAAAGAGAAATTGGACTTCATCAAAATAAAAAGGGTTCATGCATCAAAGAATATTATCAAGAAAGTAAAAAGACAACTTACAGAAAGGGATAAAATATTTGTAAATTATATATTTTCTATTACCTAGAATATATTTTAAAACAAACTCTTACAAAGTTCTCTTATAGAAAATATACAGAACTTCAGAAAGACAAAAAAAATTCAATTAAAAAAGTTAGCAAAGAATTTGAATAGACATTTCTCTAAAGAAGATACCCAAATAACCAATAGGCATGTGAAAAGATGGTCAACATCATTAATCATTAAAGAAATACAAATAAAAGCCCCAATGAGATACCACATCACACTCACTAGGATGTCTAGGGTTAAGAGAAAGAAACAAAACCCAGAAAATAAAAAGCATTTGTGAGGATGTGGAGAAATTGGAGCTCTCAAATATTGCTGATGGTAATATAGCTCTTGTGGAAATCAGTTTAGCAGTTGCTCAAAAAGTTAACTGTAGAACTACCATATGACCCAGCAATTCTACTCTTAGGTACGTACCCAAAAGAATGGAAAATAGGTGTTCAAACAAATACTCATACACAAATGTTCATAGCAGCACTGTTCACAATAGCCAAGATATGGAAACAACCTGTGTCCATCAAGAGATGAATGTATAAGCAAGTTGTAGTATGTGCATATAATGAAATATTATTCAGCTATAAAAGGAGTAAAATACTGATGCATGCAACAACATGGATAAACCTTGAAAACACTACGCTAAATGAAAGAAGCCAGACATAAAAGGTCACATATTATTCCATTTATATGAATATCCAGAATGGGTAAGTGCACAGAGACAGAAAGCAGATTAGTGGTTGTCATGAGCTAGGGAAAGAAGGGAATGGGGAGAAACTGTTTAGTGAATACAGGGTTTTATTTGAGGGTCATAAAAATGCTTTGGAACTAGATAGTGGCACAACATCATGAATGTACTAAGTGCTGCTGAATTATTCACTTTAAAATTCTTAATTTTATGTTATGTGAATTCTACCTCTATACAAAGAAAGAAATAGTTATTTATGGTAATGGATAATCACCTTTTGGAGAAAAGAGGAAACCATGAGTTTATGGTGACATACACTTTTAAATGACTATCTTGATAGCCTGATGAAGAACAAATTTCTACATGGCTTTAATGTACCTTCCCCCAAAATATTAATATGGTAATTGAAGATGCTTACTTTAGGGAAACTGAGTGATATAGAAGACTCTCTGTACTATATATTTGCTATAAGTCTAAAATTATTTTAAAATAAAAAATTACAAAATGAGATAAATGGGGAAAGATTAAATTGACATCAGAGATGTCTGGCATACATTATCTTACTCAAGTTATCAAAGTGGACATTAACAATAATCGAACAAATAGAAATCACGTGCCACGTGATAGAATGCAGTGGGAAGATGTAGCATCATTTCTGGGATGTTCCTGCCAAAGGCCCATAACTGGAACCGAATTAGGATGAATAGACAATTCAAAATGAGGGACAAGCGACAAAACAACTGGCCCATAATCTTTGAAAGTGTCAAGATCAAGAAAATCAAAGTTAAATTAAGGAAACATCTTAAAGGAGGGTAAAGAGTCATGACCCTTTACCCACAAGTATGACCATCGAATGTTACACCTGAGTCTGAACTGGATCCTTTTGCTACAGAAAAGATTATTGGAACAACTGGCAAAACCTGAATGGGATTTGAGGATGAGATAGTAATAAGGAATGTCCTGATTTGGGGGAGTAGCACTGTGGTTAAGTAGGACAGCGTTTTTACTGGTAGGAAATATACGCTAAACTGGTATTACAGAGTGATTAAGCATTAACTTAACCTTAAATGGTTCAGGGGGGGAAATTTCATTGGTACCATACTTGCAACCTTTCTATAAGCTTAAGATTATTAAAAACAAAAAGCAAAAAACCTAAAGCCAATTTACTAAAGGTGCTATTCTTCAAGGGTTTAAAATTCATTCTACAACACCAGACTTATGAGAATAGGATCGCAGCAACTGTTTTGGCTGTAAAGACCAGATCTATCATTAATCCTGATCTCTCTTTTCTTGGGAAAAGTTATCCCTGACATAGCTCATTACCAAGGTGGGGATGGGGGTCAAGGGAGAAGTCAGGGAAGCATAATGCTGCCTGAGGAAGGAGCTATGTGGAAGGGGGCAGCTCAACCTCGGCTTTGAAGACAGGTATAATTAGGAACTAGTGCTTACCACAGCTACCCTCATTGCCTTCTCCTCCCCGCCAGTGGCTGGGCAATGGCTCCATACTTTTGAGGACAGTTCTGTGTAAGAGCATTTAATTAATGTGTTGACTCAAGTGACATCTTGCTCTTTTACTGGCAAATCCATCCACTTTCGGGGCCCAAGCCCTTTCAAAGTAGACTCATTCTTTTTTTAGTTGAGAAAGTGAGAGCTTACCTTTGTAGTTACACTGTCAGAATCTTTTATTAGGACATGGGGTAGGAGCAGAGGACCTTAACTCTGAAAGGTAAGAGAACCTCATCTCTTAGCATAATGGCTGGGGAGCATAAAACAGTCCAGGCGCCACAACATAAAAGTAATGTCTATCAAGTGTGCAGTTAAGCATTACCTAAATATAATAAACTGCAGGCAACAGCATCCACCCAGCAACACACGGTAAGATTACTCCCTTATCCTTTTATATTACAGTATGACAAAACCACTTTCAGAGAGAAATTGGGGCTTCTTCACAGCACTTGCGAAGTTATTACAAGCTTAGCCCAGCTACCTGGGCTGCATCTACAAACACTGACTCTTTAAAATAAAACTACATTTAAAACTCTCTGCCTTCCTACTTGACAAACAATCAATGCAGTCAATGGTGACACACATTGGTTCCAGTTCCGATCCTTTTTTGAACCCTTATTTTATTTCTCATACTATATTAAGAGACTTTTGAAAGAGGGACCCTGTGAAATGACTGAGAGAACACAGCACCCACTAAAATATATGTCTCACTTAAGATCCCGATAGAGGGTTGGCAAGAGGTGGGGAGGGGTGGCAATGAATTGTTTTCACGAAAACAGCTCTTTGTCCTTGGATAATTACACCACTTTAGCAATAGGTAACATAATCACTTACTCTCATTTAAGCTGCTCCAATAAGTATAACCTGGTTCTTCAAGTGCCCTCCTTATCATGTAGCAAAGTACTTCCATTCCCCGTTTAGCAGAATGTTCTACGTCATAACAGCAAGGTCACTGCAATTCACTAATGATTAAAGATGAGAAGAAATCAGTAAAAACAAGATAATATCATTGGTCCAGAGAACCTGAAGCCAGTTTGCTAGGAATACGGATAAGTGTTCTATTTACTCATGAGGACTTTGTCCTAGAGCAAGGGTCCGAAAAGAACAACCCTCAGGCCAAATCCAGCCATCTCTCTGTTTTTATATTGTTATATTGTTTTTGTAATCTTGTATTGGAACATCACCACACCTATTCTTTTACTTATTGTCTATGGCAGCTTTTGCACTGCAATCATGTCTGGCCTGCAAAACCTAAAGTATTTACCATCTGGCCCTTTACAGAAGTAGTGTGCTGCCTTCTGTCCTAGAAGCCTCTAGCATTTAGCATATCTTTTTTTTTTTTTTTTTTTTTTTTTTTGAGACAGAGTCTCGTTCTGTCACCTAGCCTGGAGTGCAGTGGCACCATCTCGGCTCACTGCAACCTCCACCTCCCAGGCTCAAGCAATTCTCCCTCCTCAGCCTCCTGAGTAGCAGGGACTACAGGTACATGCCACCACGCCTAGCTAATTTTTTTGTATTTTAAGTAGAGATGGGGTTTCACCACGTTAGCCAGAATGGTCTTGATCTCCTGACCCCATGATCCACCCGCCTTGGCCTCCAGAAGAGCTGGGAATACAGGCGTGAGCATATCTCTTTTAACATGACTCTGGGTCTCTGGCCACCTGCCTAGTTTAGAGATGTCAGTCACATTCTCCTTGCCTACACAACCTCCTTAGGAAATCTGATCCATTCGCTGGCTGGAAGGGCGGCTCACACGACTCTGCCTACTGATCACAGCTAACAAGGTCAGAGATAGAAACCTGGCCCAATTGCCAATGGAAATGGGCAGGGGAAACAGTGTTTTACCTGGTATCTGTGAAGCTGAAGGCAGAGTTACTATTACAGCAAACCAAATTAATGTGCAAGCTTATGTGAAGAAAAAGGAGCTGTAAACTTTGCAGTGAAGCTTCTATCTGCAGAAAAGAAATTGGGAGCAGAGACGCAGCATATATGAGAGACCTCATGGCCTCAAAGGGACAGACAGAAACAAATGATCTGCCTCAACACTTCCTAGTACCTGTGTAGTCTGGCTGCATTTCCTGTCACTTGGGGAGCCTGCAAGGTTTCCTGTATTCCTGGACCTAAATCCCCCTTTGCCTAACCGAGCTTGAGTGAGTTTATTAGCTTGTAAATAATTGACTCTAGACAAAAACACTACTTCTTACAGGTATGTTCAATACTTATTGTGTTCCCATTATGTGCTAAACATTGTTTCTAGATGCACAAAATACAGTGTGAAAACAACAAACAAAAATCCTACACTCATAGAGTTCATGTGTTAGTTGGATGTGTATTTGTTTACATTGTTTTGCCTTTCTTTGTCACATCATTCTCACTTGTGAAAAGATGACATAGTACCCATTCATTCGGGTTCATTTAACGATGAAATATGTACATGTGTATGTAAAGCATATTACAGTCTCTGGCACAAAGTATACATGCAATAAGTGGTGGTGGTTGGTGTTGAGGAAAGAAGCTAGAAAAACATAAAACCAGGTTATAGCCAGAGGGAGGCTTGTGAAGGAGGGCAAACAGAGAGAGGCATTGGTGCAAGAACTACAGAAGCATAGACTCCTTTATAACATTGCCTTTTGTAATCCAGAAAGTAACTATCATTCATTACTTCAGCATCCCTAGCAATGACCTGCCTTCCCTCCCTTCTGATTCATTTATAAGGTCCTGTGTTTTTTGTTTGGTTGTTTGTTTTTTGAGACAGTCTTGCTCTGTCACCCAGGCTGGAGTACAGTGGTGCGATCTCAGCTCACTGTGACCTCTGCCTCCCAGGTTCAAGCCATTCTCCTGCTTCACCCTCCTGAGTAGCTGGGATTACAGGCTTGTACCATCCCACCTGGCTAATTTTTTTTTTTTTTTTTTTTTTTTTTTTTACTACAGACAGGGTTTCACCATATTGGCTGGTCTCCAATTCCTGACCTCAAGTGATCCACCTACCTCAGCCTCCCATAGTGCTGGGATTACAGGTGTGCACCACCACGCCCGGTCAGGTCGTGTTCTTTTTTACCTTCCCTCCTCCCATAAGCAGAACCACTCTGGGAGATGAAGAAGGAGCTAGGTTTAGTAACCTTACTCAGCCTCTCTCCGACTATGACTGTGGGTCGTCACTGTGTTACACGGGCCCCAAATGACCTCTTAGTGATTTCTACCTGCCCAACCTGTCAAGCTTTAATTATAGCCAACTTCATAACAATTTACAGAAAGAAATCCCAGTCAGATGGGCCAAAACTGGTTCTAAAGAAAGAAAGCTTATTTTGACCAAATCTAAAAACAGTATCTGCTTGAAGAATTTTCTTCACAACCAAGGATTAATATTTTGCAGAATGGACTGAGGGTGTAGGCAACCACCTAGACCAAATTGGAATCACAAGGATGGGAAGAGTGTGCATATTAAAAGGTTCCTGGGCTCCACCCTGACCCATCCATTGACTCAGTCTTTGTTGGTGGGGTCCAGGAATCTGTGATTAGAGCAAACTTCCCTGGCAACTGTTAAGCTGGCTAAGCTTGAGGACCACTGACCTGAAATGCCACCATCAGATATTCTTTGGTTTTACATTTTGGCCCTTTTAAAAAATGTAAATATTTCTACAAAAGAGAATACACTAAGAGGCAAACTTTTTTTTTTTTTTTAAGATGGAGTCTCATTTTGTTGCCCAGACTAGAGTGCAATGGTGTGATCTTGGCTCACTGCAACCTCCACCTCCCAGGTTCAAGTGATTCTCCTGCCTCAGCCTCCCGAGTAGCTGGGATTACAGGCGCGTGCCACCACACTCAGCTAATTTTTTGTATTTTTAGTAGAGATGGGGTTTCACCATGTCATCCAGGCTGATCTCGAACTCCTGACCTCAAGTGATCCACCCACCTCCGCCTCCCAAGGTGCTGGGATTACTGGCATGAGCCACTGTGCCATGCCTAACATACACACTTAATGAGTGTAAGTTCACTTGTAACCACCTAACCAACATCACAGCTCACATAAGAAGTGACTGGAATGGAAAAAGAATGATGGGATCTGGAAGGCTCTGGCCTCTGGTAGAGGTATCACAAGCAGAAGAAGGGGAAGAGGGCACTACTTCACAATTTTCCTACAAGACTTTTCTGCCTCCAAGTAGCAGGTATGCCCATGTTGAAGCTCTTGGGTATGCAGTGTCATTCCATCAGAAGTTGCATTGAGCTTGACTTTGGTCATGCCTGTCTGAGGATGATCATGATCTTTGCTGTGTGTATGTGTAGAAGTGGCTGTTCTAGGTAGGGCTAGTCTAGCATACCCTTGACAGCAATGCAGCCCTTCTCTCAGCAGAAGAAGGAGATGAATGGGGACCTTTATGCTCTCCTTCACAGGCATTTTCCAGGGGATGGGGACAGGGATCCGCCATACAGAGCTCAAAGCTGTTCCTTCCTTGGATGGACTAGTGACCATTAACGGAGAATCTCCAACGCATTTATTGTTTCTGTCTTTCCCATTGCTGAATTAAACAAAAATCATTACATCTGTGGGAAGCAAGCTTCCTTTCTTATTAAATGCTATAAAGCCAAGCCTTGTGGGCAGCTCGGGCTGATTATCAGGATTTTCAAATTGACTCTTCTACTGTGAAGAAGGAACTTAATTCCGTATCTAATTTTAATCTGTATCCCATGGTCAGGCGTGTTGTGTTAAAGCATTTGTTAACATTTAAAGAGGGGGGAGCTGATTATATTGATCCTTCTTGTGTAAATTGGCCAAGGTGATCAATTTTGGGTTGTAAACGTTTGATGTTTAAATGTATTACCTTAATACCATTTAAGCACAGTCAATTGTCAACCCCATTAACCCATGGCATACCGTCTGAATTTGGATGTTATTTAACATTTCCCAAATGGTGACATGAGGAGGGGAGTTTAGCAATTTGCAAGCAAAGTAGGTCTGCCTTTCTCCTACAGGTTATTTCTAGTGTGTGGTACTGAAACAAGCAATCATAGGGTCTTTGGCATAGTGATAGATTGCATTGCCATGATTCCACTCTTCCCATCTTAACTGCAATCATTAGAGAATACCTCAATTTGTATTAAATTAACATTCAGACAGTTAACATAGAGGTAGAGAAGGATTAATAGTAGTATCTGTTCTTGCAAACCTGTGAGAGGTATGCACAAAGGCAAAATGTTGTCAGTGTGATGGTACTGACATAAAGAGGCTAAGTGCCACAGTTATTTCCACAACCCATGATATGTTTCATAAACACAAGACTGCTTTGACCTGGTGGCAATAAAATCACCAAGAAATAATTCCCTTCCGAAGGGCCTTCACTGCCCTTTGTCCATGCAATAGATTCCTTTTATTAGGAAAGAACTCAATTAAATGCTGTATCAATTAGGATTAGGTACAGCTGTGAGTGACAGAAACCCGAAATTAACAGTGGCTTAAACACACAAAGTTTAATCCGCCCACAACAGAAATCTAGAGGTTGACAATATAGGGATGGCCTGGCAGCTCCATGTAGTAACCAGTTACATAGGCTCCATTATCCCTAGAGTGTGTCTCTCATGCTTATGACCCAAGATGATTGCTTGAACTCTGGCTATCATGTCATCCCTCCAGACAGTAGGAATAGAGAGGAAAGCACAGCGCATCAGTTTTCTTTAAGGAAATTCCAGAAGTCACATGTGAAACTTTAACTTATACACCAGTGACAGACATTAGCCATGTGACCATACTGAGGCACAAGGGAGGCTGGGAAATGTAGTATTAAGCATGTTTTCTGCTAAATTCAAGATTCTATTACAAATGGAGAGAACAGGTCTTGACCATCAACTGGCTGTCTCTGTCCCAAGTACTGTGTATGTTGGAGGTGGGGAGAAAATAACAAAGTCAAGCTTTTTTTGTTGTTTTCCCCTGCCATCATGCATCAAACACTCTCTGTTTCTCCTTGTTTCAATCCAGTTAAAATGTGTCGGACAACTGAAATGAAATAAAAAAGCACCTAGAAGAAGCTAAGGGAAGGGTAAGGAGGCATATGTAACATCAGCGTTTCTCCCCCAAACAGTTTCAAAGTATCTTTTCATTTGCTTACTTTATATGGTAATGTCTGGACATCAGTTCTGTCTCATCCTTACTCTGGTAAACTAAGAATGTGATTGTTTTTCAATCCATTTGCAACTTTCATTAAAGCACACTACTTGAGCCTGTAACATTTTTAAATAAAGATAACTTACCTGTGATTTTGGATACTCCGGAAGGCACCTGCTTACCTGCCTATCTTATCTACCATTCCAGATGCCCCTGGCTCTCCATGAGGAATCTCATGGAGACCTGAAGCCTCAAAGTATCCCTAAGCCATGTGCCCAGGGCCCAAGACAGTACTAGGGTCACTCGACTCTCCTGGGATTGAAGGTAGTCTTCCTTAGGAATCCTTTATTAGGAACTAAGAATTCCCATTTGTTTGATGAGGTTTGTTGAACATATCTTTAGAAATGAAGAAATCTCTAATGAAGATGATTCTCAACCTGCGAATTAGCTGTGTTTAATGACTCATCCCAGACCAGCTTTGCACAACTTTCTATTTTATGCTTCCTGACTGTTTCTTTGACTGCCCATCTATGTGTGTTGAGGGAATACAAATTTAAGTTTAGTAGGAGCCTGAGCAAAATGTAATTGAGAAGGTAACTTCCCTTCAAATAATATTAAAGGCAAAATAGAAATGATTTGAAAATTATCAGTGTCACATTCATTGATGTGGATAATCAAGAAATGACTATACAGTACAGCCTCATTATTTTGGGCCCCAGTAATTCAGAATTTGTGATTAAATTTCTGCCCAGTTCCTGTTCAAATTACCATTGCACTATCTCTGAATGAATGGTTAGCTAAGCAAAGTAATAATGTAAACAAGATTGCAAAGGGGCATGTTTAACCTGGGAGGGATCGATCTCTTTTTAAAAGGCTTTGATGCATTAATTATTTACAGTGAAATTTTGTTTTTGTAGAACTGATCAGTCCAGTTACAAATTGTAGTAGTTAGGTATATTAAAACAACTAAAAACAACTAAATAACATTCATAATACATTTCATATCAATGGCTTTTTATTAAGTTCATCATGCAATTTCATGAATTGCTTTATTATTAAATTTCTAAGACTTAGTCCCCTGGCTTACCAAACTGAATCTTGACCCTGGGCACATGCTTTAGAGATACCTTGAGGCTTCAGGTTTCCGTGAGCCTCCCCATGGAGAACCAGGGGTATCTGGAATGGTAGATAAGATATGTAGGTAATAGGTGACTTCTGGAGTATCCAGAATCACAGGTAAGTTATCTTTATTTAAAAATGTTAGGGGCTCAAGTAGTGTGCTTTAATGAAAGTTGCAAATGGATTGAAAAAAAAAAAATCACATTCTTAACTTACCAGAGTAAAGATGAGACTGAGCTGATGCTCAGACTACCATATAAAATGAGCAAATGGAAAGGAAGGCCCACCGGGGAAGCAGTATTTCACTTTGGTTAAAAATATAAGACAACACGGTTCAAACACCAGTTTTTTTACTTGTACCTTTAATATTCTGTAATTCAGTCTCCTCATTTGTATAATAAAGACTATTCTTCCTTCCTCCAAGAGTAAGAGCTTAGCAAGGTGCCTGGGCAATGTTATTATCATTATAGCTGTCATTAATAGTGATAATATTTGCTGAATTTATGTAGCAATAGAATAAAACTCAATAACTTTTAAAAGGACAAACAGTCCCATTGGTTGTAAGGCGTAACAAGCTTAGCCAGTCAGGATCCCCAGTCATTGGCCTTTAGCCATTGCACAGTGTTTAAATCTCAGTTAACCTTTTTCTGCATTGACACTACTTGAAAACCCATTATGAACTGTGTGTGAGTGTAACTGAAAAGGTCACTATGGGATCAATAGTACCTTCCAAACTAGGCAATGTGAAGTCTGTCTTCTGATTAGTGAGTGTGGCCACTATCCAAATTGCCTGCCACCTAGACTCTCCATATGCCACAACATATTGTATACACGTAAGAAATTCCCAGGCTCGAGGCATTTCAGTGATTTTAAAGACATACTCATAGATCACAATTGCCAAACAGAAAAGTTAGAAAAACATACAGAAACAGTGGAATAGAACAAAATAACAAGATCAGTAAAAATCTGTCTAGAGTCAGTCAACAAAGCACATTCTTTGTTGTCTCTTATGAAAGGGCAAACTTTTCAGAAAACAGTATTTATTCCTCCTCAGCATCTTAGTCTAAGAATACTGTATCAACTATTTGCCAGTCTCTCTTCAGAAGTATTTATCATTGCATTACCTACAGCACCAGACCCAGGGGTATGTGAGAAATTAGAAGAATAAGTCACTTCTTATTCAAACTCTAGCCATAAAAATTAAGGTGTGGAATTTGTCAGATGACAAAGTGAACTAGAAGGTGCACTAACTTGTATGTATAAGTTGTTAGGGATTTCACAAGGAATTTGATGAAAATAATACTTAAAGTGCTGATACTTGGGTATTATCTTCATCCATTTTGTGTTGCCATAAAGGACTACCCGAGGCTGGGTAATTTATAACAAAAAGAGGTTTATTTAGCTCACAGTTCTGCAGGTTGTACAAGAAGCATGGCTCTAGCATATGTATCTGGTGAGGGCCTCAGGGCTGCTTCCACTCATGGCAGAAGGAGAGGGGAAGCTGGCATGTGCAGGGATCACATGGCAAGAGTGAAGGGGAGAAAGAGAGAGAAGAGGGAGGTTCCAGGCTCTTTTTAGCAACCAGTTCTCATGGGAACTAATAGAGCAACCACTCACCCTTCCAGGGCACCAAGCCATTCATGGGGGATCCCCCCCTCATGACCCAAACACTGCCCATTACGACCCACCTCCAACATCAGAGATCATTTCCGCATGAGACTTGGAGAAAACACACACCCAAACTATAGCAGTTATACAGGTATTGATCGACTTACAACCATTCAACTTTACGACCACAATCGCGAGCCACGACTGCTCCGCGTCTGGCAGCGCAAACGTTGCCCAGCTGGGCGTACGACAGTGTGGACCAGCTTCCGGCAGCACTACCATCTCCGCGTGCACCATTTCAACTGTACATATAGCCTACTCAACTTACAACCAAATCGTGTTACGACCGGTCTGCCGGTCCCAATCGTGGTCGTAGTTGAGCACTAGCTGTAATTTAATTTTTTGAAAGGGAGCATGAAATCAAAGCTATCCTTCTAAGGGCATTATTTTCATTTACTCCCATGCCATTCATGCTTTCCTGGATGGTAGAGAAAGGGGCAGAGTTACACACAGGAAATAGAGTATTGCATATAACTCTGGGTATATTCAAAGATGTGAGATTAGACTTCAACATCCTCCTTTTTGTATGTTGCAACTGGAAAAAGAAAAGCTGCTAACCACTAACTTAGAGCGCACGCAGGGTACCAGCTGCCACCAGGCTTTGCCTTGCTTGGAGCTCCTCCTTTCACTCTTTCTCATCCTCCTTCTCATTGCTACCCCTAACTCCTTCATATCCAGAGACCCCGTATCTGAGACTTTTTTTTAGGATGTATTTATTACTAATCAGAGTATTAAAAATACCATTCTTTTTTTCATTCCTCTTTTCTGTTGGACCACATGCTTCAGGAATGCTCTTGGCCCCATGATAGGATATGTACATAAATTCACGTTTGCCCAACAACTTATATCATGTTGAGGTAACAAACATTTTGGACAAAAAAATCTAAAAATTTGTCTTAGGTAAAGGGTGAAGTCCAAGTACAGAAATATAGAGTGACATCCCCACATATCCCCCAAGGCCACATTATCACTGTGTGATAATGAGGAAGTTTGCCTACAGGAGTTTAAGTTGCTCCAAGATAGGTTAGGTAATAGTAACCTTCCTCTTTATTGATGATTTCTGGGACTATTAAATTAATGCATTTTAAAGGGGATTAAATAAATGTGAAGTAGTAGTGTAAGTTAATTTCACTTTAAAAAATGAATCATGAAATCTGTACTTCATTTATCATTTATGGCAATGCAAGTCTATCAGAGGAAGCCAGTCATTTTTTCAGCTTTCATGGTAAATTTGCAATTGGGTTTTTTATGCCTCCCTGCCTCATTAACTGTTGAGATTGGTGCCTGCCTGTTGGTTTTGTGTCCATTCCCCCGCAATCTGTTGAGAACAAATTGTAAATAAAAGAATACGCTGATGAAACAGTATGGGCCTGAGGTTGAGAAAAAAGGTTAGGATGGAATACGTGAAGAAATACATGCTGTGAATTCAGTCTGGAAATGCAATTAGGAGGCCTACAATGGACACTCATAGGTCTGAATAAACCCATTTAATATTTGTCTCACTTTCCACAATATACACTTAGCCTTCTATGTATGCTTGTCTAAGGCTCTGGTTTTTTCCTTGGATAGAAGATCCAGTCAAGAGGGGTGATGTATTCTCCATGTTTGAATATTATGATTAGATGATCGCATTGTAGGATAAGGAAGCACTCTTACATGAAGGAATAGAACAGCATCACAAATTCCTTTTCAAAATATTTTGGCACACGGAGTTTGGTTTGGATCTCTCTATAGTAAACAATGCTACTTCACACCTTTAAAATATATATACTCAATATTAAGGTACAAAATATTTATAAAATATAAACACATTTATAGAGAATAATTACACAGTGAACATGTCTCTACTACCACCTAGTTTTAAATATAAAAAATGACCATCAACTTCAATGTCTCCTGAGTGCCCTTCTTTGATCCTATTTCTGTCTGTCCTCCTGAGAAGTAATCACTATTTTGAATCATGTATTTAGCATTCTCTTGCATTTCTTCATAGTTTTGTCACATAAATTTATACCTCTATATAACATTTTGTTTAGTTTTGTATGACTTGGGGCATAGTTTTTTTGTTTTGTTTTGTGTTTTTTGAGACGGAGTCTCGCTCTGTTGCCCAGGCTAGAGTGCAGTGGCACAATCTCAGCTCACTGCAACCTCCACCTCCTGGGTTCAAGCAATTCTCCTATCTCAGCCTCCCAAGTAGCTGAGACTACAGATGCCCACCACCATGCCTGGCTAATCTTTGTATTTTTAGTAGAGATGGGGTTTCACCATATTGGTCAGGCTGGTTTCAAACAACTGACCTCAGGTGATCCACCCGCCTCGGCCTCCCAAAGTGCTGGGATTACAGGCGCAAGCCACCATGCCCAGCCAATCTGGGGCATAGTTTTTAAAAAAGAAGAACATGTTCTTCTTCCATTTGTTTTCTTCATGCAATATCTTGAGAATCATCTGAGTGGTGGCATGAAGATATACTTTGCTAACTTTCACTGCTATGTAGTATCAAGGATATAACACAATCTATAATCCATTCCACTATTAATACACCTTTGGTTTGTACCAGTTCAGGGCTGATATTTGGGTACTATCTTTGTCCATCTTGTGTTGCCATAATGGAATACCTGAGGCTGGGTAATTTATAACAAAAAGAGGTTTAAAGACAGCAATTCTATAATCATTTTCATCCATGTCTCCAGCTGTGTGTGTTTTACTCATTTTGCTATGATTTTATCTCATTTTCTTATTGATTTAAAGGATACATAAAAATGTGTGTGTGTGTATGTGTGTGTCTGTATATACATGTAAACCTTGGATACTAATCCTCTGTTCATCATATGTGTTGCAAAAATCTTCTTTCAAATTATAGTTTGTCATTTTACTTTCTTTGTGTCTTTTAATGAACAGAAATTCTTGCTTGGTTTTAATGATGCTGAATTGCCATGAACCTGAAGCATGAAATTCAGAGAAAGTTGTCATGGCTTCCTTAATATTGTAGTTGCAGTACATTGATTTGGTTTGGTTTTTGCATTGTTATTATTAGAGAAAGTGAGATTTCTATAGCTCAGGTCTGAAGAACATGCTCACCCCATCTAGGTGGATAGTGAATCACCAATGAATCGTTACTATCTTGTTAACATTACAAATAGCCTTCTGTTAACCAGGTAATATTTTAATGGAGTAGCATTTCTTCCACTGCATATGTTCTCCAACCATCATTGCCAGGTAGATATGAAGATTGGAGCCTTTGGGAAAGAGAATAGATGAGAATTTATGGCAATTTTAAAGAGTGGTATTTTGTTTTACATTTTTGTTTGTTTTGTGTGTTTGTTTTACTTGGGGACATTTTTATGTGTCCTAAAAGGAAAACCATTCAATGGTATTCTTCAAAGAAACTTTTATTAGCAATTACAGTTTTAAAACACAGCTCTGCACCTTCTCCCATGCCCGAGCCTGGGATGAAGTGACACAATATAATAGTCAAGAGCGGTCTTTCTGAAGTTACTTCCCAGCTCCACCATTTCCTAGATATATAAATTTTGCCAAGTCACTTAATCCCTCAAGCTTAGTTACCTCATCTGCAAATGGAGATAAATGAATATCAAATGAGATAAACCCATGTCAAGTATAACTTACTAAGATGACTATTTGACCTGTTAGATGAAAAAAATAGCACCAGAATACCTATGGCAAACTTCCTGCATCTTTCAGTAAGGACCACAACAGCCCTTCACCTCTTAAAAGGAAATGGTCTATTCATTATATGAATAATGTTCATGAACAGGAAAAATTTCAGTTAATCTGACTTTTCTTTCAACCATGACTGTATTCTACCTACGGGGTTGAACAGCAAGGTCTACAGCAGGGCAAGGCAATAGTAACTGAGCCCAATGTGTTTAAGATTGTTTGTTGTATTTGTTAGCTGATCAAAAAAGTGTTGACTGAGTTGGCTTCTTCAATGTGCAATTGCACATACAGTTTATTTATTAATGATCACCAGTGGCCTCCACAATTTGGATGTAACAGTTAAACAATTACCTATTGCATTTGAACTGAAAAAAGAAGAAAGAAAGTCATTTAATTGCTAGTAATTTTTCCTCATTATACAAAAGCCCTTCCTTACTGTTTGGTAACATAATCATAACAGCCAGATAAAACAGTGATTTGGCACTCAATAACTCATTTCCCTCCTTAATAGCCAAACTATAAAGCCCAAATGGCCTCATATCGCATATAAGCCATAGGGCTGAAAGAGTGTATTTTCTTTTTCTTTTATGAAAAAAGCAAAGAGATCTTGGTAAGAGGTAAGGGAGCTCTTTCTTCTCACTCATTGTGTCTGTAATAATGTGATCTACCAGACCATCACAAAACTGTGCTACAAGATAGCCCTCTTCCCCTCATCTTCCTCCTTTTGTCAATACTTGTACACACATCCACATACATGATCTCCTTGCTGTATTCTTAGAAATGACTTGAAGTAATTACAGATATAGGTGAATAATTCTGTCTTTCTGAGTGAATAAGAAAGAAGAACATGGTATGTTTTCATCTTGTTCTGTGGTTTGATTCCCAGCTGCCCCAAAGCTACTCATAGAAGACTAACATGGGTCTGAAAGAAAAATTGGGAGTACCAGGAAAATCACCCATTTTGGGGCAGCTTGCTTATAAGTTAATCAAAATAATTTATTCATGATGGTACCTATTTCAATCATAGAGAGACAGAGTGAAAGAAAATGTAGTCCGAACAGTGATTTGGAAAACAGAAATCCTTCAGCTTTGCTCCCACCTTAATGTCAACTGCCTCTATATCCTGGGAACATCGCAGAAGGGTACTCTAAGGATTAATTAGCTCTTTAAATGCTTTGAATGTAAAAATGTGCTAAATAAACATATGACAGTTTGAACTCACCAGAGAAAAAAAAGAGACCTGAATTTGGAAGGGAGCGGGTGGAGAATGGTAATAGAATGATAAATTATTTAATGTTTGTTCATTCTTACTTTGGAATAATAGAAAGAAAATACCTTTCAGGGATGTATCACCTTATATATGCTTGCGGAGGGGAAGAAGGTGGTTAAAAATGATCACATGCTAATAGGATACTGTGATCCATAACCAGTGACTAGAGGTGGGAGGCTGAGTGAAGATGAGGGTGAACCATATAATAATGTAGTGTAAGGCTGTGTGGCTAGAAAAAAACAAGCTAATCCGTCAACAAAGGAAACGGACACTGATCTTAGGAAGCAGAGCGCATTGTGGCACAGAAAACAAGAGAGAAGACTGGATAATTAGATGGACTTGTCCCAGAGGAAATAAGTCAGGAGGAAGAGGAGGTGGGTAATATTAATGTTCTAGGTAGATGGACACTGTAATACCAAACCAGTGTTGTTGAACCAAAACACAGGAGCTGAGACGTGATGTAGTCAAAACCATGCGGAATGATTGAAAATGATATAGAAAATGTACAGCTGTAAGATAATAAGCTGGTCATAAAGTGCTGTTTATCAGGTTGAAAAAAAGAGAAAGAAACAGTAAAATGCAGAGGAGGTGGACAGTGAGAGAACGTAATGTGGTCCAATATGCAGTTTCAGTTAGGTATTCAAATGTGAAGGAAGAGAGAGATGGAACCTTAACACAAAGAAAGGAAGAGGTACAGAAAATGAGATGATACTGAGGGTGAGGGGCAGGACATTACTGGAAGAGATTTGTAGTGTAATAAGCATGCATGCTATCTAGGACTTCAATAAAGAAAGAATTCAAAGGCAGGAATAGAGCTATTTTTACATATGGTTTACTCATTGAATCCAGTATCTCTTCTCTATAATTACTTTGCATGTTCAGTTTGCATTTGCTTCTGCAGAAGGAATGTGTACACACCTGCTCATATCACTGTTATCATATTAGCCTGTCCGCCAAGAAAAACACAGAGCTACATTCCCAGTTAAGAGGTTTGAATGACATTATTCCCCATTATTTTCTTTCAAGGTAATTATTTCATTCAGCAAGTTTGCTGGTAGTCATCAGTCCAGACCTTCGGAAAATCCCATTGACCATTTAAGTCTGGAGCTTTAAAGTTTTGATAGAATTTTTAAAGTTCAAAACTTGCTATGAGCTTTTCTTTGCTTATCTCTATTTTGTACAAAGTTGCACCCTAAAATGCTTACAGAGCATTTCTTGAAACCGAGATTACAAAATTATTGGTGATTTAGCTAGTTACCTCTTCTGAATTGGTCAGATAAAAGCTATAACCCTTGATTAATAAAGTTTTCTCCTAAATATCAAAATCCCTAAGAGAACAATCATTTGCAGTATCCAGACCAAGACTTTGTGTACAAGATCACTAAGTATTTCACGTGGATTTAGGGCACAGACTGTTGCTGCTTCATGGCTGTATTGCCAGCTCATCTTCATTTACTTAATCCCCTGCTTGCCCTGTTCTATGTCACGTGAGCTAATTGATCCACAAAAGGTAGAGGTGCCTTGGTTTAGAATCAAATTGCCTTTGTAAGTGTTCTTGAATTGTTTCATTCTAAGGACAGTGGCCCCACCCATAAGTTATCCCAACTAATCACTGAAGATTGGCCTATTTACCTACTGCAACAACTTGCTTGATACATTGATTTTTTATTATTCTTGTTTCTAATAATTTCTTCAATACAAAAATAAGTGATTATGAAAAAATATATATACCAAACACACACACACACACACACACACACACACACACACACACACACAGGGCCAAAGAACTTGAATAGACATTTTTCCATAGAAGATATACAAATAGTCAAAAGCATATGAAAAAATGCTCAGCATCACTAATAATTAGAAATGAAAATCAAAATTACAATGAGATATCACCTCACACCCAGTAGGATAGCCACTAATGGGCAACTAATTTCTCAACTAAAAAACAGAAAATAACAAGTGTTGACAAGAATATGGATCAATTGGGACCCTTGTGCATTGCTGGTGGGAGTGTAAAATGGTGTAGCCACTATAGAAAACAGTATAGAGGTTCTTCAAAAATTTAATAATAAAAATACCATGTAATAAAGCAATCCTACCTCAGGGTTTATATCCAAAACAATTGAAAGCAGGCTCTCAAAGAGATATTTGCACACCCATGTTCATTACACCTTTATTCACAATAGTCAAGAGATGAAAGCAACCCAAATGTCCATAAATGGATGCATGGATAAAGAAAATGTAATATATACATGCAATGGAATATTATTCAGCCTTTAAAATAAAGGAAATCCTACCATATGCCACATGGAAGAACTTTGAGGGCATTATACTAAGTGAAATAAGCTAGTAACAGAAAGACCATTACTTTATGATTCCACTTACATAAGGTATTTAAATGAGTCAAACTCATAGAAACAGATCATAGAGTGATGGTTGTCAGGGACTGTGGGGAGGGAAAAAGGGAGATCTTGTTCAATGGGTACAGAGTTTCAGTTTTGCAAGATGACACAGCTCTAGAGATCTGTTACACAACAATGTCAATACGGTTGACGCTACTGAACTGGACACTTAAAATGAGTATGGTAGTAAAATTTATTTTACATGTTTTATTTTTTAAACCACAATTACATTTTTTTCAATAGGAAAAAAGGCAGATTGAAAAGCATTTGTGCATTGAGGCTTACTGGCGTGCTGGGCCTGGCACATCACCGTGGTGTGAATGAGCCCAAGGCAGTCTATTGGAAGACACAAGACCACATCTCTGCAAACAGCTAACCAGCCACCAGCCAACCCAGCAGCTAATCATAGACACATGCAAAAGTCATAGCAAAATCCCAAGCCTGACCCAGATCTGCAGCAACACCCAGCTGAACACAGCCCAAATAGTTGACCTACATATTTTTTAGCTAAGTAAATTGTTGTTGTTTGATGAGATGAATAGGAGAAGGAAAACAGAAATCACTCATTACTCAAAATCCTTCCATTCAGAGAAAGCCAATGGTGAATTTATATAAGTTGTGTGTTATATGGGTAAATGTGTGTATGCACGGGCACGCGCACGCACACACACACACACATTGAAAATACGTGAGTATACCAATTTTAAGCTTCTTTCCTGGTCAGAAAATGTATTTGTCTGGTTTCTTTTGTACTGTTTTCATAATAGTATTCTGTGGTATGTTTGCACCCTTATTTTTTTGACACAATGTCTTACTGTGAGGCATTTAGGATGTTTTCAATACTGTGATATTGAAAACAGCAGTGAGATGAACACTTTGTGGATGCATATTGTGCACAACCATTATTATTTTCTTGGAATGATTTCTGAGACATGGACTGTCTCACTGAATGTTATATAAAATATATTACTCAGATGTCTTAAAAGTATTAACTAAATCCTCTTTAAAATGGGAGTGGAGAGTGAATTTTCTTTTCATATCCCATCACTAAGTTATACCTTTTTACATCTATCATTGCTTCACTGTAAAAATCATTTGATTAACCACCTTGGTGAGCAGACAAAGAGAGAAATCCACTTGCAATGAAAACAGATACTAATGGGTAGATTCTTATTATAGATGAATAACACACAAGTGCAACCTAAATAGAAAAATATTTATTGCTGCAGTTCCAATGTCTGCCTGGTCTATAAAATGTAACAGATTTTTCAGTGCCTGTGCTGAAATGCAGCACACATTCGGGAGAGAAAACGGGCACTAAGAGCTTTAGATGTTAATAATGCTATGAGACCCACTCAATTGTGTGTGCATAAAGGCCTCAAAATATTTAGTTTTATCCACGCCCTTGAAGAAATAATATTAAAGTCTACTTATTGTCCATCTTCATCTATTTTAAATGCCAGACAATCTATGAATGCTACATGTCAGCTGGAGGCTATCATTAAAATGGCATGAATCCACATTCCTTTTATTAAGTAAGTCTTCATCATAGCTAAATCTTTTGGACTTCAAGCAAAGAAGCCCCTTGGTCTTTTTGACTAAGGAGTAAATAGATGTCTAGTCCCCTCTTACTCCTTGCAATGCAAGTATGATCTGGGTATGCCCATGGATGGGGAAGAAGAGAAATATTTCCTTCAGGAGACTAGAGCACTTAGCTTATGCCCAACATAATGATTATAGACCAGGCCATTTGGCTAATGTTCAATAGCCAGTGACTTACTGGGTGACTAATGTCTTTGGGGCATCTCCTGTAAGCATAGGGAGTTTAGTTACCATTAATAACATATTTCATGGAGTTTTGACAGTTCTTGGCAATTCTAAATATTCCTTCGAGAAATAGCAGAACTTTGAATCAGTATGTATGCAACCAATAACTAGCCCCTAGGTTGCTCTCTAGGCCTCAAATCTTACAGGGGTTGCTTAAGAAGTAGCTATTTCTATAAAGTTAGAGAAGGTTGGCAGAAAACTACACCATCCTTAACACACAAAGTTTCCCTTTTCACTTCCTAGAGCGTGGATGGGTGTTGGAGATGTCAGCGTGTGCGACGAGTAGAGCACCTGCAATAACATCACAGCCAGGTGAACCAGTCCCACTGCATGTCAAAAAAACCTGTCTCTACTGCTGCTCCCTGAACTTCACATACAAAGCAAATGGTGGGAATTAATCTTAAAGTTCTAACAATGAAGCCAAGTCACTGTGAAATTGAGCATCAAGAACAAATTTTAAAAGACGCTGTTACTGTATTTTGATAATTGTTAAAAATAATCTTATTTCTGTTGGTAATGGCCACAGGGATCAAGAACCTGATTTTCCACACCACCACCACCATCACCCCTACTCCTTGTAGTGCAAAGACTTGTTAATATAGCACTAGGAGGAGTGGTTTGAATGTTGCAATCATAGGAGCATTATTTTTTTTTCTTTCATTTGTATAGCACTGTATGAGTTTTACAGATAGCACTAATGAGAGAAATAGTTCAAGTCTCCAGTTGGTCTGACCCTGACATATGCTTATGTGCACACACACACATACACACACACACACATCCTTTTACTGGCAAAAGGTCAAGTAAACATGATTTCTTCCCACATTCTATTTTAGAAAAACAATTTTCGAGAGATTTCTATGGTTTTACAATTTATGTCTTAGATATGCCATTTAGCAAGACACAAAACCCCCGTCTCTCTCTCTCTCTTTCTCTCTCTCTCTCTCCTTCTCTCTCTTTTCCACACCCCCCTTCCGCATCTCCCTCTCTCTTTTACTTTTTGGAAAGGAGAAAAACTTATGAAGTTTAAGTTTCTCTGGCTTATAACCTAGATGTGGGAGATGATTTAGGGTATTCTAAATCTAAGACCTATGATTGATTTCTGTCTCTCTCAGCCCCAAAATATGGATTAAGTATTTTCTTTTTAACCAAAACTCTCTTTTATCTTTGAATTTCTCACTTGAAGAATATAGGGCCTGGACATCCCTGAGATATCTTATTTGTAGACAGAGAAGATAGAATGCAATGGTGGGCAAGCAAATCTCTGAAGCACATAAATGGAAATGAAAGTAAGATAGCACAGTAATTAACACAGATGAAAATAGTATTCTTCCCCAGAATTCCTGTGGGTGATAAATTGCCTTAGCTGGAAACTATATTTTCAAGTTGTAAATCTTCATATGACTAACGACTTCCCTGTAACTTGCAATGAAATTAGAGAACAAATATTAAGATGTCATCTTTATTTATCTGTAAAATTATAATACTGGAGCAACAGCATGAACCTGCACATGAAATGAGGGCCACAAGTTATTACCTGATGGCCAGTTTACCCATTAAAATACATGGGTAGCTGTAGGTAGATAGAAATACAGGACAATTAAAGTACATAGCCCTGCATCTTGTCAAGTGGTTAAAGGATTTTCACTGAAGGGGCTAATTCAAGCTGAAAATATTTATTTTATTTGAATTTTAAAATTCAGTTGACTGAAAAGGAAGATCAGAGCCATCTGGCAAATATCTTTGAAAACTGCATTTGCCACACATAAATTAATATGTTTACTGGAGAATGTTTTATAAGTGGATATCTCTGGTTTCCCACGTCACAGGTACTCCAGCCCAATATTAAACCGGAGCACAATACATCAGAAAAACAGTGCATCTGTTGCCTTCTCTGGGCAAATGTGAGCTGCTTCCTCAGTGCAAAGATTGCCTAGAGCGATTTAGCTCAGCTCTTGGAACAGCCCTCGAACATGGCCATGAATTCCTGGGTACCATTCACATTCCTTTTAAAAACGAGATTCTCCATTCTGAGCCAGAACTGCCTCCATAGTCCAAGGGCAAAAAGTAAATCAATTTCAGTAGAGACGGAAGACAACTGGCTTTGACCACAGCTCAGCAGTTCCTAAATCTTGAGTCTAGTTATATCAGCCACCTCATGATGTAGAAGAAACATTTTGAATCAAAGGGCATTGATGTATTATAGAAAATATAAAACCTGTGAAGCTTTTAATTCCCAGAATTTAATAAGAGTCTGAAAGCCCACCCATCAGAGAGGCTGTAAAGAGGATTTCTATATTGAGTATATCCTCCGAGGTCTATACCAGCTTTCTGATTCTATAATTTTGAGGCAGAGTTTTAAAATATGAATATTTGGGGCATAGCCTTATCCTGATGATTTTGGCAGTTTTCTTCCATAGATACAGGTGCAAATTAAAAGATGTTTTCTTACGTAAGGTGAACAAATGTAGCCCCAAACTCTACACTAAAACACCTGGGTGAATAAACTGAGTACAAAGCATTAATTGATTTCCCCATTTTATGACCCCCTTTATACTAATTTATATTCGATTTAATTAAAAGTGAGTCTGGCAAGTTCTGGAATAGAATAGTGGCTTGTATCTCAAAACTCCCACTGGTAACAATTATAAACTCTGGGAAAAATATAAACATAACTGCTACTTGAAAGAACTGGAGATATAACAAATACTATCAAAAAATAGAAGGTGCCTTGATACTTGAAAGAAGGAAATCATGCTGGTTGGGGATCACATTTATACACCTTTATCCCTGACACCAATTTCCTAATCTGAGCACCACCGGGGTAGAGGGGAGTTTGTAAGCAGATTTACGAACTCCCTCCATCTATGGCTCCCTCTTTTCTAGGATTTCCCCCTTCAAATTCCAGTCATGATAGCAGCCCCAAACACCATTTTCTAACAGAGGAGACAGCAAAGTTTTTGTGTAAAGGGTCAGATAATAAATATTTCAGGTTTTGGAGGCCACATAAAGTCTCTACTGTACATTCTTTTTTGTTTTCCTTTTTGTTGTTTTTTTATGATGTTTTAAAAACATACAAACCATTCTTAGCTTGAGGGCCCTACAAAAACAAGCCTGATTTGGCCTGCAGGCAATAGTTTGCCTATCCCTGATCTATACCTCATGCAAATATGACTGTGGATCTGACATACATGTATCTGGATTCCCAGAAGGAGAGGGGAGAGATAATAAAGCACAAAAGCATTTGAAGATATACTGGCAGAAAAATTCTCAAACTGGGCGAAATGTGTCAATGTACAGTTTTAAGAATTTCACAAACTCCAGTATAAATACATAAAACGAACGAACAAATAACAGGCACCTCATAATCAAATTTCTGAAAAATAAAGATAAATTTAAAACCTTAAAAAATAATCTTGTTTTACAATATTAACTCTCTAAGTCAACTGTAAAATGTCAAGAATGCATATCATAATCCCTATAGCAAACCCTAGCAAAAATACAAAGAAGGCAAGTTTAAAAGTCATTAGAGAAATTTAAATGGAATACTTTATTTTATTGTATTTATATATTTATTTTTGAGACAGAGTCTTGGTCTATCACCAGGCTGGAGTGCACTGGCACGACCTCGGCTCACTGCAATCTCTGCCTCCCGGGTTCAAGAGATTCTCCTGCCTCAGCCACCCGAGTAGCTGGGACTACAGGTGTGCGCCACCTCACCCAGCTAATTTTTGTGTTTTTAGTAGAGACGGGGTTTCGCCATATTGGCCAGGATGGTCTCGATCTCCTGACCTCGTGATCCACCTGCCTCAGCCTCCCAAAGTGCTGGGATTACAGGCATGAGTCACCGCACCTGACCTTAAATGGAATACTTTAAAAAATTAATTAGGCTGAGCCGGCTGCAGGTGGCTCACGCCTGTAATCCCAGCACTTTGGAAGGCTGAGGTCGGTGGATCACCTGAAGTCAGAAGTTTGAGTCCAGCCTGGCCAACATGGTGAAAACCCATCTCTACTAAAAATACAAAAAGTTAGTTGAGCATGGTAGTGGGTGGCTGTAATCCCAGCTACACGGGAGGCTGAGGCAGAAGAATCACTTGAACCTGGGAGGCAGAGGTTGCAGTAAGCCAAACTGTGTCACTGCACTTCAGCCTAGACAACAAGAGTGAAACGCCATCTAAAAAAAAAAAATTAATTAGGTTGGGTATGGTGCCCCACTCTTGTAATCCCAACAGTTTGGGAAGCCGAGGCAAGAGGATCACATGAGGCCCGGAGTTTAATACCAGCTTGGGGAACACAGCAAGACCCAGTCTTTATCAGAAAAAAGAAAAATTAACCAGGTGTGGTGGTACAAAATTACTCCCAGGTATTCAGCAGGCTGAGGTGGGAGGATCACTTGAACCCAGGACTTCAAGGCTGCAGTGAGCTATAATTGCACCACTGCACTCCAGCCTGGGCGACAGAGTGAACTCTAAAAAAATAATAATAACAATAATTAACTAAACTCAAAGAAGGCAAGAAACGAGGAGCACAAGAACAAAATATCAAATGGAACTAATAGAATATAAATTGAAAAGCAAAATGGCAGACTTAAATCCAAACATGTCAATAATTATTTTACATGGGTTAGACTAATCTAATTAAAAGACAGGGATTTATGGGCAGGCTTTAAAAAATGATCTTCCTCTATGCTACAACAAGCAATGTGTTTTGATACAACAACAAACAGGTTGAAAATAAAAGTACGGAAAAAGTTATATGCTGCAAACAATAAGCATAAGCAAGCTTGTGTGTCCGTTTCATTATTAGACAAAGTAAACTTCAAGACAGGGAGTACTGCCTGAAATTAAGAGGAACACTTCATACTATTAAGTGGTTAATATATCAGGAAGATGTAACAATCGTATCTGTTTAGCTAATAAGACTATCTCAGCAAAAGCTGATGAAATGAATAGAATAGACAAATCCACAGTTATAGTTGGATGTTTTAATATTGCCTCTGTATAACTGAGTAACAGATAAAAACACTAGAGAAAAAAATTGTAAGGACATAGAATATTTTAACAACATTATCAGCCAACTTGACTTAATTGATAATTTTAGAACAATACATAAAGAATACGTATTCTCAAATGCATGTATAATATGTTCACCAAGATAGGCTGTGTACTGGACCATAAAATTTCAATAAACTTCAAAAATTTTAACTGTATATAGTATATTCTTTAACCCAATGGAACCAAATTTAAAAACTTGAGGTCATTATGCTAAATGAAATGTCAGGGAAAGACAAATATTGCATGACCTCATTTGTATGCAAAATAGAAAACGTTGAACTGATGAGAAAAAAAATGTAGAATCACAATGATGGTTACCAGGGGCTATAGGAGGGGAAAATGGGTAGATCTCCATCAAGGGTACAAACTTTCAGTTATAAGATCAATAAGTTACTGTGATACATACAGCATGATGACTATAGTTAACAATACTGTATTGTATACTTAGTATTTGTTAAGAAAGTGTATCTTAAGTGTTTTCACCACAAATAAATGAAAGAAATTATTTGAGGTGATGAATAGGTTAATTCTATGGTTTTTTAGTAATCATTTCACAATGTGCACATATATCAAAACATCACATTGTATATGGTAAATATATTCAATTTTTAATTGTCAACTGTACTTCAATACATCTGTAAAGAAAAGAATATGTAATGGGTTTCATAAAATATAATTCAGAAAAAATGCTCAAATATTTGGAAGTTTAAAAGCATACTCAAGTCTAGGGCATTTAGGTCATGTGTCAAAAAAAGGAAGTTAGAAAATACTTCACACTGTGTTATAATGAATATAAAATCACATAAACCTTTGTAAGATGAAGCTAAGACAATACTTAAAGGGAACTTTAAGTACTCAAAAACTTATATTAGAAAGAGAAGTTTAAAAGCCATAATCTAAGCTTCCACTTTTAAAAAGCTAGAAAAAGGGGGGCCAAATAAACTTGAAATAGGTAGCAGGAAGAAAACAATAAAGCTAAGAAGGGAAATGAGTGGGCTAGGAAAGAAACAATACTACAAAATTTGGTTCTCTGTAAAGATTAGCACAATTTATAAAGCCCTAACAATATTGATCAACAGAAAATAAAATACAAATTATCAATATCAAGGATACAAGAGGGGTTATCACTACAGAGACTTCACTGGCCACACACAACAAAAAATACAAACTTTACAAAATTAGTCTAGGAAAGTCCCTAATAAACAACTATTACAATAAGCAGTAACAACATTTCCTGGGTAGGGGCAGAATCTAATTTCCATAGTTGCCAAATAATTTTCAAAATGTCCAGTTTTCAACAAAAATATTATGAAGCATAAAAAGAAACAAGAAAATATCGCCAATACATGGGGGAGGGGGAAGGCAATTAATGGAAACTGTCCCTGAGGAAGGCCAAACATTGGACTTACTAGACAAAAACTTTAAGTCAGCTATTTTAAATATGCTAATAGAGCTAAAGGAAACTTTGTCCCGAAATCTTAAGAAAACCAAGAGAACTATATAAAGACTGTCAGTCAATAGACATAGATTACAAAGAAAAAACAAACAGAGATTCTGGAGTTAAAACACATAATAAATAAAATGAAACATTCAACTAGAGACACTTACTAGCTAGCAGATTTAACCTGGCACATGAAAGAATCTACAAACTTGAAGATAGATGAACTGAGATTTTCTAGTCTGAGGAACCAAAACAAAAAAAAAATTAGGAAAAATCAAATGGAAAGAGCCTACGAGATTTGCGGGACACCACCCATCATACCAAATACACATAATGGGAGTCCCAGAAAGACAGAAAGAAAGGAACAGAAAGAACATATGAGGAAATAATGGCTGTAAACTTTCCAAATTTGATTTTTAAAAAGTTTAATCTACCGAATCAAAAGCTAAATGGAGTCCAAGTACAATAAACTCAAAGAGATCCACACCAAGACACATTATGAAATTGTCAAAAGCCAAAGACTAAGAGAAAATCTTGAAAGCAGCAAGAGTAAACCAACTGATTATACAAGGTATCCTGAATATGCTTAATAAATTCTTATCTGAAACTATGGAGGCCAGAAACAGTGGGATGCTATTTTGAAATGCTGAAAGAAATAACAATTGTCAACCAAATATTCTCATCCAGCAAAACTACCTTTGAAAATTGAAGGAGAAATTAACACATTCCCAGATAAAACCAAAATAATTGACAGAATTTGTCACTAGTAGATGTACCCTAGAAGAAATCCCAAAGGGGGTCCTTCAGTGTGAAATAAATGGACACTAGAGAGTAACTTGAACCCACACAAAGAAATAAAGAACACCTGTAAAGGTAACTACATAGATTAATATAAAAGTCAGTGTTAATGGTATTTTTTATTTGTAACTCCTCTTTTTTCCTGTCTCATTTAAAAGACAGTTGCATAAAATGATAATTATAAATCTATGTTGATGGACTCAATGTATAAAGATGTAATTTGTGACAATAACAACAAAAAGAGGAAGATAAAACTATATAGGAGCAAAGTTTTTATATACTATTGAAATTAAGTTGGCAATAATTAAAACTAGATCTTTATAATTAAGATACTAATTGTAATTTCCAGGAAAACCCCTAAGAAAATAAATCAAAACCATATAGTAAAATGAGAAGGGAATTAAAATGTGTATACTAAAATATCTATCAGCATAAAAGAAGGCAGTAATGGAGAAATTGAGGCAGAAAAAAATATGACCTAGAAAACAAATGGCAAAATTATAGAAGTAAATCCTCATTATCAGTAATTACTTTAAAAATAGATGGATTAAAGTATCCAATTAAAAAGCAGAATTTGGCAGATTTTAAAAGAACGTAATACAACTACATATCTCTGTCTACAAGAGACACTTCAGATACAAAGATACAAATAGGTTGAAAGCAAAATGATGAAAAAAGATACCCCATACAACAATAACCAAAAAAGAGCTGAAGTGGCTACAATAGTATCAGACAAAACAAACTTTAAGACAAAAAATGTTACTAGAAACATAGGCCAGGCATGGTGGCTCATGCCTGTAATTCTGGCACTTTGGGAGGCTGAGGTGGGAGGACTGCTTGAGCCCAGGAGTTTGAGACCAGCCTGGACAACATAGTGAGACCCTACCTCTATAAAACAAACAAAGAACATTTTTTAAATGTTACTAGAAACAAAGAAAGACAGTATATAATGCTAAAAGGATTAATCCATATAGAAGACATAGCAATTATAAATATATATGCAACTAATAAGAGCACCCCAAAACACAAGAAGCAAAAAAATGACAGAATTGAGAACAGAAATAGACAGTTTTACAATAGTTGGAGACTTTTATATCCCATTTTCAATAATGGGTAGAACAACTAGACATAAGAGCATGAAAGAAATAGACTTAAACAACACTATATAAACTGACTAGACCTAAGAGACTGCTATAGAATGCTTTTTACCTAGCAGCAGCAGAATACGCATTCTTTTCAAGTGCACATGGAACATTCTCCACGCTATACCATATGATTGGCCATAATATAAATATCAATAAATTTTTAACATTGAAATAGAAAGTATGTTCTCCAAACACAATGGAAAGAGATTAAAAATCAAAAGCAAATAAAATTTAGAAAATTCACAAATATGTGGAAATTAAACAACACACTTTAATAACTAATGAGTCAAAGAAGATTAAGAGAGAAATTAGAAAATACTTTGAGATAAATGACTACAAAACACAACATACAGCTGGGTGTGGTAAGCCATGCCTATAATCCCAGCACTTTGGGAGGCTGAGGCAGGAGGATGACTTGAGCCTAGGAGTTCAAGCCCAGCCTGAACAACATAGCAAAACCTAATTTTAACCAAAAATTAAAAAATTAGCCAGGCATGGTGGCTCATGCCTGTAGTCCAAGCTACCTGGGAGGCTAAGGGGGGAGGATTGCTTGAACCTAGGAATTTGAGATTGCAGTGAGCTATAATGACACCTCTACACTCCAGCTTGGGCAACAGAGTAAGACCCTCCCTGTCTCAAAACAAAACAAACAAACAAACAAAAACCCAAAACTTATAGGATGCAGCTTTCAGAGGGAAATTTATAGCTATAAACAACTACATTGAAAAAAGAAGAAAGCTCTCAATCAGTAACCTAACCTTTCACCTTAAGAAAGTAGAGAAAAAAGAGCAAACTAAACCAAAATCAAATAGAAAGAAGGAAATATTAAAGATTAGAGTGTGGACAAATTAAATAGTGAATAGAAAAACAGTAGAGAGAATCAAGAATATCAAAAGTTCGCTCTATGAAAGATATGATTGACAAACCTACAGCTAGACTAAGAAAAAGAAAAGACTCAAATTACTAAAATTAGAAAGGAACACAAAGATATTAATACAGGTCTTACAAAACTGCAAAGAATTATAAGAGGCAAATAATCAACAACACAGAGTAACAATTGTCTATTTTTTTGTTTCTTTTATCTGTCCTGTTGAGGTTTTAGGCATAAATTATAAACTATAAACAATAGTATGTCAACAAAATAGATAAATCCAGGATGAAATAGACAGATTTCTAGAAACACATAAAAGAGTAAATATTACTCATAAAGAAATAGAAAATCTGAATAAACCTACACCAACGAAAGAGATTGAACCAGTAATCATTATAATAATAAATTCCATGACAGAAAATTTCAAAATAAGGTAACATCGCTGGTGAATTAGATCAAACTTTTAAAGAATAATTAGCATCAGTCCTTCTCAAACTCTTCCAAAAAATAGAAGAGGAGAGACCATTCATTCAATGAAGACAGAATTACACTAAATATATCTATAATGTTTTATAAAATATTATATATTATATATATATTTAAAAATATATATAGCAAAGGAAGCAATTGACAAACAAAAAACCTGACCCACAGAATGGGAGAAAATATTTGCAAACCATGTATCTGATAAGGAGTTAATATCCACATTATACAAGAAACTCATACAATGATAGCAAAAATCCAAATAACACTATTGAAAAATTGGCAAGGGACATGAATAGACTTTTTTTTTTCAAAGAAGACATACAAATGGCCAACAGATATATTTAAAAACTCTCAACATCAACAATCATCAGAGGAATGCTAATCAAAACCATAATAAGATATCATCTGACACCTGTTAAAATGGCCATTATCAAAAAGTGAAAAGATAGCAGGGGCTGGGAAGAATGTGAAGAAATTGGAACCCTAATACAGCGTTTGTGGGAATGTAGATTGGCACTATGATTACAGAAAATAGTATGGAGTTTCCTCAAAAAGTTAAAAATAGAACTGTCATATGATCCAGGAATCTCACTTCTAGGTATATATCCAGAGGAAATAAAACCAATATCTCAAAGAGATGTCTGAACTTCTGTGTTCATCACAGCATTATTCACCATAGCCAAGATATGTAACCAAGCTAAGTGTTTATCAATAGAGGAATTAATAAAGAAAATGAAATACTATTGAGCCTGGTAAAAGAAGACAGTCCTGCCATATGTAACAGCATGAATGAACCTGAAAAGCATTATGCTAATGAATAAGCTAGATACAGAAAAGCAAATGCCATATTACTTCACTTATATATGACATCTGAAGTCAAACTCATAAAAACAGAGCAGAAGGGATCAGGGGTGGGGATATAGGGAGAAGTTGGTCAAAGGGCACAAACTTTATAGTATGAGATAAATAAGTTCTAGGGACCCAAAGTATAGCATGGTGACTACAGTTAGTAATACTGTACAGTATACCTGATATTTGCTAAGAGTAGACCTTAAGTCATCAGACACACACACAAACACACACAGAGAGGTAACTATGTGAAGTGATGGATATGTAAACTAAGTTGATTGTGGTAACAATTTCACAATGTATATCAAAGTATTATGTTGTACACCTTAGATATATACAATTTTTAGTCATCAATTATACCTCAATAAAGCTAGAAGTTAAGGGAGATTGTCTTTCGGGAAAGAGTGTTCCGTTGTTAGACCAGAGCTACTTAGAGGGACTCTCCCTTTAACCACTCATTCAACATGCCTTAATTAAGAAACTACTCTTCATTAGGTGCTGGCGATATAGCAGTGATCGAGACATTGCCCTAGCCCTTATAAGCAGGTAATCAACAACACAGAGTGACAATTGTCTATTTCTGGTTTTGTTACCCATGCTTTTGAGGTTTTAGTCATTAAATATTTGCCTAAGCAGATGTCCAGAAGAGTATTTCCTAGGCTTTCTTCTGGGATTTTTATAGTTTGAGACCTTACAATTTAAATCTTTAATCCATCTTCACTTAATTTTTGTATGTGGTGAAAGGTAGGGGTCCAGTTTCGTTCTTCTGAATATGGCTAGCCAGTTTTCGAAGCATCATTTTTTCAACAGGGAGTCTGCCCCTATTGCTTGCTTCTGTCAACTTTATATCAGTTGGTTGTAGGTATGTGGCTTTATTTCTGCATTCTCTGTTCTGTTTCATTATTATACATGTCTATTTTTATAGCAGTACCATGCTGTTTTGGTTATTGTAGCCTTGCAGTATAATTTGAAGTCAGGTAATGTGATGCCTCCAGCTTTGTTCTTTTTGTTTAGGATTGCAAATTAAGTCTTACTCTTGATGAGTTATTCTAATGCTTCAAGACGAAAGTATTAAGGAAATAAGACACTGAGTAGGTACATTCTCATTTGGGAGCAGGGAGCTCTGGAACATGGAATGATGCCCACAGAGGGTACTACATACAAGGGTGTAGTCTAACCTGCTTGAGAGTACCAGATGCTTAGTTATGTATTGAAGTTGCAGGAAGTTGGAGGAAGGTTAACAAGAAAATGTGTGGTGACTGAATACAGTCTTAATTTATTTATTTAACAAGTATTGTTGACTGTCTATTATGTACCAGGCACTGTGCTAGGACCTAGATGTATAAAAACAGTGTCTAATTTTGTGAAATTTATATTCTAGCGGGGAGCACAGATGTTGTCTATATTTTCATAAGAATTACCATATATCAACGAAATGTAACTGATAAAAATCAAAGACATAAAGGATAGCATGTGCAAATGCCCTCTGCTGAGAATGAACATGAAACTGTGTCTGCACCCTAAGTTATGGCCACAATTAGCAGGAACTAAAATCTTACATGTGGCTGATGCTTGGAGAGTGAGGAAAATCACAGTTCATGATGGCATTTGGGAGGCAGGTAGGCAGAGGACAGACCCTGCTAAGCATTGAAAGTGATAGTAAGAAGTTTTGTCCTTGAGGCTGAACGCAGTAGTTCAGGCCTGTAATCCCAGCACTTTGGGAAGCTGAGGTGGACAGATCACAAGGTCAGGAGTTCGAGACAAGCCTGACCAATATGGTGAAACCTTGTCTCTACTAAAAATACAAAAAAAATTAGCCGGGCATGGTGGCATGTGCCTGTAATCTCAGCTATTCAGGAAGCTGAGGCAGAACAATTGCTTGAACCCGGGAGGCGGAGGTTGCAGTGAGCCAAGATCGTACCACTGTACTCCAGCCTGGGCAACAGAGCAAGACTGTCTAAAAAAAATAAAAGTTTTGTCCTTGAAAACTATTGGAACCTTTTAAACCTTTTAGCACAGCATCTGGAAGGAGGGAAAGTAAGTTGACATGATCAGATCTGCATTTAGAAAAGACGACTTTGCCTGGAATATGAATATCAGACTTGGGGAGGGTGCATAAGTGCATGTGAAGTGACCAGTTGGGTGGCTATTGTAGTTGGGATGAGAGATGATGGCTTACACTGGGGTGATGGTGATGAAGATAGAAAGACCTGGAAGCTGTGGGGTTCCTTAGTGCATGAAACAATTTTGACACAACCCACTGTAATGGAAACCTTGAGCCTCATAACACATTTACCTTCAAATGTTAACACTCACATGTAAAATAAAATGGATTTTACTGGTAGTTCAGCTGTTCAAGCTAGGATTAGATATCTATGACATGGTGAAAGCCAGATTAGTGGCCAAGTTAGGCCTTGAGCAAAGACTCGTGCTCAGGTTATGTAATTAATTCTGTAAACGGTTAATCAGATGGACCTATATAGTCTTAGCCTCAGTCAATCAGCATGAGTTATTGACTATGCACTGTGCAGAAAACATAAGTATCCCACAAAATAGCCTCTAGTGTACAAAGAAATAAGCCCCATCTCAATATGCATGATCCATTCAATGAATACCTTCTAAATATCGAATAGATACTATTGAACCTAGCACTTGGCTCTGCAGAATTGTCAAGGGCAATTCACAGCGTGGATATGCAGAGGAGTCTGAATTTCATAGGGCAATTTCTATCTATTGGAATGGGAATTGGGGAAAGTCAATTGTCTTAGGTGTAAGTAAAGGGAGCTTAATGATTCCTTCTCCTAAACCAAAAAACAAACAAACAAACAAAAAAAACTAAATCTATTGATTTCCTTCATGATTCATCTTCTGCAGTGGTGTTTTTTCTCTCTGTGTTAGGACCTATATAGGACCAGCATTAATAAAGGAGCAGTAGCCCTTTAAGGCTAGGCTGGCTGAATGGGAGGATCCAAAAATGTCATCCTTATAATAGCCTTTAGTTTCTGGAGGAAGTATGTACACAATTTATCTCATGAGCCTCAGTTTACAGTAGCCCTCTGATGGGTCTGGCTGACCTTGCTCTGCCAACTCTCTAGACTCCCTGGCACCTTTAATAGGCTAGCTGACTGCCTTCTGGCTTACCTTGCAAATCACCACTTAACTGTTTTCCATCCCTATCTTTCCCAGAATCTTGCCAGCCTCCCACCTACTGTCTGCCATCAGTACTACTGCCCACTTCTAGGTTCCCATCAAGTTTCTTACCATGGCCTATTGTCCTCCATGCTACATCTTTGGAAATCCTGGAAGAAATACCCTCAACCAGTGGGTATTTGTTCAGCCTAGTTTTGTTAGAAGCACTTAGTGAAACTTCTTACAAAGGGACATTCTTTGGTCTAATTTTGTGTTAGATCGTCTGGAGGCAGGTCCCAGGAATATTTATTTTTAGAAAGCTTCTGGCCAGGTGTGGAGGCTCTCGCCTATAATCCCAGCACTTTGGGAGGCCTAGGCAGGTGGATCACCTGAGGTCAGGAGGTCCAGACCAGCCTGGCCAACATGGTGAAACCCCGTCTCTACTAAAAATACAAAAAAAAAAAGCTGGCCATGGTGGTGGGCGCCTGTAATCCCAGCTACTTAGGACACTGAGGCAGGATAATTGCTTGAACCCAGGAGACAGAGGTTGCAGTGAGCTGAGATCACACCATTGCACTCCAGCCCTCCAGCCTGGGCAATGGAATGAAACTCTGTCTCAACCAAAAAAAAAAAAAAAAAGACAGCTTCCCAGGTGTTTTTAAAACAGTGGACCAGTGTTATGGAATCCCTGCAAACTACTTCACTTTATGTTCCAGTTAGAGGTTTCAGACTCCCAGTAAAGACAGGTCAGCGTATTGCCCTTTATGCTACTCTCGAAAAACTTCCTGTTTCCTAGAGCAAGATATTGAATTAGAGTAATACCGCTTAAACCCAGTTGATACAGGGGATACATAATTTTTTTCATAATAAAAAAAAACTACCTATTTGTTGGGCAATTAGTATGTGTTAGCATGTTGTTTTTCATGATTTTTTAGTTTAATTCGAACAATCCCAGAGTGATTTACATTGATTTATATTAATCAGAAAAGTGATACTTAGAGAGGTTAAGCAGCTTGCCCAAGAGGAAGTGTTTAAGGTAAGATTTGAACCCAGGTCTGGCCGATGACAGAATTCATGTTCTTGGTCACATGATCAGCAATTTATAATAAACACATGGCAAAGCTAACAGCCAAGTGAAATTCTCCCTCCTCTGCTGTATTCTTTGGAGTTCACTCGAAGGTGCTTCAACAGGTTGGCCAGACATCCCCCACCTAAGATTACTGGGGGATTAGAGCTCATAAGACCTGTACCAGCTGCCCACAAAGAAAGATCTGAATCTCTGCCCGGCGCAATGGTTCACACCTGTAATTCCAGCACTTTGGGAGGCCGAGGCGGGTGGATCACCTGAGGTCAGGAGGTCCAGACCAGCCTGGCCAACATGGTGAAACCCCGTCTCTACTAAAAATACAAAAATTAGCTGGGCATGGTGGCGCAGGCAGGTAATCCCAGCTACTCGGGAGGGTGAAGCAGGAGAATCGCTTGAACCCAAGAGGCGGAGGTTGCAGTGAACCGAGATCATGCCACTGCACTCCAGACTAGGCAATAAGAGCGAGACTCCGGCTCAAAAAAAAAAGAAAGAAAGATCTGAATCTCACTGGTGAGACTCATGAAAATGGATGTGATAACAAACCTGAGGCAAAATCATAAGTGTTTTGTATATACTGGCCGTTTTTAGGTTATTTCAGCCCTACGATTCCAGCTGAAGTCTCAGCCACTTCCTCTCTCCTGCCCTCCTGCCATTACTCACTGTGAAACCGACAGCTGACCTGAGATTGCCAATACTGCATGTGAATCTGTAGGCAGCAGCAGCAGAGGTCTCTGATGCCATTGTCTTCGGGACCACTGTAACTCCCTCGGGTTCCTCCCTCTCTGTAAGCAGCACTCTGCGTTCACTAGCACAGCCAGGTGCTTTTGTTCAGGCCCAGAAGGGGTGGAATAAACACAAAAAGATACCCTCTACTTCACTGCTGTTAAACTACTGTAATGACAGTAAAGTGCTCTGCTACTTACAAGAAGTTGATGGGTCTATGGCAGAGTTCTAAGAAGTGGACAAGAAACAAAGGGATTTTGTAACAGATGGGATGCCTGTTGAGTTATTAACATTTGTATCACAGATTCTATTTCTACTACATTCACTAGGGACAAATAACACACTAGCTTTGATCCCACTATTCAAAAGGAAGCTATAAGGTGACATAGTACAAAGGCTGCTCATTATAAAAATCCTGTCGGAAAGCAATGCACTATTAATTGTTCTAAGATTCCCCATTATTAAAATAAAATACTTGCTAATGTTCTTTTTTTTCAAGCAAAGTTGCATTTTAAAAATAACCTGTATGCAATGTTTGCACCAAATACAGTAGCATTTGTTTTGGATATTTCTTTTTGTGCATATTTCATTTTAAATTAGGTTATGCAGTATTATAACTCTGATAAAGCACATAACAAATACTTACCAGTTAGTACAAAGGGTTTACCTATTTCTAACTATCTATGGAAATCTAATTATAGTGCAGTGCTGCCTGAACGTTCACATATTAATGTAAGGGGTAAAGTTACATTCAGACAATGTAGGTTGTTAGGTAGATGAACCATTCAGCTGTAGAATGGACTCATGCAAAGATCAAAGGCCTCTTTTTTGCTGCCTTCTGAAATGCTTCCTTGATCTACTTTGCACAAGTAGCGCGATACTGAAATAATCTGACATTGGCAAAGTGTCTGTCAACTGTCTACAGTGACAAGTAAGGCATAAGTGAGTTTTCTTTGTCACATCTAGAGACACAAAAGTGAAATGGGAAGGGTGGCTTTCTAGTTAATCTTTCAGGAGAGTCCAGATGCACAGGCTGATACACTCAAAGCTGTTTTTCTTCTCAAGGGGCAGTGGGGAAAGATGTAATTTTCTATGTATTTGCCCCTCTCAAGAAATACGGGTCCACTATTGCCCTCTTCCTGCTCCCTCAGTGTGCAGACGGACTTTATTTTATAAACGAAGTTAAGTTTTAAATAAAAAGTTCAATAAGAACAACACTCAGCAACCTTGCCTTTTATTTATCTGAAAAACAATGGTCTCAAATGAAGTTTTTCTCTTTGTCTTCAGAGTTAACCAAGATTCATCTCATGACCATATTGCAGGAGTTTCTGGAAATGCTACCAATCCTACCGGAAGTATGTTGGCTTTTGTTTTTGCTTTTTTTTTTTTTTTTTTTTTTGACTCCCTGAGCTCAATTCAACTGCATACTCACAAGAAAATAGGCACTTGGAATTTATATGGAGGTATCCACCCACTAAACTTGACTGCAGGCTAAATCCAAAATTCTGACAACCAATGTTAAGGAAGACAATAGGTCTCAGCACATTATTTAACTTCAAAAATTCCTATTTTGACACCTTGGGTTTTTTTTGTTTGTTTGGTCATTCAGAGTCATCCCAGGGACTCAGGACTTTAGAGGCAAAAATGATCTCAGTGTAGTGACCACACAATAACAGTTTAAGGCCAGTTTCTGTTTCACATAGACATTATCAATAGCCATGCCAGCCCCCTGGTACAGAGTGGACTATCTGGACCCATGTTGGGCCGTATTTAAAATAGTGTCTTCCTGAAGTGAGTTGGTATTTCCTGGAAGCATTTGCCTAATTAGCTCTTTTAACTTATTTTTCCTGGAGAGAATCTCGAATACTACTACCAAAAAAGCTTATGTTTTGTCAGCAAGTATCAGCATAGGTACCATTAGCAGAATTCTATGACAAGTAGTTTCTCTTGTTGATTGCCCAACTGGTTGGTCAAACACCAATTCCTCCACCATCTGTTTGAAAATTTCTGGCAAGAGAAAATGAATCTGGCAAGGCAAATATGTTCAGCATGTCTTTGAACAGAAACATACCTCTCATGTGATTGTTTCTTCCTTCTTTTTTCCCTAGGTTTGTACACAGCACAATGTCTGGTTTGGAAGTGGAATCCAGAAAAGAAAAAAATCAGTGACTGGGCTGAAGAAACAGTTATTGGGATGCTGCACACACTCGACAGGAAAGAACATTAATCAAAGCAAATATTACATTATCAGTGGCAATGAAATTTGCTCACAAAACTGGACTCGTCCACGTTTCCATTCCTAACTATCTCTTTCCTCCCACTCCCTGTTTTTCTTCTTTCCCCTCTGCTGGATCCTTCGAGCTGCAGTAAATCATGTTGTGAAATGAGTTTGAATAGCAAAAGCATTAAGATTTCACATACTGCAGCATAACAATGAACTGCCTTATGTTAGAATTCAAGCTTGTTAGTAAGGTTCCCAAATATTATCATCTCCTGTGGTGGCAATTTACTAGCCATCCAGAAAAGTGGTTTTTACTAACGGAGCCAATATCAACCATGCCTTGTGAGCTGCAGATGGGGGTCTCTTAGCCACAGCTCTGCATTCTGCACTGCACAGCACCTAATTCATACTTGGAAGCAAGTGTGTTGGCATGTGTGATAGAGCGTATGGAGGTGTCATGTTAATCTTATAATGGCTAAAGTAGCTCAGAAAGGAATTTCTTTTGAAGAGGCAAGCCTGCTCCAAAGAAGAGAGTCGGGGCCCGGGCACGAGCCTGCAGAGCCTGCCCAGTGCATCTGGGCACAGCAATGCAATGTCCAGATCAGGGAATGAGGCAGGCACGAGGCGTTTCCAGCTAATCATGACTCAATTCAATAGCCTGCTTATTCAGTGAAATGGGTAGCCGCTGCTTCTGTCTGCTGTATGCTCTAACTCAGCCCAGGGAGTTTGGGGAGAATAGGAGTCGGATTGTGCATGGTAAATGTGGTGGATAGAAAACACTGAGAGGAAATTCATTTTGAGACTGCCAAACGAAAGACAGTGCTGTCCTTGAGTGCCATCCATCTCTCTCTCTCCCTCCCCTCCCCTCCTCTGTCTACTGTGAGTGGGTTAGAGCCTTTGGAAAAGCCAGGGAAGAAACATTATCTCGCATCCTAGCAAAGAGGGAGGACCAAGACAGTGAAAACTTCCTTAGTGGGTAAACTTTAGGGGATAAACACTCATGCTTAGAGTGAAATGGGAAAAGATTTTTTTTTTTTTTCTGAGACAGAGTCTCACTCTGTTGCCCAGGCTGGAGTGCAGTGGCACCATCTTGGCCTGCTGCAACCTCCGCCTCCCAGGTTCAAGCGGTTCTCCTGCCTCAGCCTCCCAACTAGCTGGGATTACAGGCATGTGCCACCATGCCCAGCTAATTTTTGTATTTTTAATAGAGAGGGGTTTTGCCATGTTGGCCAGGCTAGTCTCTAATGCCTGACTCAGGTGAGCCACCTGCCTTGGCCTCCCACAGCCCTGGGATTACAGGCGTGAGCCACTGCGCCCAACCTGTATTTTTTTTTTTAATATTCAAGTTTCTATGTCAAAGTGGGTCAGCAATTTGAGTATATAGAAAAGGTTGACACTAAGAAGGTAGTTATTTTCAATTGATTATATTAAACTAAATCTCAGAAAGCCTGAAATTTAGCACATTTCAAATCTTTATTGAGGGCTAATTGCTATGCCAAGTTAGCAGATAGATGATGAAAAATGTCTTAAATTGACATAGAGATCAGAGGAGAGATAATATGCTGATGAGAGACACGTTTGCATTTTCCTAACTCAAAAATAGTTTTCTAATTGGGGTTTTGACAGGGAAAGAGAACCTCTACAGGGATCTGGAAAGGAAATAGCTACTTGATTTCTAATCCTCAACTATGACCTGGAATGTATGTTGACTCTGAATTCCCTCTCCTGGAAGCATGAAACCTCAGGTCATACAGAAATAGGAGTAAACATGTGTTTTCATCTGCATGGAAAACTCGAACAACTAGCAACAGAAATAATGCTTTTAAATGATTTATCCTCCCAGGAGGAGAAAGAAGATTGCTAGGAATATTTTTAAGTAAGTAATGCAGCATCCTGTTTGGGTGTGTGTGTGTGTGTGTGTGTGTGTGTGTGTGCAGTGGTTGCTGGCTGGGGGGTCTCATTTATTTTCTCACCACAGGGACTCTGAGGTGGCAAAGAATATCAGCAAAACTGCTGTATGCATGAGGTTCCTGTGGTCCCATTGGAGAGATAAGGAAAGCATTTCAGGACTGATTTGCTTCTGGGAAATTCAGGACAAAGACTCTTGTGTTTTAAAACATGTTCAAGTCTCTTTTCTTCCTGTATTACCCTAGGATTCATTCCCCCAAGAGAAGGAATTTGCAGTCAAGATAAATTCCGTGTCATCGTCAATGAGCAGATATCAAAATATTCACTTCTACTACAGTGCCAGCCACTCAGTAATATCAACAAGAAAACCTTTCCCTGAAGTCTAATTATTGCCCTTGATACCATTCTATTTTTCTCCTCTTCTCTCAGCCAAATTCCACAAAAGAGTGGTCTGGTCTAGATTCCCTGTCTCCATTTGCCTCTCTCCCAGCTGCTCCTCAACCACTGCACTTTGGTTTTGCTTCCAACCTCTACGTCTCCCACCCGCCACCCTACTGTGACAGCGCAGCTGAGGGTGTCCTAAACGTGGTAACCAGTAGCCTGCGTATAATAAAAGCCAAAGCACTCCTCTGAGTCTTGTTTTATCTTGTTCGACCTCCCATCAGCACTTGACATTTGATACTGCTCCTTGAAATTCTCTGTTTTGTTAGTTTCTGTTACACTGCCCTCTACTACTAACTGTGAGTCAAGATGGCCAGGGGCCAAACTGTGTTATTTCTAGTTAAATAATTATAAGCTTGTTTTGCTTATTGTACACTTAAGTTTATACCCCAAACTAAGCTATATCAAATATTGGTGTAGTAAAATAGAAATGAAGCGGCAACAGGAGGACTAAGGTAAAGACCATCTGAGAGCGCTGTTAAGCCCTGGAACACCGCGGGGTGGTTGCAGAGCAGGCAATACTGCTTTGGTCCCACGAAAGCCTTCTCAACATGGAGGTTGCATGAGGGTCTCGTAAAGAGGACTTGTGTAAGATCTCTGAGAAGGGAGACCTCTGCTCACAAGATCCGGGGGGGTCTTTGCAGATGGGAGTTTGCAAGGAGGAAAAGCCTTGCAGGGTGGCCTAGGTTCTCAGAATAGGGAGTAATCTTGATGATTCAGGAGATATAAAAGCCCCATGATGTATTGAGTGTGGTCAAACCTGGTGGCATCTTATCCACTCTGCTTCTGATGCAAATGCAACTTGATAGCAACTGGTGGTCGAACTCTGTTACTGAATACTGCAGACCACAACGCTCCCCCTTGGCTATCTTTCTCACATTAGTTTCAAGGCCTCCCCTGATCATCCCTCCCTGCTCCCCCAGCCCTCAATTAACAAGTGTGTACACCTAATAAAAGCTCGAGAAGCCCAGAGCTCAGGGCCAATGTGGATCACCCGGAGAGAGAGTGCGGTGGACCCCTGGACCCATGCTGTGAACTTCTACTCTTGTGTCTTTGTCTTTATTTCCTTTTCTCACTGCCTCATCAACACCAGGACACGGGGCACCCACACACAGGGTTGGGCTGGTTCCCAACAATTAATAACTTTATTTCTACTTACCTGACCACTCCTCCTCAGACTTCTTGCAAGCTTCTCTGCCTTTGTGCAGTCCTTAAAGGCAGGTGATCCTAAAAGCCATATCCTAGGCCTTATGCTTTTTAACTCGGCATGCTCCTTTTGAACTAGCTCATAGACTCACATGCCCACAAAAAATCTAGCTTCATTTCTGATCTCTTTTTTGGGCTTTGATCATCTGTATCTGACTAATTGGCATCTCCACTTGGATGTCTTAATGATACGTCAAACTCCAAACTCTAATACTAAAATCATCTTCATCCCCAAACCTGCTACTTGCTTTGTATCCTAATCGGAGCCATCACCACCACCCCTGCCAGTAAGTTACATGAGCCAGAAGCGAGGTACCGTCTTGATTCTTTGTTTTCCCTGTCCTCCCACATCTAAGTTGAGTAAATTATACCTTTTATATCTGCTCAGTTCGCTCTATCTCCACGCTGCTTCCCTAACTCAAGCCACCACGACTTGTAGCCGGCCTACTACAAGAATAACCTCTTCATTGGTTTGCTTTCTCCCCTCCTTGTCCTTTTCCAGATGGTTCTGCTACATGACAGTCAGGCTGGGCTTTCCCAAATGCAACCCTGATCAACTCACTCCCTTGTTTATATCCTGCACCTGGCTTCCTGCTACCCATGATAAAGTCTAAAGTTTCTAGACTCGATTACAAAGTTCTCCATCATCTAGACTTTTCTTACCTATCCCTTCTCTCTTGCACCACATGTCCCTTTGTACTCTATCTTCCAGCTGTATTTAATTTTTTTTTTTATCAGCTCTGCAAAACTGCTAGGTTCTCTCTTTCTCTTTGATTTCTACATATGCGATCTTCTGGGAACAATCTCCACTCCTACCCCACTTCTTTTCCTCCTAGCAAATTCGTTCATATTTCATATTTACTGTCCCTTCCTCAGAAAGACTGTTGGATTCAACTGCAAATCTGCTTTCATTTGCATAAGACTTACTACACTTTTATGTAATTACTTGCTTGTTTTTCTGCTAAACCGTAATCTCTGTGAGGGTAGGAGCCTTCTATGTCTCTTTCACTACTTTAGTACTTAGCACAGTGCTCAATAAACGTTTGGTGAGTGATTGATTTGTTAATAAAGGGTATGTTATGAGAAAGAACAGGCTGGGCACAGCGGCTCATGCCTGTAATCCCAGCACTTTGGGAGGCCAAGGTGGGTGGATCACCTGAGGTCAGGAGTTCAAGACCAGCCTGGCCATCATGGTGAAACCCCATCTTATAAAAAAAAGAAAGAAAGAAGGTAGAGCAGTACTTGTATATTCCTTATCGGGGAATAATGGTTAATAGTCAATAAGAAATGCTGAAAGTTACTCAAGTACTTCACGACCTTCTCTAGAGGAAACTATTCTAATATTTAGAGAATTATCATCCTGAAGGAATAAGTGTACTTTGAATTGAGGATAAAAATAATTGTCATAATTGATATTTGGGGCTACCTAAGGACACTGAAAAATGCTCTGACCACATGGTAGAAAAACTCTTATCCAGAATCAAGGGCAGGAGAATCAGGATATAAGTAGGAGACGTAGATCATAAGCAAGAGAATAAGGGCACCAGTGAGTGCCCCTGTGCCTGCGCGAAGACACCAGCTGCAGCAGTGACAGAGAAAGCAATGATGAGCTCAGCCATCATCAAAAACAAGAACTGCAGGTGCTAATGCAATTGCAGCAGAAACTGTAAGCCACTAGGAGCGTTTGGAAAAGCGCTGTTAATTTTTGGAACTGCTTGCATTCCTCTGCAATGAATAACGTGTTTTAGTGACAGGGAAACAGTGGGAGATTCTTATAGTTATGATTTTGCTTAGGGCATTCTTAATTCCACTTTTCCATCCACCGATACAGTGACCACTTCCCCCAAGTCAAAGGAGTGAAGAAGGTGGGCAATCCTTCCTTGCTCGCCTATCCTCTTTTTGTCCGTTGAGCTCTCATGTACATACCAGAGATCACCCAGTCCAGTTACATCCTAGGTTCATGTCTGTGGCTAATACAAGCTTTTCAAAGAGAAATCACCTAGTACCCTTCGTCAGACACAGTGATTCCACATCTGGTGCTTATTTTCTAAACTACAAATGGAAAAGAGGAAAAAAAAAAAACTCTTCACGCTGCAAAGTAGATGCTGAAAATGGTAAAGATACAGAAGAGAAATCAAACCTGGCACCTACATGTTTCTGAATGAGCAACATACTTTCCCTTTATCTGAAGATATTTGATTTTGGAGCAACAAAGTTCTAGAGAATCAAAACAGCATATTGAGCATGTGTAATGCCATATTGTCTTCTGTACCTTTACAAAGACATGCTGAGCCGTGTTCCTCTGAATGTTCAAACATGTGGTTATTTGAATGTATGACTCAAAAAAAAAAAAAGAGGAAAAAGAAACAGAAGGGATAAGACCTTGAGGTGGTATTAAGCACCGTGAAGCAAAATTGATCTCCTTCTTCTGTGTTTCTTCCAGGAAGCTGGTGTGCTCAACAGCATGGCCCAGAGCAGAAGCCAAATCACTTACATTTAACAGTTGGGTTCATCAGCTGCAAAGGGATTTCCAAAAGTTTCATAACAGCAACAAAATGAATCCGAATAATAAAAAAAGGTGGGGGAGAGGCGACACACTGCTGTACTGGAGAATTGCAATGGCAGCTATTACAGAGTCTGCTTTTAGATCAAGTTCAGGAAAAAGGCTGCCTTACTTCTCAATAGTGTATTATGATTCTACTCTTAATTATTAAATATATTAATGATGTATCTGCCTACTTTTAGAACTATAATCAATAATTCCCCTGAAAACAGCCATTTGTAAGCAGCAAATGTCATCAAGAATGAGCAAATGTGGTGTCCATTTCCTATACATTCAGCACGAGTTAGTTTTCTGAGAAAATATATGTATATTGGATGTTTTGTTTCATCATGTTTAAACAACAGTGAAAATCCTACAGCAAGGGTGATTGTAATTATTTTTATAATCTGGATTTGTATCTCCCTCTGTCCCTTTTCTGCTTTCTCTATCTCCCCAAGATCTTTCTTTGTGAATGCAACTGTGTTTGTATGTGTAATGTATGTGTGTATGTGTGTCTCCCCTTTTCTCTTTCTCCACCTTATGTCTGCCTATTTTTGCCTCATTCTGAAGATTTCTCTTAGCCGTAGAATATATAACTGTTTGTCATTTTTCTCTGGCTCTAGTAGACTCTTGTCTGCTATCCTCTATGTATCACTCTTTCTTCTGTCCTTCCCCTTGCTGAATTTCTACCCACCATTCAACCACTGAAGGACAATACTCACTGTCCCTGTAAAGCTTTCCTCGACACTCCCTTCCTACTCCTTCCTGACCCTCTACTCCCCGTACCTGCCTCTCTTGTAGCCCTTTCACATGGGACTGTAATCTGCAGTGAGAAGAAATGCTATAATTGACAAGGTCTGCTCTCAAAGACAGTCACACATAATGTCTAAGATGGCTGAAGAGCACTGGAAGGAACCTCTAATTAAAATGATCTTTACTCAGGTACTTCAATGCTCATACCTTTATTGTTATAGCTCTGGCCTACTGCTACTAGGATTGGAAGGAAGGTGTGCTTCTCTTTGTCCATGATCTTGAACAATGGGTCTAAACCAATGGTCCGTGCATTGGCATAATGGTTTCTCAGGTAACTTGTTGGGTAGAAGTATACACCTTTCCCTGTATACACCAATCCCCTGCTCCTTGACACTGCAGACACTGCACTTATATGTTAGAATCATGTGCCTTAAACTTTGCTGTGTATCAGAATCCCTGGGGAAGCTTGTTAGAAATACAAATGCCTAGATCCTACCCCAAAATCAAACTTGGGGAGGGGGATTCTGGGTATCTGTATTTCTAACAAGCTCCCCAGGGCATTATGATGCTCGGTCAAGGTTGAAAATCAATCATTAGAGAAGAATTTCTGTGAGTTAAGCATTGATCTCCTCCTGGACCTCATTTAAAGTAAAAATACTTTTAGAAGAGCATCATAGTAAGAAACAAATGCCTCGGTATAGATGATTTAGTTTACTACAAGGGTTCTTATAGGCATGAAGGAAAGTAATAAATAAGTGTTTAGCACAGCCTCTGTGCTGGACACTGTGCTCCCATACTGTGTCGTTGTTAGGAGGACCTTCCATTGCCATGATCTCATGAGTAACATCCCTTCTGCTATGGTAATATTCTGAAATTCTCTTCCTGCCCTTACTCATTTTCATCCCAAGCATAGGGTTGTCAGCTAAAATACTGGATGTTCCATTAAATTTGAATTTCAGATAAACAATGGAGAATGTTGATAGTATAAGTATACCCTACACTACATGGGACATATTTACACTAAAAATTACTTATTGTTTATCTGAAATTCAAATTTAACTGTGTATTCTGTATTTTTATATATTAAATCTGGCAATCCTACCCGTGGGAGGAGAAGTGAATTATCTGAATACATCCGTTGGTCAGTGGTTTGCAATTAGGTAGAGCTAAGAGGACATTACAGATAAGTTCGTCTACTCTGTAGACCCAAATTCCTTCAAAGAAATCATCTTAAAGTCTAGAGGAGAAGAGAAGAAAATTACTAAAACCATTTGGCTGCATATCAAAGTTATACCATTGAGTTCAGTGTTATAGGTAATAAGGTTATTTTCATCTTCATTTGCCTTAAGCCTGTATCTCATTTCTCGCTTGGCTTTGAAATCAGATATTATTTCTCCCTCCAACAACCGCAATGGTTATCTTATTTACTGTCATTTTCACAGGACCTCTATGAAGTAGCTGCTGTAATCCCTATATTACAATTTAAAAAAAAAAAAAAAAGATGGGGCATTGAGGTAGGGAATGGAAGAAGCAAAATTCAAACTTTGCAATACATGATTTGGCCTCAGGCATTTGATGGGGATAGATATTTTCATTTCATGAAAGTGAAACTGATATCTGAATCTGTGTTTGATTTGGCTATTAAAACATAGTGGCCTTGAATCATGAGAAAAGAAAACTCTTCAGTACTAATTGTGCCTTTATCCAGTTTGACAAACAGAAAAATGAAGTACTGTCCTTTAACTCTCATCCTATGCTTTATGAACACACAAATAATTTTCTTTTTTATAAACAACAAGGCCACTGACCAAGATAAAAGGCAGCCTGCCTAAGGGAAAAAATTCCCTCTCTTCAAACATCAATTAGAAACGTTTATTAGTGGCATTCGATTGACAGCTCACATTTATTTCCAAGAAAATAGAATGAATCCTGTTTAGGCTAGAATGTTTAAAAGGCTGCAGGTAGGATGTAGTGCTTCAGAGTAATTGCTAAAGACAAGTGACCTTTGGAATCTAGCATTAGTCAGTTTCGGGAAGAGAAAGAGAACATAGGCAAAAGACCTGTTCAAACCCATCTTTAGATTTATTCAATGACTCTTTATTTTAGGCCATGAATATATGCAATGCATAAGTATTAGCTTTCTACATAAATTACGGTAAGGTAGGAATAAGCAGTCACTGGAAAAATGATTGAATATTGACTTTCAAATGTGGATCTGAATATGAGTCTGTATATCCGAGTCCAGATCTTTAAGTTGGAATCCTGCTGTGTGTGTTCAGATGTTTCTATACATACCTGCTAAGATTGACTCCGTAGCTTGTGAGCTTTATCTCTCCTTATCGATTACGGTACAAATAAAACAAAGACACCTGATGTCAGGCGTCTCCAGCTGGAGTCACTAATGTAAGGTGTCTACAGGCTCAGCCCCGCCAAGTGATTAAGCTAGTCCTGACCAGGGCAGAAAATATATTGGAAGTTTCAACCATATTAACAGATGGGGACTAAAGTTATTGTTGTTTTCCTAGACTAGACCCATTATCTCATATGCTGGGCATGACCCTTGGACATCTGGGTGCTGCTTCCCTACCCTACCTTCCAGATTACCCTCTCCCCTCTCAATTCCTCCCTGAACCAAGCTCAAGTTCAGCATGCCTCCCCAGATATTTTACATTGAATTTTTTTTTTTTTTTTTTTTTAATAAAGCTTTGCTCTGTCGCCCAGGCTGGAGTGCAGTGGTGCTATCTCGGCTCACTGCAACCTCCGCCTCCCTGGTTCAAGCAATTCCCTAAATATCCCGAGTAGCTGGGATTACAGGCACCTGCCACTATACCCAGCTAATTTTTGTATTTTAGTAGAGACGAGGTTTCACCATCTTAGCCAGGCTGGCCTTGAATTCCTGACCTCGTAATCCACCCGCCTTGGCCTCCCAAAGTGCTGGGATTACAGGCGTGAGCCACTGTGCCCCAACCTAAGTTGGATTTGCAAGTCATGCCTTCCGAGGTAAGCCGTGTACCCTCCTCTTCCATTACCATTTATCTCTTTATTGTCTAGTAGCTATTCTTCATTTTCTGTGTATTAAATTCCATGCTAGTTCTCACTAGAGAGACGATCACTTCTCAATATCGGGCCTGTTGATACTCATCACAGAGAAATTTCACCCTTTCTGTCTGTGATTGCGCAAACATTAAAGTACACAGCCTGTTTGTCTCAACTACACAAAGCTCACTCACCATACTTGTATTAGTCTGTTCTCATACTGGCATGAAGAAATACCCGAGACTGGGTAATTTATAAAGTAAAAGAGGTTTAACGGACTCACAGTTCCACATGGCTGGGGAGGCCTCACAATTATGGCACAAAGCGAAGGAGGAGTAAAGGCACGTCCGACGGGGCAGTAGGCAAGAGAGCATGTGCAGGGGAACTGCCCTTTATAAAACCATCAGATCTCACGAGACTTATTCACTATCACGAGAACAGCACGGAAACCCCGCCCCCCCATGATTCATTTATTTCCTACCGGTTTCTCCCATGGCATGTAGGGATTATGGGAGCTACAATTCAAGATGAGATTGTGTTGGGGACACAGCCAAACCTTATCAATACCTCTATTGCTCTGGCTATTATATGAATCCATGTGATACAAACATTCTGGCTTAAGTAGACCCGAACATGCCATTTGCTGCTGTGGTAACAGGGCTTCTTTCGGTATGCTATGGTTTTAAGCAGGAATAAGAATATCTTCCTGGTTGAGAAAGATTTTTCTCCATTCCTCAAATGTCCTTTTGTGGGTGCTTCAAGCCTTCTCATAGGCTTGGGGGATCCAAGCCAAATATTTTCTTTACCAGCATGAGTCTTGGGCAAATTGTGAAATATTTTTCTGTGGTGCCATTCACCTTCCTTCCTTGATACTAATAGTCATAAAGACAAGTGATGTTTGTTGTGTTTCTGAAATCCAACCACCATGCTAAGTTCTTCAGGGGCATTATCTCATGTTAGCCTCAGCAAAATTCTGAAATGTAGAATTAAAGTTCAGGAACGCAGAGACCTTATCTGGCTGTGTTATCTGGTATCCCCAGTGCCTAGCACAGCACGTTGCAAATAAATGGCCCTCAGATTTGTTGAATAAATAAAATTGATTTCTATTGTTAACCCCTGTGTTTTACAGATGAATGAAATGAGGGTCAGAGAAGTTAAGTGACTACTCCAATGCCACATAACTAACTAGTCAATGGTAGGGTCAGGACTGAGATTTAAATCCATCTCACTACAAAACCTGCATTCTTAACCACTGTGCCCCTTTTTAGCAAACCTGTTCCTACCCATAGGGTACTCAACAGCCCTTTGACTTCCACTGGAGAATCCCAATTGAGCTATCGACCTGAAGCAATGCCTATGATCCCTTTATGACATCAAAGAGATCTGTATCATAAATGCAATCAGCTCTGTCAGCTAATTTATGCTAAGGAGCTTCTGGATTAACTCCTGTGTGAACTTTCGGGTTTCAATCCAGTCACTTAAAGAGATGATAAATGGTAGCAATTCCAGGCAATATGGTGAGCCACTGAAGAAATGCATTTGGTTCAGGACATTTCAACAGAACCTTTTGAATCATAACACATAGATCACAATACATAGTCCTTGTATTTAGGTACATTATGAGGCACACTCACTTTTTCTCTACATTTAGCACATCACCATGGAAATGTGGTGAATTAATCTTAGTGATATAAGGTAAGAAGTAATGCACTGTAATACAATATCACATGTAACAGGACACCCAGCAGGGTTTTGTTAGGAGATGGGGAGGAGAGAGGTACAAAGCTGAATCAGGCAAGGTCCCCACCCTTCATAAGCTTACATTTTAGTTGGAGAGTTAAGGCAGTTTAAGAGTGAAATCGATTCCATAATACATGAGCTGTCACAAGGCTGCCTGTGATTAACTTCCAAATTAGAAGGCCAGTCAATGAAGGCTGAGCTCAAAGGCATGAGACTTCAGTGTGGACTGGGAAGGCTTCATTGCTTAGTTGACATCTCATCCATGCCTCCTAGCATTAGCCTATTATTTTCAAAGCACTTACCACTCAAATCGTGTTTTTTATTTATTTTTTCCTAAATAGGCCTCAGAATATTTCTCCATTCAAAACAGTAACCTGTCTCTGGAATAAAGCAATGGAGTAAACTTCAGCTAATGACTTCCTTGTTTAGCTTTTGTTTCTCTATATATGTAAAGGAAGATCAAATACAACAGTTCTCAAGTTTGCATATCAGATTCATCTATTACAAATACAGATTCCTGGGCCTTGTTCCAAACCCACCAAATCAGAATTCCAGGAACTTTTATTTGGAAAAACAAACATAAAATATATATGTTTGCATTTTGAAATATTTATACATAAGATTTGGATGAAATATAAATGAAATAAGATTAAACATGGGCGGTTAATTGTGGAAGCTGGGTGGTAAGTATCTGAGAGTTCTTTGTGACAGGCTGTCATTTTTTGTGTGTTTGAATTTTTTGTAATAAAAAGTTTAACAAAACTACAAACAAAAGTCTACATTTGTAAAAAGTCTCCTGGGTAATTCAGATGCAGCTGGCTTGCAATCTGGCATTAAGGAGTCTCTAGACAAGATTATGTCTCAAAGCTTTTTCAGCTAAGACATACTGGTTTTCTACAACAAGGATAAGACCTGAACAGGACAAATTAGGAAGTGCTGTCTTGGTTAAGAATATATGTTAGTTTTTCTGGGGATAAATTTAGATGTAGCTATCAAAGGTGGAGACAGAAACAGAACAGACAGAACAAAAAAAAAATACTGGCTGTTATTCAATGACACATAGATCACCATACATAGTCCTTGTATTTAGGTACATTATGAGGCACGCTCACTTTTTCTCTACATTTAGCACATCACCATGGAAATGTGGTGAATTAATCTCTTAGTGATATAAGGCTGTTATTCCATGTAGAGCTAATGTCCAGGACTTTAGGTAGTCTGGAAGTCTTTTCAATCAAGATAACCAATAAATAAAGAGCCAAGAAGATCCTTTGGAACAGTTAGTAATAGCATCACTCAAATAAAAACAAAGTGATGATGTTAATACCTTGTAGCATTCTTCCAAATGCATCTCTGTTATTCCATTTGATGCTCATGCCTGAACCACAAGGTAAAGCAGGGAGGATGGATGAGATCATTTGGGAGAGGCATTTCCAACTCTCATGTCCTAAAATTTAGGAGGGTTATATTGGCATGGCAGGTTTTATCATTCCCATTTTACTGATGTGGCCATAGAGGTGCAGAGAAATAGAGTCAAAGTTTCTTTTAAGCCACTTTGATTCCGTAGATCAGCTGAACCCACCAGTATTTGGAAAGTCTTAGAATAGGTTTCACCAGTCCAGATACTGCATAATACACAGAAATTTTTCAGAGATGGAGAATTTAGATTTTGAAAAATCAGCATGAGCCATTATACTTTTAGCTTAATTTAGGTAAAGTTTCCTTGCCTTGAAATAATAACTGCTAGAAAGTTGAATCTTGGGAGACACTATCCCAAGAAGTAAGGGAAATGGTGGCACTGTCCCAAAACTTTGAACAGATCTGGTGTAGAGTCAGATTTATTCGGAAGAGGTACGTTTAATCACATCTGAGCTTACAAAGTATACTTAAAGTCTTCTACTGAAACATTTGAGAAAAATTATTTTCCAACTCAAGAGTTAAGAGTTAAGTGTTGTTCTGGGTATGGGTTTTCCTCATCAGAGCTTAGAGTGACTACGCGGAGCTTTCATTCCTAGGGGTACCATTTGTGTCAATCAAATATTTTACATATGCCACCTAGAAATTTGTCTGTCTTCACAGAATTGTCATCAGGCTTTCCTTTACATAAGACAGTATCATAGTGTTGATGCAGTTGATAGTGGCAAGTCTGAAGAAATAATAGTATCTCATTGCAGTCTAGAGCTTTTTTGAAAGAAAGTAAAGTTGAACTTGCAAATATCATTAAACTAGGAATGAGGAGACCTGGTTTCTTATCTTTGTTCAGCAGGCTCTATTTGCTCTACATTGATAACTGGACTTCAGAAAATATCTAAAAGTTGGTCCACGTGTTAGGCACAGTCAAGTTACACACAATAGTGACATGCTCAGCACATCTCAATCAAAGTTTATTTTAAATAAACTACATGAGCCATCTAAAGAACTTCACCATTGTTCATCATACAACAGTAAGCTGTCCTCTCACAAGGAACTCTGCTATTAAGTTAGCTCAGCTATTCTGTTTCTACCTTTACTTCTATGACTACTGATCAGTGGGCTGAAGTTTTGAGTCTCAAATTGAAACTCCCTTTGAGTGAGAATCTGATTGGTTAGAATTCTTATGCCACTCCACCCCACAGGCCACTGGTTAGCCTATACATACTGCCTTTGGGTCTAGTATCTATCCACAGTCTAGTTATCCATGGTAAAGGAGCTGGGTACTGTAGTAACTTACCATCTGATCTCACTGATTACCTCATTAAAAAAAAAGTTTCATGCATATTTTAATGGAGATTGGGAAAAGAGAGTACACAAGGAATAATTATATCAAATGGACACTTTCCAAACATTTTGTAAATGAATTTTTAGCAAATGAAGAGATTATTTTACATAACAGATGGTTTTTTTGAGAAACTTGAAACTATATGTTGAACAAAACCTGGTTATTACTAAGGAAAGAAATTTTCCAATATGCTTCCTAATCACAGAGACTAATGAAAATATGTACAAGTTAACAGAGGATGGGTTGAGATTATCTGAAAAGTATGGCACTTTGGTTTTTTTTCTTTTTATACTTTCAAATTAATTCTACTTTTGTTTGGATTTTATTCCATTTGCAAGTTAAAACTAAAAAGGAAAAGTCGTAACACATACACACAAGGCAGATTCATTTGAAAAACTCATTGTATTAAAAGGGCTTTGCAAACCCTGCTGAAAGCTACTCAGATTACCCAGATCCACAGAGCTTGCCAACAGCATCTCACATGTTGAAGACTATCACTTGTTACATCATTGGAAAGGGCAGTTAAAATAACCACAATTGAAGAAAATCCAAATAGCAGACTATTTAGGCAGATAGAGTAATTACGAGGCCAGTCACACCTGTGGTCTTCCTGTGGCATGCCTTTTCTCAGATGGATTCTAGGGTCAGTGTGTGATATGACAATGTTTGGAAAATTATGACCAGTTAGAAAATCATTTGAATTGTCCAGTTGCTCTGTAGTTAAGGTTTTTCCTGATAGAAGCATTAATATGTTATGCCTCTATCCATCTGGAGTCACAGGATTTATCTGGGGTTTACTTACGCTGGGAGCAAAGGGAACCTACTGACTCAATCTGAGCTTTTAAAAATCCAGGTCTTCAATCGTCCTCTAGCTCAAATATCTTGAATCATTTTGTGCCTATGACTTTACTGGGTGACTCACAAGCTTCAGGACAAGGAGTCAATATATTTCAACTCTTGAACCTAAGATGTGATTTGAGCTGAAGCTTTCCAGGTTGTTGAGGTGGCTTTTATGTACAACGGGGGCACCACTCTTGTGAAAATCTGAATGGCATCTGGGGCTAACAAATGACACATCACGCTACACTAGCCACCCATTCATTCCCCCATCACTGTCACCAGCAATATCTTGTTACCATTCCTCCTCTATTTCATTTCAAGAACTATAATTACATGGATATCAGAAACAGTACGATAGATAACTATCAAAATAAAATTACTCAGTGTTTAGTATAGAGGGCATTTGCTGGTTAAGGTAATAGCTAACAAGATTTGATAATGCTAAACAGCAACTTAATGACTTGAACAAGGATCCCATCTTTACCATGATGCCTGGGTCACTTCTAGAAGCTAACTATTCAGTGCAAAGGCCAATGGGCAGGAGCCATCAGCATCAGGCTTGTCTCATCCCCTGGCAGATAGAGCTGGCTGAAAGCTTAAAGACGAAGTGGGTAGATTTTGAGTCCTATTACCTTGACTGGGGTTTTCCCTCTAGGGTAGTTTGAACTCATGTCACACACACACACACACACACACACACACACTCTCTCTCTCTCTCTCTCTCTCTCTCTCTCTCTCTCTTTCTCTCTCTCTCTCTCTCTCCTACACAGTCAAGACAGAGAAGTTTAGATCATTGTGGTCTGCTCTGGGAAGGAACAGAAGGGATTCATCCTGCCCATTTGTTAACAAACATTTATTAAGGGCTTACTGTATGCTGATCACTATGCTAGATGCAGAGGATATAGTGACAAGCGAAAATAGATATGCTTTGTGTCTTCAGGGAGCTTGCCACCTAGAAAAGGAGATGGGCATTGATTGAATAATTACAGCAATAATAACAACTGTATAATCACAAACTGATACAAATATTCTGAGGGAAAGTAACATGATTCTCTGAGAACATATAGCAATGAAAGCTAACTTAGAGTGGGAAGCCAGGGAGGTGTCTCTGTGGAAGAGACATTTGCGCTAAGATCCAAAACATAAGTAGGGATTAACTAAGTGTGTGATTGAGTGGGTACACGGGGTTAGGAGGGAATGCTGAGGAGAACATTCCAAATTGATGAAAGAGCATATGCACAGGTTCTGCAGCGGAAGGAGCTGTTGTCATGGAACTGAAAGAAAGGGGGTGTATAAAACACGATGAGGCTGGAAAGGTAGACTGAGACTAGACAGTGCAGTGCCTTGTAGATCCTAATAAAGCTTTGGGCCCTTATCCTAAGGTAAACACCGGAGTGATCTTTAAAAAATAAAATTCCAGTGCATCACTCACTGAATAAAACCTTTCAATTGTTTTGTGTTGAATGTGGAAAATAGACTGTTGGGCAGCATCAGTGGAAGTGGGAGACTGGGAAAGAGCCTACAGCAGTAATCCAAGTGAGAGAAATTGTAGATGAGACCTTGAGTGGACTAAACAAGGATCTTTGTCAATGAAGAAATCAGCAAAGAATTAATTGGCACCTATCTAAATATGCATGGCTAACTCTACTTACCATCTTGAAGGGAGATTCATCCTCAGCCTCCCACCTCTCTTTTTGGCAGCCTGGCTTCTATCCAAGTATCCAGACTTCCAATTTAATGGAGCTGTATTAATATGGTGTTACTTTATTGAAAGTATTAGCATTTAAGAAAATTCAGTGAAGGAACTGATTCAAGTGATGTTAATTCATGTTTTCTTATAAGACAGTTCTTGTCAATCTATGACCCAAAAGAGTTAATGCCTCAAAGTCCCCTGGCAGTTGGAAGGGTATAGAGGGGGAGACCTTATTTTAAAAATTAAATTCCTGAGCTTTACCCAAGACCTAGTAAATCAGAATTTGAGGTGGCACTCGGGAAAGGGCGTGCTTAGCAGGCTCTCCAGGTGATTGTGATGAACATTCAAGATTGAGAAGTACTGTTTATGGAGGCTATTTTGGAGATTGATTTTGAACAAGGAAAATGACTGTAACAGAGATCAAAGGAGAGGGCAATCCAGGTTGACGGTGGTCCTGAGAAAATGTCAAGAAGCGAGAATTAGCAAGTTAAGTGTAAGGGAAGAGGAGTAAGTAAATTGATTTGCCAGGGTGCAGGAGCCTTGTTGGGAGCAATAAAACATTACACTGAGTCAGAAAAGGGAGACAAAACAGCATGCCTTAGGGCAACTTCTGTAATCCCATAGTCATGGGTTGAGAGGCCTGTAGGACTGTAAACTTGGAATTTCACTCTCTTATGAAATGAAGGGGATATTAACACCATTTATTAGCCATTGCTACAGTCTGAATGTTTATGTGCCCTCAAAATTCATATGTTGAAATCCTTAGCCGGGCGTGGTGGTGGGTGACTGTAATCCCAGCTACTCAGGAGGCTGAGGCAGCAAAATCACTTGAACCTGGGAGGCGGAGGTTGCAGTGAGCCGAGATGGTGCCACTGCACTCCAGCCTGGGCAACAGAGTGAGACTCCATCTCAAAAAAAAAAAAAAAAAGAAAAGAAATCCTAACCCCCAAGGTGATAGTATCAAGGGGCAGAGGCTGTGGGTAGTGATGGGGTCATGAAGCAGAATCCCTTACGATTGGGATTAGTGCCTTTACAAAAGAGACACCCCTTTCACTATGTGAGAACACAGAAGACAAATACCATCTATGAATTAGAAAGTGGGCCCTCATCAGACTCCAAATCTGCCAACACCTTGATCTTGGACTTTCCAGCCTCCAGAACTGTGAGAAGTAAATATCTGTTGTTTACAAGTCACCCAGTTTATGGTATTCTGTTATAGCAATGTGAATGAATTAAGGCAGTCACGTGGAGATAATAGCCAACCTTACTGAGTTTGTACGGTGTGCCAATTTGCTAAGTATCTTAAATGCATCATATTATTTATTCCTCACAACATCACTATGAGATGGATACTATAATTATCCCCATTTTATCAGTAAAGAAACTGAAGCACTGAGAGGTTAAATAACTTGTTCAAGGTCTCATAGCTGGTAAGTGGCTAAACCAGAAGTTTTAAACTGATTTTGTCTCTAGAGATTCCACCTTTAATTACAGTGCTGGATCATTTACATCAATTCTACCTCACACTCCCAAGGTTGATAGACCTTTAAAGAAAGGCACAGGCATTCACTTGGACACAATAACCACTAGGTATAATGGAGGCTAGGCTCTGGGGATTCAGAGACAATTCAGGCCTTAATAAGCTTTGGCTAAGGCCTAGGTAGGCACACAATCTCATGCCGCAGTCCTCACTTCTTGCTTTACAGATTGATGTAATACCAGAATCATGGGCTGGGAGGGTATGATGACGTAAGTGCAGCTATTGAGAGTAAGCATTCAGGAACCTTACAGCAATTTGACAGAGTACTCTTGTATCTGTCGACTCGAAAAAAAGATGGGAGCTTTTATTTTACATGATTTTCTCCCATTATATTTCCCTGGTAATTTATTTTTATTATATTTCACAAAAGCTTAGATAGAATGAAAATTGAAATGAAGTAAAACAAAATACTTGGTTCTTCACTCCAGATGCATGGATCTATTGGTTATAAAAAGAAATGTCAACAACTAACAACACAAAGGTATTTTCAAGTTCAGGTGCAGCTGGTAGGCTGACCAGCGGAGCTGAGCTGAACCTTTATTTTGACATGGCAACCTCTTCCAAGTTACTGAATCAGTCCTCTTGAGGATTATTATGACAGCCAGATTAGAATGTGAAACCAGCCCCTTTTTAGTAGTGTTAGATTCTTAGAGGTCATGCATTCAATTCTGGGCAATTACTGTCAGTTTAAACATTCAAGATGAAAGAAAGAAGTGTATAATTAATCAAGCAGAGGCATATAGAACCTGAGCCGTAAAGATTCAATGGGATAATAGACAGAATGGGGGAACTGAGAAGGGAACTATTGTCATTTTCATTGACAGTATTCACAGTTGAGTGTTAAAATATCTTAGACACTTCCAATTTGTACTTTTGCTAAAAATAGAGCAAGACCAGGTGGAAATGATGTAGTAGCATTGTCTTCTTCTGACGCTGTTTATTTATTCATTCGTCCAACAATTTATATACCTGGGACTCTGCTTGGCACTTGTAGATACAAAGATTAACCAGATTATAGACCCATCCTCAAGGAGATCACAGTTTAGTGGGACAGGTGTGGAAACAGTTTTAAATACAATAAAACTTGATATAATAGAGCCATGTTTCTCAAGGGGCTATATGTCTCAGAACCAGGGTCAAAGAGAAATCGTTTGAAAGATCCTATCAATATTATGTCACCTTATGTAGCAGAGAAAAACTAGGCATATTGCTTTCTTAAGATGGCAAATAGATTCATAAAAATGTGGCTGCTGGTAGGGGTAAGAGGAAGGTTATGGAAACCAGGAGCCTGAACTCTCCAATGGGGATGAATGTCCGTCCATACCAGAGTCTTTGCAAGGGGCAGTGGAGGGGGAGAAATGGTAAAACATGCAAGATGTTGATCAGAAAAGGATATAAATTTAAGAAAGTCAAGAAACGCTTTTGAATTTAGATATAAAGAAATACCTATGGGAACTATACAGGCTAAAATACCACCTGGGGAAAGAGGGAAAGAGACAGATAAAGAAACTGCATTTAGGGTCACAAACTTTCAACAAGGAGTGAGAGTGTAAGGAACAAAGAGTGCAAGAAGCAGGGGAAGAAAAAGGCCCTGGTGCCCCGTCCTTGGAAGCACAGCTACCCTGACATCCTTGGAAGCTGAAGAACAGTGAATGCTACCTACAGCAGCAGTAGTGCTGAGAGCCTCAGCTCTCGGGGTATTTGGGATGTAGGGCTGGGAGCCCTGGCTTTCAAACATGGTTCCTTCACAAATAAGGTGTGATAATCTCTGTAGGCCTCAAGGACTTGTGAGGTTCAAACAAGTTGCTAGATATAATAGCATTTTGAGCTCTTAGGGGGTATGCGTTTGTGTGTTGACCCTTCCTACCCTGCAACCCCGCTCAAGGTCATCAAAAGCCCTCAAAGATAAGTGAGATAATTGAGGTAGAATGCACTAAGCTCCCCAGAAGGAAGTTTGAGTATGGAAATATTAATAAGAATGATTCACATCTGCTTCTGGCTGATAATGCTTTTCTTTAAAGCATTGACACCAAGAGAGTCCAACCCACGATGCCTGAAACTGTTGTATGTGTGCTGCAATGCCACGTTTTTAGAAGCCAAGTATTTTGTTTCCAATTCAAAAGCGATAGTTCATTTTTTTTTTTGCAACGTCTTGCCAGAATCTGGAGACAGACACCCTCTATAAATGTTGCCTGAGTATAATGATCATCTTCTTCCTATTGTATGAGGCCATATACGAGCCATCAGCTCATGATGAGCTATTGGTCACATCTGGCCAGAGCCCTTCAGGAAATTTTGAGACTGAAATCACTGGTGGAGCAGGGTTCACGAAGGGCCAAAAATGAAGAATGTAATTTCTCTAAAAGTAAAATAATGGGACAATAACTGTCAGCCAAATGTCTTGGAGAGCTCACAGTTTCTTTTGATGAAATTCCATGTTTCTTACTTGAAAGGGCTGCACCGGTGACTAGGACTTCCTTGTCTTGATGAGTGACTCAGACCTGAGTCACTCAGAAAGCAAAACCAGGCCTGACCCAACCAGTCCCATCGAGGAGAGAAGTGGACAACCCCTTAGATACCGCGTCTCTTCCTAGTCCAGGTGCTTCCTGGAGAGGTATAGATGCAAAATAATAGGAGTCTTTAGAAGCAGCAGCTAGCTGGATTGTCTTGAAACAGGATCAGAAAGTAAGTAAAGCTGACATCCGCATATTTTAACTATCTTCCCTCCATTCTGGACCCCATCCTGGCCTTCCTGGCTGCCTCGGTTTCATCTATTCCTGGCTCTCCTTCACGTCCTCTTGTCCTGTGTCCTGTTCCTAAGTGTCTTTCCCAATTAAGTCCTGGTCTGGACAATTTATTAGAGCTAAGAAATTAATAGCTGCTAATGGCTCTGCTTCTGAACATGGGCTTTCTATCTTAAAGCCCAGGAGTGAGTACAGTGGCAATTAGACATTGGGGGTGATCTCTCCCCGTCTATCACATGGACACCATGGGTGACGAGCTGGCACGGTAGGGCAAAACTTCCACTGTGCTTCAGAGGTACAATATCAAACATGGTGATATATTTTTCCTTTACCCAGACTGAGCGAACTCAAAGAGTTAGATGCTACAATTCAACATGTCAAGATTAAAGCAATTATTGTAAATTAGCTTAATCATTCCTCTATATGCCTTCAGCAGCAGGGATTTTTTTTTTTTATCCTATTGCCACCACAAAATAAACGGAGGCTTGTAAATAACAGATAAACTTAACTTTTAAAGGATTGTCTATTCTCAAAGGTTCCAATGCTTTAATTAAAAATGTTCCCATGATATAAAAGAAAGCGTCTGTGTTGTGGCAGTGTGAGATACAGGGAGAGCATGAATGAAATATGGGAAGGAAACCACGGCTAACATGGCTGCCTTTTCATTTCGCCCATATGTTTGTTATTCTAACGACAGCAAGATCTTTTAGCATGGTCTCTGGCTGCTTTTGAAGCTCCTCAAGGCCAGAGAACAGGGAGCAGCTTAAATGATTCCCTCCCTTTCAAGCCATAGATTTTAGACTTCTGTGTCCGGAACACTCCAGCAAGGAATTACTAAGGGAGTAAGTACTGCAAAAGATGGAGAGCCGTGCTCTCGGGCTTTAATGTGCACACGAATCACCTGAAAATCTGTTAAAATGCAGATTCTGATTCAGTAGTCTGGGGTGATGCCTGAGATGCTTCACTTCTAACAAGTTCCCTGGTGATGCTGATGCTGCTGGACCGTGGAGCATATTTTGAGCAGCAAGGAACACTCTACATACAGAGTGTAGGTAGAGAGACTTCCCTGGATAGCAGCAGTCAAATTGTGAAGATGCTTACTGGAAAAGCAGCATTACTCCTTTTGGACCAAGTTAAGGGAAGAGGAAACAAAAGGGACGGAGAGACGAGGCTGATGACACCTGTGTTCCTAAGGGGTTCAAATAGAATAGGTTTTTTTTTTTCTTGAGAAGGAGTTTCGCGATGCACAGGCTGGAATGCAGTGGCTCAATCTCGGCTCACCACAACCTCCACCTCCTGGGTTCAAGCGATTCTCTTGCCTCAGCCTCCTGAGTAGCTGGGACTACAGGCATGAGTCACCACACCCAGCTAATTTTTTGTTGTTTTTATTTTTAGTAAGACGGGGTTTCTCCATGTTGGTCAGGCTGGTCTCGAACTCCTGACCTCAGGTGATCCGCCCTCCTCAGCATCCCAAAGTGCTGGAATTACAGGCGTGAGCCACCATGCCTGGCCCAAATATAATAGATTTCAAGCAATATACACCGGAAAGGCAGTGGCTCACAAACTAAGGGAGAAAATATGCCTAGGGATTAGAGTATGTGTTCTGGAGCCATATTGCCTGGGTTCAAGTTCCATCTCTATCACTTTCTGATAGACACTTTGATCATGCCACCTCACCTCCCTGAGCCTTAGTTGAGTCATCTGTAAAATATGACTAACAGAGTTTATCTCAGGGTGATTGTAGGGATTAAATAAAATGAAGAGTGTAAAGCTTTCAAATAGTACCGTCCACATACTGCTCATTATGTGGTAGCTATTGTAATGTTTCCCATTTGTGAGCTGATACTGTTTAAGTACTACTGGGCTTTATTCAAGTGTTAGCCAGCCATTATAGTGCCATATTGGCTTTTGATGTGAATCTCAAAGCAGCTTCCATTATTTGAGACATAGAAAAAGTCAGTGATTCTGGATTTAAGTAAATGAAATTCTAGCCAAAAATGTTAAAATGGGAAGAAAAACTCCCTCTGAGAAAGTACACTTATTATGTGTTTTGACCTTTGTCACTGTCCCTGCACACAACTTCTGTGGCTTGAGAATTACTTGAATAAGGAAAGAATGATTTAAAAATAAAAATGAATTAGAGAAACAAACTGTATTCTGTCTCTGCCGAAAGGAAATGTAGAATCAGGGCAATTATCATCCAGCCTGGGGCAGGCCAGGCCCAAGGGAAAGGAAAGGAGGGAAGAAAGCCTAGAAAAAGATATTTACAAGCCCATCAAGCATGCAGTGAGTATCACCGAGTTGTAGATACTGTCCTGGGATGAATAAAGGCATTAGACATTGCCTCTGTTTCAGGGGATTATAGTCTAGTTGAGAAGACATTAGAATAAAATATACACACACAGAGAGAAGTAGATAGGTCCATACATACCAACCTGTGAGAAAGTTCCAGTGAGGAAACTTGTTTAAAGCGAAGTGTGTTTCTGGGGAGTAAACATTAGTTTAGAAAGGAAAGTTGTGCTTGACTGTGAAGGTCCTTGAATATGAAAGTATGCCGTGGGGCCGGGTACCTGTAATCCCAGCACTTTGGGAGGGCAAGGTGGGCGGATCACCTGAGGTCAGGAGTTCGAGATCAGCCTGGCAAACCTGGCAAAACCCCGTCTCTACTAAAAATACAAAAAAATTAGCCAGGCATGGTGGCTCATGCCTGTAATTCTAGCTACTCAGGAGGCTGAGGCAGAAGAATTGCTTGAACTCGGGAGGTGGAGGCTGCAGTGAGCTGAGCTGGCGCCACTGCACTTCGTGACAGAGTGAGACGCTGTTGAAAGAGGGAAAGAAAAGAAAAAGAAAGAACAATAGAAAGAAAGAAAAAAGAGAGAAATAAGGAAGGAAGGAAAGAGAAAGAAAGAAAAAGAAAGAAGAAAGAAAAAAAAAGAAAAAGAAAGAAAGAAGAAAGAGAAAGCTGTGCTGTGGGCAATTAGAAGGTAATGTTATTTTCCTGCGGGTGAGGGTGTCATATGCAAAAGAGCATTTTAAGATCAGTCTGATTGAGCAATTTAATAAGTATTTATTGCGTATTATGTATAGCACCAGAGTCCAAGATGCAGAGCTCTGCAAGGATACAGAAAAGAACACAAAATATATACCCTTCAAAAATTAAAAGGCTAGTCAGGGAGACAGACACAAATACAGTGATCTTTAATGAGCAGTGGAAACTTCGATGAAACATTTTATGTACTGTACATTCCATATGGAATGGTCGCTAAGGTAAGCTAGTAAATGCAAAAAATATAAGGTACAGAACAGCACACTTACTCTGACACCATTTGTTGAAAAACGAGAAAAAATGCGTGTTTACATATGTATGTGCATGTGCATATGTATGTAATGAGGGACTGTGTTAGAGGGACTTCCCGGGGTCAGCTGGGGCGTTGGTTGTTTAGACTGCAGGAGGTCTCGGGTTTTCCCGCCACAGGCTGGCTAGAGCCCTTTGTTCAGTTTCCCGCCACAGGCCAGCTAGAGCGCTTTGTTTCACCTTCCTATATTGGCAAGCCAGGTAGGGCCCTTTGTCTCTGATTTTCCCGATGCTGGCTCTTGGAAGTGGGGGATCTGAGACTCGGGGATATAAAACAAGTAGCCAATCTGGTAATGGAGTCTAAGATCAATCAGTACAGAGGAAGTTTGAAAGAACTCCTCTCATTGGATGAGAACATGAATGGGGCGGGAATAACTCAAGGGTAAAAATTCCAGCTGTCCCTGCCTGGACTGCATGCTCTTTCCGGATCCCCTTCCACGAAAGCCATAGGAGCCGTCCTTTCACTCTGCCTAATAAACTGCACTTTTGCATACTCTTTGTGTCCACAAGTTTTATTTCAGTTGTAAAATTCACCGCGCCTCCAGGACCCCTTTCCCCATTCTTCAGGAAAAGCCAAGAACCTAAGTGTCAGCTATAGTTACACCACGTGCGTGGTGGCCTGGTAGTTAGGATTCTTGGTTCTCACCCAGGCGGACCGTGTTCAACTCCCTGGTTCAACTCCCGAGTGTGGGAACCAAGAATTCCAGGTGCAGTATTATTCCTCCTGTCTGCAGAAATATACAAAAATCAAATAACATTGGTTGCCTCTAAGGAAAGGAATTAGTTTGGCTAGGAAGTGGGGGTGGGCTGGGAATGTTGTATGCATATCTTTTGGTACCCTCTCTGAGTTCGAAATGAATGTATTATCTACTCAAAACATTTGAAAATGTATTAATATACTAAAATAATGTGTATGGAAGATGGGAAGGATTAATTTCAGTTTAGAGAACCTGGAGGCTAATTTCAGTTGAGACTTCTTGGAGGCTATGAAGCTGGGTCTTAGAAAGGCAGCATTTCCTCGGGTCCTAGTTTGAGTGGGAGCTTGCCTTCAGCCACAAAGTGGGGCATAGATCTCTGCAGGTCCCATACTGTAGCCCCTGCCACATGTGGCCATGGAGCACTGGAAATGTGGCTAGTGTGCGCCAAAAGTGTAAAGTACTTATTGATTTTTGAAGACATAGTATGAACAAATGTAAAAATTTTCATTAATTTTTATAGTGATTACATGTTAAAATGATATTTGGAAAATAGAAATATTAAAATGAATTTCACTTGTTTCTCATTACAAAATCTTAGCTGCTACATAATTTAAAATTGTAACTGTGGCTTGCATTAGATTTCTCCTGGATGGTGCTATTCTAGATCCTGGAGATTTTCAGAGAATTGTGAGTCAGGTCAGTACTGCTGCAGCAGAAGGTGTATATGGGTAAGAGTGAGAAGAAAGGTTGGAAAAAATGGGCCTGGGCAAATTCTGAAGGATGTCGGCCACTCAGCTGAAGAGTTTAGACTTCTTTTTTTTAATTTACTGGTGAGTCACGGCAGAATTTGAGTGTCGGAATCAGATAATCAAAAGGCTGCTTTGGGCTGGGGTGAAGGTAGAGGCAGTAAGAGTAGTTAGTTAGTATAGTAATCAAGGAGTGCGGTGCTAGGTTCTGGGCTTAGGTGGTCACTCTGAAATCAGAAAGAGAGAAATGTAAACTATACTGTGGAAGGAGAAGTGATAGAACTGAGTGGGGGTGTGGCTGTCAGAGATAACTTGAAGTTTTCTGACCTTGGCGATTAGAAGCACATCAGTGCCAGTGATAAACGTAATAAAGTCTGGAGAGGGAACTGAATGGGCACTGCCTGAGAGGGAAAATAAGTTTGATTTTTGACATGGTGAGCTTGAGTTGGCTGGGTGAAACGTGGGATTGAGAGTATGAGAGACAGACTTATTTATTTTTTTAATTTTTGAGACTAAGTCTTGCTCTGTTGTCCAGGCTGGAGTGCAGTGGCGAGATCTTGGCTCACTGCAACCCCCGCCTCCCGGGTTCAAGCGATTCTCTTGCCTCAGCCTCCTGAGTAGCAGGCATCCACCACCATGCCCGGCTAATTTTTGTATTTTTAGTAGAGACGGGGTTTCTCCCTGTTGGCTAGGTTGGTCTCGAACTACTGACCTCAGGTGATCTGCCCACCTCAGCCTCCCAGAGTGCTAGGATTACAGGCATGAGTCACCATGCTTGGCTGAGAGGCAGATTTTTGGATCTTAGTTGAGGTGATCATGGCAGTCAGATAATTATAATAATGATTAATATGTTTATGGCATTATAATACACAACATACACAAAATGTACTCATCCTATATACTATTTTACACAATCCTTACAATAGTCCAAGATTCACAGAGTTTAAGTTGCCCAAGGTCACACAGCTAGTTAGTGGCCAAGGTAGCATGCTAAAACTCGCCTTCCTTGTATCATTGTAATTGAAAGAAAATGTCATGGGTAAATGTAGAGAAACCTTAGATTCCAGATTATATATTTTCAGTTCCCCCAAGTTGCTTCTTAAATTAAGGGCTAGCTCTAGCCCTGGAAAAACCATCTTAGGTTCTCTTTAGTTGTTTTAAACATTATTTGTAGAGGTGAGGAAACTGAGGCCCTGAGAAGTTAGTGAAATGTTTGAAACATCTACAGTATCAGTAAGATATAGGTGGAACTCACATGAGGGCTGTGGTGGGCTGTGCTATTGTTTCTGGCTATTGCTTTATCTCCCTGTCTCCTGCCACGTGCTCTGATGAACTGATATGAGCTTGGTCGTAAAACTTGCTTTGACCAATGGAATGTGAGCCAAAGTGACTTCCGCTACATATGATCAGAAGATTGAAAGCCGTGGCAAGGTTCAGCATTGTTTGCTCTTTTCCCTCTGCCATAAGATTGGCATGTCCAAGAAAAAGGGGCTCCTCCTTCAGCCAGGATCCTAGAATGAAGAAGCCACAATGAAGCAGTGCCACAGATGACCTGTGGCTGCCACAGCATACTTTTGCTATAGTAACTGAGGTTTGGGGGTTGTTTTTAGTCATAATACAACCTAGCAAAAGCTGACAAATACACTATCCCATTATATGGACGTTACTCCCTTTACGTTGACTACACAATTACTCGCTTTTAATCTGGTTGACTCCTACTCATCCTTTAGGTTTACAATTAAATATCACTTCTTCAGAGAGGACTTTCATGACCACCCAATCCAACTTAGGCCCCTTCCCTCTCCACCACACACAAACACACACACACACACACACACACACACACACACACACACACACACCATTATTTTCTCCTACACTATCTGCAGTCTTTCCTTCGAAGGCATTAAACACAACTGTAATCATATATTAATTTGTTTTCATTTTTGTTTTGAGACAGAGTCTCACTCTGTTGCCAGGCTGGAGTGCAGTGGCGTGATCTCGGCTCACTGCAACCTCTATCTCCCAGTTTCAAATGATTCTCCTGTCTCAGCATCCCAAGTGGCTGGGACTACAGGTGCACGCCACCATGCCCAGCTAATTTTTGTATTTCTAGCAGGGATGGGGTTTCACCATGGTGACCAGGATGGTCTCGATCTCTCGACCTGGTGATCCGCCCGCCTCGGCGTCCCAAATTGCTGGGATTACAGGCATGAGCCACCGTGTCTGGCTATATTGATTTGTTTACCATTGGCACGCTCCACTTGACGAAGCTTAGGAACACCTAAAACATGTCTACTTTTGCTATTAGATAGTGCCTAGCACAGTGCCCGTAACACAGTAGATGTTCAATGAGTATTTGTGGGATGGATGATGAAGAGATGAATAGCTTATTGTTTACATGGTTGTTGGATCATAAACCAAAAACAAAGGAGGGAGCTTTGATTAGGAGAAATAAGACTACTCAAGTACCGCCTAGGTGCAAGGATGAAGTACTACTTTTTTCTTTTTGGTCCTTGTCTTTCAAGGAAACTTCGAAAGCAGTGGCACTTTTCAAACCCCTTAAAAACAGATCTTGCCAACAGATTCTTTGGCTTGGCAGGTTTTCTGCCTGAGACCAGGGAAGCCTACTGAAGCCTGCAGATAGGCTAAGACTCCTCTACAAGAAAAGAGGACTGTTGCCACAGAATGCTTAGTTATATGGAGGAAGAGATTCACCTACCCTTCCCCTTCTGAGTGGTTGATGTAATTTAGTGAGAAGTGGGGAGGAGGAGAAGACTGCTGGGAAATGGGAATTATGTGCTGGATGTAGCGGATGCTCTTCTGGTCCTAATCAGAAAAATGAAGCCTTTTTCCCCTTATTTTCACCTGCCAATAGACCACCGAAGAGGTGATTCGGAACTGTATCACACCAAGCTGGCCTATCGAGTTTGAAGGCTTTGTGCAAAATGACCAGCTTTCCTATGACAGGCCCACGTACACACATGTGCACGCTCAGATGGTAGGAGAGTGGAGGAAGGAACAATTCTGTGCTTTAAATCCTGAAATTTCTTGTATGGAGAAACTCACAAGGTCTCACAACTTGTACTGTTGAAATACACAGTGAAGCCTAATGTAGAAGTATAGTGTCAGTAGTGGAATCAATGATTCACGAGGTCCCTTTCTTACTAGGGATGCCCATTAATCCCGTGACTCTAAATTTTCTGCCATCTCTGATTCCAGAACACACAGGCACACTAGGCTCCTTAGGTAGGGCAGAATAGGAGAAGCTTATGAGGATATACTGCACTTTTAAAAAGTAAAATAAATGTAATAAAAAGCAGGCAGCATAATTGCCATGACTTATACCCTGTGACATTTGATAATAACAAGGTTGGTACATTACAAACAAGTTCCACATTTACAACTCTGCCTTGATATTTACACTTATTAAATTGTTGAGGGAGGTGGTTCCTGGATGCTGGAGGCCCATATATAAAACATATCAGCATAATTGGAATACAGCCAAATCCCTCAGTGTACATTGCAGACACTTGTTAAAAGCTTGACCTTGGAGGAAAAAAACCTTCCTACTTGTCTTCAATCCGTCCTCACCTCCTCAAAGTACTCCTCTAAAGTCACCTTTCAGCCAAACAGTTTGGGGAGTTTGTCCTTAATGCTGACCTTAGGCAGGCCCTCAGTTCCCAGGACAGTGATGAAGGCTATATTCTCACCTGGATGAGGAAATTAGCTATGATTTTCCATTACCTGTAGTGAACATTCCTTTTCATTTGTTTAATTCCCTGAGAGTTGACACTACACATTAATTCATTGAGCAATTGCTTTGTGTAAAGGGCCAGAGATGAATGAGACAGTCACTGCCATCAAGGAACTTACACTTCAGTCAAGGACACAGACAAGTGGCTATAGTAGAAGGCAGAATGAAATAAAGGCCGGAATAGAGGTAGGAACACATTGCTGAAGGAGCTTAGATAACACAATTTATTTTAACGGGGGAAGAAAAATTAAGAAAGGCTTCAGAAAGGCAGCACTGGTCCTTGAAGGATTGATAGGAGAAAAGGGCTGAGGCTGGGCAGCAAGGCGGTAACAGTCAAAGCAAAGCACATGTGTGTGTAATAGCACGGAGCTATACGCACAGTGATGTGATCATATGTTCATCACTGGCATGTTTCAATGATAAATCCTGTGCGGCGTGGCTTAAGGAACAAGGTAGAAGAGGCGTGAAAGTTATGCTCTGAGTCTGCTCCTGAGACGTTTGAAGGTTGCACTGGTTTCATTAATTAGGGAGAACAATGAAAGAGCTTTGAAGCGGGCCAAGGAAGGCATTTAGAGACCTCTTACCTCTTCAACCCATTCTTCACACTGCTAGAGAGAGCAACTTCTGTGCCTGGCTAGATATTAGGGGAGAGGGAATAATACAAAATGCTTCCAGAGTTTCCAGCTGTAGAAATTGGGAAAAGGCTAGTGCCAATATTGACACAGGTGACTTGGATGGAAAAATACGTTTGCTGGAGAAGAACATATTTGGTTGGGGATGTACGAAGTTTAGTGTGTGAGCTATCCTTTTCAGTGGGAAGGTGGTTTTGCGGTTCAGGAGAGACCTCAGAGTCATCTCCTTGAAAGAAATTCTTTCATTTCCTTGAAAGAAATTCTTGAAGCTGTGGATACAGCTAAGATGACCCTGGAGGTGAAGAGAACACAAATGAAGGCAACTGACAATAATGTCTATTCATAAGAATGATTCAATAGACTTTGAGGACTTGGGGGAAAGGGCGGGAGCGGGGTGGGGAATAAAAGACTCCACAATGGGTACAGTGTATAATGCTCGGGTGATGGGTACACCGAAATCTCAGAAGTCACCACTAAAGAACGTACCCATGTAACCAAACATCACCTGTTCCCCAAAACCTAGCGAAATAAAATATAATAATGCCTACATTTAGGGGTCATTTGAAGACAACCATTGATAAAAGGGGAATGAGTTTTCTGAGAGGTAGGGGAAGACAGGGCTAGGTACACTTGGTGGCCAACACGAGACAAGGTAAGTGGGATGAGGATTCAGCAGCATTGGTAGGATGTGGCAGTTAGGTGGGTCATTGATAGCCTTGAAGGAGAGTCCCAGCTTGAAGGTTGCTGTTTAATAGTCTGGTGGAACCTCAAAGTGTTTGTAGACTGAGGGGAAATGTGATGATGGATGTGAAGAGTGAAGTCCTTACAATAGCACAAAGTACTACATGGTACAAGGTCATAGCAAGTCAGCTTTGTTATCACAGATGCTCTGAAGTAACAAAGTCATTGACATCTGAAAGACGTTTTCATTTTTATCATTATAACTGAATTCTGCTAGGGGCCTTAGTACATGACCCCTTTCATTTCCCGTCCGTCTTTCCCTCAAGCACCGTCATTAAGTGCTACCTGGTATTCAGCCAGATAAAGCACCCCATTACTCGATTTTTGTCCAAAAGTCTAGGCCACTGTGCTATTATGTGCCATAGGTTTCCAAGACTTGTTCAAAAAGACCATTTACAATATTTAGGTATTTTCAGTGTAATTCCCATTGTGATATTGGGGTTTTTGTAGGAAAATGCAGGGATGGTAACACGGTACTGGGGGAGGAAGGAGATAGAGCAGATTCCTAAAACAGGCCTCATTCTGGAATAAAACAATAGTAGCCAAAAGAAAGTCATTCAGCGTCACATGACCCAGCAGCTGAATGTACTGGGAGAGAAGCCCTACAGTTATTTGAGTAGAAAGGCATTTAGCATAAAGGGAATAGACGTGGGCACCGTTTGAAAGTCTGAGATTACTGGGAGCAAAGTAAAACAGGACAATCTGCTGTTCTTTTAGAGTAATAACTGTTCAAGAACCTCTTAAATGTACAGCTTAAAATATTAACCAGACACTTAAGAAGGCCTAGCTGTTAACTAATTGAAGCTTTTCCCATAAATTATACTTTATCTAAATGCCTTTCTTTCCTGCCAGTATGAAACCAAAACTGAATCAGTATATTTTAATGTCCACTCAGTCTTTGTCAGTTTTTTCTCTCTTTGAACAGCCATTCAATGTTTTGGCTTTCAGTGTTGTCTGAAAAAAGAAAGAGAAAGGAAAAGAAAAGAGAAGGGAAGGGAACTGAAAGGAGGCAGGGGAGGAAAGGAAAGGGATAGAAAGCAACCTAGAGATCTTACCCTTGCTCATATTACCGTCATCACTATAATATCACTGAATCAGTTTTTGTGCAGAAATCGTGTTCTCCTGTCTGCTCCGTGTCTCTATGATTTGATGTTACTTGCATAGAAGGCTTGCATGAGCCAGGCAACAGTCCAGATAATAGGATCATTTAGCATAAAGGGAACAGACTTGGGCACTGTTTGATAGTCTGAGAGCTCTGCAGCTGCAATATCTGAAAACTGGTGCCACTGAAACCTGCTATCCAAGTTTGGGCCCTCATTTCTCAAAAGTATTATTGCAATAACCTCCAACAAAGTTGGCCTTCTGTGGCCTCTCCCCCGTCTACCTGTCCTATATAGAGCTTCTAGAGTCATCTTTCTTCAGTGCTCCAAATAATTTATTTGCTCAAAACCCCGCAATATTTCCCTGTCCTGTATAGAATCGAGAAGCCCAAACCACACATTCACTCGAGTCAAACAGAATCGTTCAACATTCTCTGTATATGCACCAAGGTTCCACGTTTGTACCTCTGCTCATGCCTTCCCTCCCTCCCTCTTCAAAAAGATGTCAGTTCCGTGAGAGCATGAACCACATCTAGCTGGTTCACTGTCACGTTCTCCGAATCTAGCGTTGTGTGTGGCACACACGAGGTGCTCAGTAAATACTGACTGAATGAGTAACAGTGTCACAGATCTGAATCCACTTACCTCTTAAATTTCAGTTTAAATGCCAACCACTCCACAAAATCTGCACAGACACCAGCTTCCCATCCCAATAACCACCCCACTTCTCTGAAACTAAATTCTTGCTTTTTCTGAACCTCCATAGGCCTTATGTCAGTTTCAACAACAATCAGTTTCTTTCCACCTTGGATTAGAATTCTGTTTGTACATCTCCCATCTCCCACTTGGCTATGAGATCTTGAAGCCAGGAGCTATGTTTAATTCATAATTGTGTCCTGAAAAAGCAGCTTCCATTAATGGACACTCGATGATTAGAATGGCCATACTGGGGAGTGGGGGTGGGGCAGACTTTAACAAAGTAGAGAAGTTGAGGGGTTTTATATTATTTATTTATTATTATGTCAAGTAATATGATAATAGTGCTTACACTTTGCTCACAAATATCAAAAGGTGATGGCTGGACCTCAATTAGCCAAGATGTAGCTGAAAATATTAGCTGAACTGCTATTAGCCAAGATGTAAGGTCATCATGGCTAAAGATTGGACTCTGGCTAATCTCCAAGAACTAGGAACAAAATTATGATTTGTATAATTCATATATTTTCAAGTTGTTTTTCCTGAAATGGACACTAACTGTAATATTATTTCACCTGTGGCTACTGGGACTCTAGACATCTAAATAAATTCAGTCTGTAAATGAGATATTTGGCTATAGCTTTCTTTTCATTATCAATCAAAACTATATAGCATGTTACATGCGTTGCATACATATTAATTTCTGGATTTTCATTTTCCTTTAAGCTCTTGACCTTAAGCTCTAATTCTCCTAGTTGTGGATACTAACGTTTTCAGACTTCCTATTAAGAAATGTGCCTATTTGGGTCTCAGCGGAAAGAAAAACGCCAATGTATTTGATTCCTGATGTAAACCGTTCCAAGGGAAACAATGGTCTTTGGTTTGCCTTGGAAACAAAGGTTTCTTGATTGTATTATTTATAGACCTGATTATTACATTGTCCAGACCTTCATCTTTAAGTCACCTCAACTATGATGAGATATTCTATTGAAAGCTCTCCAGAAAATAATAATCTATAGTCCTTTTATTATGCATTCCGGATTTTTATCCGTCTGAGCATTTGAAGCACATTTGCTTAATTCTATACTCAATACCAAAACAAAACAAAACAAAAACATTTTCTGTTGAAACAGTTTCTCTGGAGCATGTAAATCACCCTTCCCTTCTGATGTTTCTAAGCTTTTCAGTTGTATAATATCTCCACCACTCTGGCAAGTACTGCTAAAGAAAACCGTATGATTTCTAGAAGTATGTTTTTAATATGATCCCATGATCTCTACCTGACCAGGCCCATACAAAAGCACTCCTGCACTTGTTTGGTTGACATTTATTCTAGAATGTTCTCCCATCCTGTTTTGACTCTCCATAGTTCATGCCTTTTCATTTGTCTTTAATCTTAATTCTCATAGGCAGTATAACATTTAATGTATATCTTAACTTTATTGAATAAGTAATAGCCATTACATATAGATTGCAAGTCATTCTTGGTCCTGCTTAGAGATAGGTGTTTATTCCAAAGCAAAATGAGAGCACAAATCCACAGTTCTACTGCAAGTGAAATACTCCAGGGTGGCTTGGTATGGACACAATCTCCCTAAATACGCATTCAAAGCAGTCTTTGCTTTCACCTCTCCCTTCAGGTGAGGGTATTTAAAATAAGCTTGTAAAAAACCCTTCTGTATCAGAGGTAGTTTTGTGCCTGCATTGTGAACCACAGAAGGCATTTGGTCAAAGACATCATAAAAGGGGTAGAAGAGGTACATCAGAGCATAGAGCTGGGATCGATTATTTTTTTCAAGTTAATTGGCCATAGAGGCAAAAGTGTCAACCGAAATTTAGAAGAGCCTGTCCATCCATTTAACAACAAAGCATGCAGTTTTGCACGCCTATGCAGACGACAGCTTTTAGAGACAAACTTCAATTTGGCTTGAGCACCAAGAATGCATCTTAAAAAGTGAAAAATACATTTATGTGCAATGACTAGTGTAGTGAGATGCATGGTGCCCCCTCCCCCAAAAAGATATTCAATATCCTAATCCCTTGAACCTGCGATAGTACCTTATTTGGAAAAAAAAAAGTCCTTTCAGATGTAATTAAGGATCTTGGAATAAGTGAATTATCATGGGTAATCTGGATGGGCACTGAATGCCATCATAAGTGTCCTTTTAAGAGAAAGGCAGAGGTAGATTATATATACAGAGGGGAAGTGATGTGAAGACATAGCAGAGGGAGATGCAGCCACAAGCCAAGGAATGATGGCAGCCACAAGAAACTGGAAGACATGAGAACAGAGTTTCCCCTAGAGTCTCCAGAAGAAGTTCAGCCCTGCCAACCCCTCAATTTTGGACTTTTGGCCTCCAAAACAACCAGATAATAAATTTCTATTGTTTTAAGCCGCTGGGCTTGAGGGTAATTTGTTACAGCAGCCACAGGAATCTAGTACAGATTGTGGAACCAGGAAATTGGGTACTTCTATAACAAATGTCTTCAAATGTGAAAATGGCCTTGGAATTGGATAATGGGTAGAGAATAGAAGAACTGTGGTGGGTGAAAAAGCTAGATTGCCTTAACCAGGTAGTTGGCTAAAGTATGAATGGTAAAGGCATTCCTAGTGATGGCTTAGAAGGAAATGAAGATTTTATTGGCAAATCGAAGCAAGGCAATCCTTGTCATATTAGTGGCAAAAAGTTTATCTAAATTGTACTACTCCAGTTGTGTGAAAAGGAGAATTTATAAATGACGAACTTGGATGTTTAGGTGAGGAAATTCTCAAGTCTAGTGTTAGAGGTATAGTGTAGTTTCTTCTTAGTGCTTACAGTAAAATAAGAGGGAAAAGAGATACATTGAGAAAAGAGGTTGGACATGGTGGCTCACACCTATAATCTGACACTCTAGGATACCAAAATAGGTGGATTGCTGAAGGCTGGAAGTTCGAGAGCAGCCTGGGCAACATAACAAGATCAAGTCTCTACAAAAAATATGAAAAATTAGCCAGGCAGGGTGACATGCACCTGTAGACCCAGCTACTTGGAAGGGAGGCAGGAGGATCACTTGAGCCTGGGAGTTTGGGGTTACAGTGAGCTATGATTGTACCACTACACTGCAGCCTGGGTGATAGAGTAAGACTTTCATCTCCAATAAATTAAAAAAAAAATTTAAAGAGAAAAGAACCATATAAGTGGACAAGGGATCAGTACCTGATGACTGGGTAAATTCTGAGCCTATTCAGATTGTAAAAAAAGCCTTAGGAGATTCACCATTAGAAAGGTGTGCTCAGGAGATAAGGCCAAGGCTGTGTCTTGACAACCTTTCGCTAGTGCTGAAGAGATTAGGCATTAACTTGGGGATTTATTTGACTGTTTCAAAAGAAGCCAAGAATGGAGATGGGGTTATTCAGGAAAAATCTGTGACGACCCTCTTTTCTGAATGTATGAATTAATGTGACATATATGGAAGACCCACAAGGTTTTTGAGAATGATATGCCAGCAGAAACACTTCCAAATGGGCCTCAAAGGGCCAGAGACAGAACAAAATCAAAGAAGATTGTGAGACTACCAAAATTCTACAGGTAGGAAACCCGTTGATAAAACTACTTAGTTGCAAACGTGTGCTAACCTTCAAGATAAAGAAAGGACCACCCAGAGAGCAGAGCTGCAGGTACAGAGACAGAGGCCCAAGTGGGGGAACAGAGGAAGAAGTCCAAACCATAGGCACAGAGGCAGAGGCCCAATCCATGGTCCAAGAAAGAAGAGTTACAGGCTCAAAGGGTGGAGCCCTGAGAAAGAGGATCATTGCCAGGCCTTGAAATATAAGAGAAATTTGTCTGGCTAGATTTTGAAAATGATTGGGACAGGAGACTCCATTCTATTTTCCATTCTCTCCATTTTGAAACAGAAATATCTATAATTGTTATCCTATGCCTGTTTCCACCACTGTAATTTTAAAGCAGACAACTTTTCTGTTTCACTGGTTCTCAGAGGGAGAGGGATTTTGCCTCAGGAAAGACCATACCCGGAGTTTCACTCATAAATGATTTAGATGATCAAAATGATAAGCTTTGGAACTTTTGAACTGATAATATTTGAATGAGATTTTGGACTTAGAATTCATAATGGGGTTGAGACTTTTGGGAATATTTGGATGAGATGAATGTATTTTACACAAGACAGGCATAAATTTTGAGCCAGAGGGCAGACTTTGGTGGGCTGAGAGTGGCTTCCTAAAAAATATAGCCACATCCTAATCCCCAAAACCCATGAATGTTACCTTATTTGGAAAAGGTAAGGACTTGCAGATTTAATTAAGAATCATGAGGTGAGGAGATTATCCTGGAGTAATCTGGGTGGTCTCTAAAACTCATCATAAGGATCCTTATAAAAGAGAGGCAGACGGAGATTAGGTGCACAGAGGAGGGTGATGTGAAGACACGGCCAAGAGAGAAATGTGGCTGTAAGCTGAAAAATGCCAATAGCCACCAGAAGGTGGTTGTGGCAAAGAAAGATTCTCCTTTACAGCCTCTTGAGGGAGCATGGCTTTGCTGACCTCCAGAAATGTAAGCAAATGAGTTTCTGCTATATTAAGCCATCACATTGGTGGTAATTTGTTATAGCAGCCAAAGGAGATGAATGCAATTAGTTGATATTTTAAGGATTCTGCACCTTTTGAAACATACTCTGCAGAAAATCTGCGTAAATGGTGCTTCTCACGTCCGGCAGTGTTATGGCCAACAAAAGACCTTAGCGTAATTTGCTTTCATACTAAAAATGTCACTATATACTTTTTCTGGTGATATCTTTCAATCTAAAACAAAACTGCAAATGGCTAGAGCAGGACCATTATAAATCTGGGAAACAAACCTTTTAACTCAACTATTGGAACTTTGTGAAAGACCTTGAGAGGTTTTTTTTATGATATTTGAATGAGATGTTTGTGAAAAGCATGTGGGATTGGTCTAAATACAAATATATAAGTTATCAATAATAATACTTCATTCATTCTTGTTCACAAACTAGAAAATAAGGCAAGTTTACATCTGGAAAAGGTGATACACATCAGTATTTCTACCTTGACCAGCTTGATAATATAGCAAGGCATATGCTCCCAAATTTTAGTCAGGGTTAACATTTCAAAATCATTTTCCTACAGACTGATAAGCTTTCAAAAGAATTAAAGAAGCCACACCACAAAGATTTCAGAAAAGACTCTGTAAAGTCAAAAATACACATACTAGGTATTTACAGAAATTAGTAAAACCTAAACTGTTGTTGTTACAAAATAGTGTGTGAAACTGATATGTCCCTTAAATGTGCATGTGTGCACGTGTGTGTGTGTTTGTGTCTGTGTGTTTTCAGATAGGATAGGACTGTAAAATCTCAGATACTGTTGCCCTTTTTGATTTCTCTATTGTAGCAGCTTCAGAGATTTTTAAACTATAATGCCTAAGTAGGGATGCACTGGAGGCAAAGGCAGCCGTTTGAATCATTATACATCTATATAAAGGGATCTGCAAGCCACTGGTCACTTGTTTACTTTATCTCAGATGGGGATTTGCCAAGCCAGTCATTTGTTGTTCTCTCTGAATATCTACAATGTGCTTTGAATGAGTAGAAACAGTATTTTCTACATAAGAAACATACATGTAAGAAATTTCTTACAATAATCACAATCAGCTGCATGAATTAGATTTAAAATTGCACTCCAGAGAAGTTATACTACATTATTTCAACACATATTTTAAAATAATAGACAAGTTAAGTATAACTTTTACTCCCTAATCTATTTAAGAAAAATGTAGAATCTGTTTCCCCTGCTAGACTTGTTTTGGCAGCATCATTTTAATTTGTTAATATAAGGTAAGTAAGTATGATGATAATTGAGAAGTTCACTGAATTGGAAGTATTGTAGCCAGAGATATAAATATATACACATATATACACTTACGTACATAAAATTTGTTTTTCTTCTTCAGACCACCAAGGTGAAATTGGAAAGAGAGTGGAAAGGGAGATAAAACAACTGACCTTTCAGACAGTTTTCTGCTGCCTCCTGCAAAAAGAAGTCTTTTTCCTCTCAGGTCTCCCAGAAGTCTATTCCCTGCCTTCAAGGGGCTCAAGGGAGAAAGAAGCAATAGAAAAAAGAAATAAACCACAGAGCATAGGAATCAATATTTGCCTTTGAAATCTAAGTAAAGGTAATAGAATTTTCGGGTTCATCCCTAGCAAAAACATTAAAATGTGAGGGTTTTCTCAAAAATAGCCATATAAAGTATTCATATAAAGTAGATATCTGTGCATAATTAGAAAATACCTCTTTAAATAAAGTTTAAATCACTTTCCCTAACTGATTCGGTTAAACTTTGGTTTATTTTTAGCAATGAGAACTGCTTGCAATATCATGCTGAAATGCTAGCTAGACTAATGATAAGTTTAATTTCAGCCAAAGCAGATGAATCCATCAGCTTTCACTTGGGATAAGATTCTAAATAACTCAACTGGGGTGGAGCAGTACTTTCGTGAATTTCCAAAATGGCTTCTCTTCCAGCGTGCATAATACTAGCCCTGCTCCAAATCATTAAGATGCATCTTTTTCTTGGTCCTTTTCTATTCTATATGTAATACGGATTGGAAGCTGACACTGGATAATTCCTTTCTATCCTTTTTCTTCTCTTTTGTTTTTGGTGGGGGTGACTTACTCATTTAAGATTTTAAATTTTTGACAGACTGAATGTTTTTGAAAGCCTTAGAACTCTTCAACTTCTTACACGTTCATCATCACAGTCAGGTCACACACAATTACAAATGATATACATCTTTACACTAAAATGGAGCACATTTTGTAATCCTGATAACTGTGTTCAGATTAGAATAATTGTGGGAGGAGTCTTGTAAGAGTTTTACAAATGCACACTACTTCCTCCAGCTTATCTTGACCTTTGCAGAAATGCACTTATTTTCTTTCCAGCCACTGAGTGCACACTTTGTTCTTCTCAAAATGCATCATTTTGTTTACTTTAATATTTTCATATTCTTTGGCATCAGGAATCACTTAGATGAGATGGCTCCATTGTGGCGAGAGCGCGACCTTTCCAAAGGTACTCGTCTGTTATCTGTAAGACAAAGAGAAAAAGAACCAAAAACATGGTAAGCTTTAGATCTTTGCTATTACAAGATGTTAGGTCAAGAAAGGTTTTCAAATAGTCCTGAAAAATCACTTCAAATGAATATGTAAATAAGTAACAGGGAACTCAGATCTGAGGAGTTCCTGCTGCAGCTGCCCGGCTGAGTTCAAGAGTTCGGCAATCAGCAATAAATTACTTTTCCTGGTAAGTGAAGTCAGAGTGATAAAAGAAATGGAAGCATTCTCTCAAGCACAGTCCCCTTGGAAATAACAGGCAACAACAAAATTCTTTGGTAAAGATTGAAAAGCTCTATGGCTACCTCTAGAGGACACCAGCGTGGGCAGAGCAGAAAAAAGTTTTTATTTTTTACAATGATTGCAATATGTGGCAATCACATTAGCTACCAAATTTGCTTGATTGTATGATGTAAACAAATTCAATATATTATATAGTCACTGTGGGAATGAATAATGAATAGGACCTATTCTATATCCCATTCCCACCACTCGTCACAGGAAGAATAATTATTATAGAGATAACTATTGACACAAAGCTTGGAAAACAAAGTTTAAAAGCATTGAAAGTTGCTGAAAATAGTTCTAGCTTTAATAGGGAAAAGGTTTACAGCTCTGCATTGCAATGATCACTACCATGTTATTATCACCTCTGTTTCATGCTCAGCTTAAATGCAACTGATGTGGGTGAAAATCCCTTTCTGACAAAAGCATAATATACTTAGATTCTCTATTTCGAATGAGACTAGGTCCCTAGAAATAATGGCAACCACCAGCACTTACATAAATGCTAACACTTTACACTCATTAATTTGCTAATTCACACAACATCCCCGGGAGGTAAGCCCATTTCATTCTATCCTATTATCTCTGCTTTAGTGATGAAGGTTACACAGCAAATCAATGGTATTATGGGGGATTATAATGCAAAGTTAATGCCTAAATATCAGGCCTGCTTTGTTCAGAGGTGAATATTGGGGCCTCTCAAGCTGCTACTCATTTCCTCCTTGAGATGATGACACCCAACTAACACATCCTGCCTGTTATATGGGGAGGAAAAAGTGAGAAGTGCTGAGGTTTTGCCATGGTGCCTTTCTTGTCTGTGCTAGCATCTCTTGACTGATTTCCCGGTAGTCTGTGGTCAGCAGACGGAGCAAAGCTAACGGGCCTCCATGACCCCAGCCTCATTAACACCACGGTATGAGTGTCCTGAGCCAACCAGCCATAAAGTTAAAGCCTGCCGAGTGCTTCATAATGCAATAATACCACTGAGAGGTGAGAAAGAAAGAGGCATTTTCTCTACTCAGAGATATATCTGAGTGATGGATTATTGGGTATCCTTTCGAAGATACCATTAAAAAATCCATTATTTAGTTTGAGATATGGATCACAATTCAGCTAAAAATGTGAAGTTAACATTCCTGAATAGAGAACTTACTACTTAGTTGTCACTGGTTTGCATAGATTGGTTTTGGACTTCTTAGAAAACATTTTAAAATGAGATTACAATATAATGGTTCCCATTGCATTGCTAGCACGATAATATTCAGCGTTAAAGCTACCAGACATGAGAATGACGCATTCCCAGAGGATTTTGCTGACTAGAAAAGTCTTGTGCCTTGGTGGTCGTACACACAAAGGTCAACAGGCAACCACACTTCACTTCAGGAATGCCACCCCATACCATCACTCACTACCCACTAGATCCAAGACAAGTACCACATCCAAAAACCCAGCTTTGCAGCATTAAATGATGGGATGTAAGGCTTCACATCAACCTGCAACTTATTGGTATCATCTGGTGTGAGAAAATAAAGTTTCAGGTCAAAACCAACTGACAAAAAAGACACGTAAGCTTTTGCAAGGCAGGATAAACACTGAGTTCAGGGTCTAAATGCAGCTTTTGACATGAAAAAAACAGAATTATTCTAGATTTTCTCCCTCCCTTTTTTCCTTCCTCCTTTCCTTCTTTGCCTCCACCCCTCACACCTTTCTAGATGGCTAATTCGTCCCAATGTTAATGAGATAATTATAAGAAGCAATTCTGTAAAAGTTGCCACTTAACATTTTCATAACGTCAACCTACAACCTTTACGAAAAAAATATCATTAGAAACAATAGCAGCAATGGCTGATCTGGACCTTTTATTTCCAACTCTCTGTATTTAGGTTAGAACTAATTTAGTTTAAAAACAAACATACACACACACACACACACACACACACACACACACTTATACTCTGCGTGCGTATGTGTGCATGTGCGTGCATGTATGTGTGTGCATAAATTTGGTTTCACTTATCTTCACATTCTAATGGCTAGCAATCTAATGATGATGACTTCCATATTTGGAGTCATGTCTTCTTTTAAGCAGAGACTGGAAATCACTCAATAGTTTAAAATACAACTTTGTATTTGTAGTATTAAAAACTAATGGGGAAAAACCAGTGACCTGGCCCTCATAAAGTCAGGACTCATAGGTGGCCATCACATTTATGAGAAAAGGACAAACGTTAGATATGATTGCTACTACAGGTGATAGATTAATTTGGGTGACAGTGGACAGGATTATATGTCCTGTTTGGAAACAGGTGGAGAAACCGGGGGCTCATGTGATATGACCTGACAGCTCCGTGAGACCCAGCCTGAATCAAATTCACTTTTCCATCTGGTCTCATTCTCCTAATACTCTTGTAGTTTAGACGGAAAAAAATAGAGGCTTCTCTTTCAAAAAGTCAATAGTTTACAACACATGTACTTACCTGAGATTATATGGAGGGCTTTGTTAACAAGTAGTGGTAGCCCTTCCAATCTGCCTGTTATCTTTTCGGAAACCAAAGAGAGAAAAATGGAAGATGAGGGTCTGTCTACGTATGTATACTTGTTGGGGATATTGTGTGATGAAATACAGAAAAACACACTTGATTGGAGGATGGGGTAACATAATTTGTCATATTCTTCATCTGCTTCATTTTTCTTAATTCATAACACATTATGGTCTAAGAATTCATTAAGGGATTCTAATGTTTGTCAACATGAGGATTAATGCAGCAATAAGCCTGAGAAATCAGTCCCCAAGTGGACCTCCCAAATCCACCAGTGTTGGCTATACAGACCCTAGCAGATTCTTTTTGTTCATTAAAGGCTTTCAAATGTGCCTCATGTGAACATGAACAGATTCTGATACCACGAAGAGTGACCTGGTTAAAGCATAAGGTTGAAGACAGGAACACAGTTCTATAAAAATGTGCATCCTATGGAGAAAGGGTGGCCAAAACACAAGTCATATGCAAATCTTTCACCAGAAAGCAATATAAATCCATGGGCCAGCTTAAACATGGTTCTGCTGCCTCTGAGTATCACGTTAACCAGCTCCAATAGATGTCAAGGCTTTCCCTGCTGTCATATGAGTAAGAAGCGCTATGCCTTTTCTAAGCATAAATCGATTTGGCATTCATCTCAAAACCTTCCTGAGTTCTGCAGCAAATGGACTAAACCCATTATTGTATTGCTTTACAATCCATTCATGCAATCATGTATTCAGCAACTATGTACAACGTACATCATCCACAAAATACCTGAACGTCACAAAGTTTCAGATCCACACCTAAATCTACATCATTCATTTCCTTCGTACTGAAAACTTTGTCAAGTGAAATAACTGGGGAGTAAGTACAGTACAGATAAAGCTTAAACACAATGTGACACGAGATAGACTGGAGGACTCAAGCCTGCGTTATATAACCTGAGAATGTGCAAATAATCCTCTAACCAAGTGAGCGAGTGCCAAAAGTGCAAGGCTATATCGTGACTATGGCATGAGGAGGTAAACTTGGGATTCAAAAAACTGTAATAAAAGGGCCACATCCATTATTCATTCCCCACAAGGTTGGGCGTCCATCTGTTGTTGCCTTTGGGAAGACTGCTTCTTTCCTGGTGCTTCAAAGGCGTGTAGAGATACTAACATAGACCTAACATTATATACTAGTCCCTCACAGCAGGATAACATAAACCAAGTCTATGACCCTTATATACATAGTGTTACAAAATATCCCATTTTAATGCCAATTAGTAGGCTAGAAAACAAAGTAAAAGAAACCCTCTGTAATTACAGTAAGCTTTGCTTTCTCCAAAGCTCTTTGAAAGTGACTATGTGGCAGATTTACCATCAGTGGTCAGGAATTGCTTCTAGCAATGAGAGCAAGTGGAGGTCTGGGTCTACGGCAGCTTAGGCTAAGGAAACCAAGAAAACTTTTTTATGTTGCTTCCAAAAATGTCCATGGGGTAGCTATTTGCATCCCAAGCACTGATGAGAGAAAGATGATTTATTTTGGACCGTTATACTGAAATCATCTCATATGGACTTACATTTTTTCCCCCTTGTGTCCAAAACGGTTTGATTTATGCTTTTCTCTGTGATTTTAGAAATCCTGACTTGGATATAGTTTCTCACTCACTAGAAATGACTGCAAGATGGCAGCCAAATCAGGCTTGAGCCTAATCTCTTTGTGGGGGACAGCCAATGGCTCTACTCGTTGACCAGATTCTTTCTCCTCACTGTTACGAGAATAGTGTCTTTTGTGTGTGTCTATGTATATATATATATATTGAGCTCAAATTACATATGCAGTTTGGTGTTCTACCTTTCCATTTCATATTGTATTGTAGAAATTTTCCATGTCATTAAACTGCTGGAACATGACAGTTACATATTTACATATGCCATGTGTAAAAGTGGCATTGTTAGGGTATGCGAAAGTCCAAATGTATTCCAGGATAGTTGTATTAATTGAAATACAATTGGCAGTACATGAATTTGTGTATCTTATCTCTTTGTTGGGTATTAATCTTTTTTAAATGTGCTAATATAAAAACTGAAAGGCCGGGAGTGGTGGCTCACACCTGTAATGCCAGCATTTTGGGAGGCGAGGTGGGTGGATCACCTGAGGATGGCAGTTTGAGACCAGCCTGACCAACATGGAGAAACCCTGTCTCTACAAAAAAAAAAAAAAGAAAAGAAAAAAAATTAGCAGGGCGTGGTGACACATGCCTATAATCCCAGCTACTCAGGCAGCTGAGGCAGGGAATTGCTTGAACCTGGGAGGTGGAGGTTGCAGTGAGCTGATAATGGGCCACTGCACTCCAGCCTGGGCAACAAGAGCAAAACTCTGCCCCCCCCCCAAAAAAAATGAAAAATATTGCCTCTGATTCATTCTTTTTGCATTTCTTCAAATACTAATTAGGTGGAACTTTTCATATGTCTTCCTTTCTATACTGACCATGTCTTTTGCCCACTTATATATTGGGATCTTAGGTTTTTGCTTTTGTTTTTATTTTGTATTGTACATATTCAGGATAGTAAACAACTGAAATATTTATCAGAAATATTTTCCTTAGTTTGTTGATTGCTTGTTGTCTTTTATTTCATGTTGTAGGTTTTTAGAAACATATGGTTTCATTTTTCGCCATTTTTATGAAACTAAATCTATCAATCTTTTACACTGTGATTTGTTAGTTTTTCGCTTAGAAAGTTCTTCTCTAGCCAGAGATATGTGACATTCAACTATATCTCTCCTTGCTCTTTAAGGTTTCACTTTTATTTTTTTACATTTAACGCTTTAAAAGATCTGTAATTCATTCTGTTGCACAATATCAGGTAAGTTTCCACATTAGTTTGTTTCTTTCTTTTTTTTCTTACAAAGAGGAGATGGGCTGTCCCAGCACTATTTGTTGAATAATCTTGAATTTTTACAGTGAATTATGATAACTCCTTTATCATATATTAAATTGTTATACTAGGGTTTCTGTTCCATTGACATTGAGGTTATTTCACATTTTTGTGCCAATAGCTCCTAATTTCATTATTTCAGCCTCATGACGTGTTTAATATCTGGTGGAGTCAAACCTCCATTACTTACATTTTCATTTAAACTATGTATTTTTTAGTACACATTTTGGAACTCTACATCATGCTATAATCACAAAACAACTTAAAAATAACACAGCTAGATAAACAAACCCAATGGGTACTAGGCCGATCCTGGTAAACATAGGCAGATGTCTATATGTTGAGTGCCAATGAGTCAAGTGATGCTAAGGTTCCTAATGTTTTTAAGAGTTCTCCTCAACTTTCTCATTTTCTTAAAGACTTAACAAGGCCTCTTGCTTCATATTCTAATCAGTTTTTCTGATGGCTAACTACTTTTCTTGTGGAAATATAGCAGAGTCTGGTACTACTGCTATATTTACTAGAGGATGGTATGTAATTGTTTTTGGCTTGTCAAAAATTTGAATAATGAGAACAAAATGTACAGTTTTGTTGGCTGTTGATAGAGTCTGCTTCTAATTTATAACCTTATTTTCTCATATGTTTCATAATGTTTTACAACTTGTGCATCTACAGGATACCACAAGTACTAAACTACATCCAATTGCTTTAGTCCAACAGAATTGTGTACACAGAGTGCTGTGCAAAAATGTATGTCTAGAAGCCAATCAATTACCTCCAGTTAGCAGTTAGGTAGTTCTAGACCTATTCTAATCTCAATGACATTATAATGCGCAAACTAGAAACAGGTCATGTTGTGTAATCTGTATCCTTCATTACATCCAAATAAATCTGTGCAAAGAAAACAGAAACCTAGATTACTGTGGTAGTTCAGGTGGTAGAAGAGATGAAAGTTATTTTAACGAGGATGGTAACGGAAAGCAATAATGTTAAAATAGTTCAGAGGCTACTGTGACTATAGACACACGATTCCCATTAACTGTAATTGGAGGTACGCACATGTAATGATAGCAAAATAGACCCCTAAATGTCTTTCCAATTGGAAAATAAGCAAATGTGCTCCACGAAATGGAGTGCTTTTGTGTAGAAAATACAGTATTCTAATTGCGATGCACAAATTACTTTCACATTGGTATTGTTCAAGGTACGACGTTGGTATTTTTCCTATGCGTAGGGATGTGGATCTGCTAGAGGTAACGTCTGTACAAAGAACGCCTTTCCTTTTCTTAATGCTCAGCATTCGTTATGTTATTAAAGGAAAAATCTCAATAGTTGCAATGGATTTATTAATTCAGTAGCTTGTTATCAGCATGAAACTCTGCTGTGCTAGGGGAAAAACAAATTATATTTTACAAAACTGCAGTAGTGAGATTAAATCACTTTTCTATATTTCACTTTCTTCTTATCCTCCCTGCCAGGTAGTAACTCTACTCTCTCTCTCTATTATGAGCCTCATATTTTGCAAACTATCAAGTCTCGTACTAATATAAAGGTACATTATCAAACAAACTCAATTATAGTAACTTTAGGAAGAGTGAAATACCTGATAAAAGTAAAATCACATAGTACAATAATATTACTTCAAGCCATTAAAAACATATCCACATTAAACTACAAAATGTAGAAAATATGCAATATTTACTTTTATCTATCATAAATATGATGTTTTCATAACACATACAACCAATGTCTTGGGATTCTGAATGAGTGGCATTTACATAATCAATAACATGGGCATTTCAAGAAATTTTAGAAAAGTATGGTTCAGAAAAAAATTACATCAGTGTATTGTTCAGTATTTCAACTGCCACAGACCTTGCTACTGTTTATCTTTGGACTCAGTGTCAAAGCTAGTAAATAGACTTTTTAAAATGTCCTTGGTTTTGTACATAAGCCATGCATTATGTTTGCTTCTTTACTAGAGAATGCAATTGGATCATAAGAAAGATTTTCTCTCTATGATGTTCAAAGTCTTATGAGGATGCCTGCATATCTAGAAAATATAGAAAAAGGCGACAAATAAATATATGAAGAAAGTTAGGTAATAGCTGGTAAAGCTTCCAAGGAAGTTATATATGTGAAGCTTATGTCGAAGACCAAGCTAACAGAAACCACACAAATTACAACAGAGATGCTCAAGGTGTCTATGATAGTGGCTTATACATAGCAGTTTCTAGAAACTTGCCTGTTGATTAAATAATCATCCAATCATTAGCAACAAATTAGAAACTGATCCTTGAATGCACCTTCAGCTCTGCTGCTTTCGTAGATGGAATGTATTTTGACATTAATACAAGGAAATGAAAGGCTTTCTTCTGCCTGTCCATCCACACATTATTACTGCATAAGCTATCTGCAGGGTACCTTAACAGGCACCTTTATGTTATTAGGGTAGAACGGATAAATGTACCAACAACTGGAACGTGAAACTAATTATATTGTCTCTTGCACAATCTATTACATTTTCAGTACAATGGAGGTTCAAAGTAGAGAAAAATCATATCCCTTGAGTACAGGAGTTGTTGGAAGTCAGGGAAAACTTCATCCCAATTACACCTTAAAAGATAGGGGGATTTCAACAAGAAGCGTCAGAAAGATAGCTGTTAATTTTTGATTAGTAGAAAAAGAGAGTTCTTAGTTTTCAAATACTGCTATTTAATGACTAAATGTTTCCTGTTTGCAGGGAGGTTATGAAAAGCAATGAATGTATAAAGGGAGAACCAGAATGCTTATACATATTTAACCTTTATTTTCTAAGAAAAGGAAGGAAGTAATGAAAGAATATGTACTTACTGGACTTGCAGTTATTAGAATAGAGGGATAGCTGTTTCAATAAACATGTGATATTAATTTTAATTCTTTTTTTAAATCTTGAAGTATTTGCACAGGAAACAGGAGTTCTGCTTTAAAAAGTCAGCAGAAATAAGGCTCTCGGAAATCTTCCGAAGAGGTTGTATTGTTGAAACCTAGATATCCTAGATAGTATCAAGAGTGACAGTAGAAAAGCCGATCAAGGCATAGGTTGCAATAACCTGGGCCGGGACTGTTTGGCAGGGTGAGAGCCCAAGCAGCCATTTGGGTTGGTGGAAAATAAACTAGCTGTTAAATGGCATAGTGACTACAGGGTCAATTCATTACTACCACCTGCCATCTCTGTGCCTTTCTACTCCATGTGTGGCATATATCCCTATGACTAAGAATAGTAGGCATCAGCCATTTCTCTAACTTTGAGCATATGATGGACAATCCTCTGTCATTTTCTGAGGCAGTTGTTTGTGATCTGCCTGAACTTTGTTGCTGATGTGCTGACCTAGAATACACTTACCTGTCATCTGCTTTTGTTTCTGAATCGCTCTAAGACCATATATCTACTCTTTTTGTTTTTAACATGTGCAACCCATCTCTTGTGTCTGGGCTACGTATTTCTTGCTGATAAAGGAAGTTTTAGGGTAGTCAGCCCAACTCTCTTGCTTAAGTAAGCCCAGGTACCTTTGGTATGCAAGCTCGCTAGTTTCAGTAGTAAGGGAGAAATGGCATGATGCCTCCATTTCCCAAAGAACCAGATCACAGAAATATACCACTGCTTATGATTTTGAGGAGAGAAGATACTTAACCTACAGCTTACGAGAGTCTATAAACAGGTGCTTCCCATTAGCAGTGTTCCCCATGCTAGCCTGTGCTTAATGACTTAACCAGTTGTATGAACAAAGGCAACCTGTATGGTTAATATCACACACACTTTAACAGCTGTCGGTGCCATTGTTTTAAAATATAAATTGTCCCTTTAGGTAGGAGCCAGTCAGCTGTTGTCTTAAATATGAACAATTAGGACACGGTTAAAACACAGCTTCTTGATTCCATATTCATAATTGGCACAAGTTCCTTTGTAATTCTAGTGTCTGAGGCAATCCATGCACAACCTGAGTGCCAGGCTGAGCCTATACATGAATAAAAATGGCTACTAACTGAGCAGCTTACTTCTCATATAAGACATCTGAAATAATCATTCCTGACATTTACATCTACTGGAACAAAGCCAGTCCTCACTTTATCGGATAAATGTATAGATATAGATCATCATACACTGATATTCTTTGCAGCATTGTTTATACTAATGAAAATCATAAATAGCCTATATGTCCATCATGGGATTAGAGAAAGCAGGGAACCTACAAACACCGGGATACTATGCAGTCAATCTAAATTATTACATAGATCTACATGTACCTGATAAAAAGAGGTCCATATGATAAGGTGAAAAAGGCAAGTTGTAAGAATGTCATAATCTTATTTTTTTCCCATTTATTTATTTTATTCCATTTTAGGTTTTGGGGTACATGTGAAGAACATGCAAGATTGTTGCATAGGTACACACATGGCAGTGTGATTTGCTGCCTTCCTCCCCATCACCTACATCTGGCATCTCTCCCCTTGCTATCTCTCCCCTGCTCCCCACCCCCCACCGTCCCTCCCCTATTTCCCCCCAACTGACCCCAGTGTGTAGTGCTCCCCTCCCTGTGTCCATGTGTTCTCATTGTTCAACCCCCGCCTATGAGTGAGAACATGCGGTGTTTGGTCTTCTGCTCTTCTGTCAGTTTGCTGAGAATGATGGTTTCCAGGTTCATCCATGTCCCTACAAAGGACACAAACTCATCGTTTTTGATGATCGCATAATATTCCATGGTGTATATATGCCACATTTTCCCTGTCCAGTCTATCATCGATGGTGTTGGGAAAACTGGCTAGCCATGTGCAGAAAGCAGAAACTGGACCCCTTCCTGACACCTTACACTAAAATCAGCTCCAGATGGATTAAAGACTTAAACATAAGACCTAACACCATAAAAACCCTAGAAGAAAATCTAGGCCAAACCATTCAGGACATAGGTGTAGGCAAGGACTTCATGATCAAAACACCAAAAGCATTGACAACAAAAGCCAAAATAGACAAATGGGACCTAATCAAACTCCACAGCTTCTGCACAGCAAAAGAAACAGTCATTAGAGTGAATCGGCAACCAACAGAATGGGAAAAAATTTTTGCAGTTTGCCCATCTGACAAAGGGCTGATATTCAGAATTTACAAAGGACTAAAACAGATTAACAAGAAAAAAACAAGCCCATTCAAAAGTGGGCAAAGGATATGAACAGACACTTTACAAAAGAAGACATATATGAGGCCAACAAACATATGAAAAAATGCTCATCATCACTGGTCATCAGAGAAATGCAAATCAAAACTACATTGAGATACCATCTCACGCCAGTTAGAATGGCAATCATTAAAAAATCTGGAGACAACAGATGCTGGAGAGGATGTGGAGAAATAGGAATATTTTACACTGTTGGTGGGAGTGTAAATTAGTTCAACCATTGTGGAAGACAGTGTGGCGATTCCTCAAGGACCTAGAAATAGAAATACCATTTGACCCAGCAATCCCATTACTGGGTATATATCCAAAGGATTATAAATCGTTCTACTGTAAGGACACGTGCACACGAATGTTCATTGTAGCACTGTTTACAATAGCAAAGACCTGGATGATAGATATCCACAGAATATACATTCTTCTCAGCATCACATCACACCTACTCTAAAATTGACCACATAATTGGGAGTAAATCACTCCTCAGCAAATGCAAAAGAACAGAAATCATAACAAACAGTCTCTCAGACCACAGTGCAATCAAGTTAGAACTCAGAATTCAAAAACTAACCCAGAACTGCACAGCTTCATGGAAACGGAACAACTTGCTCTTGAATGTTGACTGGATAAACAATGAAATGAAGGCATAATCTTATTTTTGAAAAAAATGGAAAAAAAAAAAAAAAAAAAGATTTATAATAAAATTTTTAAAGTTTAGAGGGATATATACCAATAAAAATAGTGGCTATCTATGAATGGTGGGATGGTTTTTGTTTTCTTTTTTGAGACAGAGTCTCGCTTAGCCACCCAGGCTGGAGTGCAGTGGCATGATTTCGGCCCACTGCAACCACCGTCTCCCAGGTTCCAGTGATTTTCCCGTCTCAGCCTCCCGAGTGGCTGGGATTGCAGGCATCCACCATCATGCCCAGCTAATTTTTGTATTTTGGTAGAGATGGGTTTTCACCATGTTGGCCAGGCTGGTCTTGAACTCCTGACCTCAGGAGATCTGCCCACCTCTGCCTCTCGAAGTGCTAGGATCACAGGTGTGAGCCACCATGCCCGGCTGATTCTTTTTTTTATATTTTTCTATAATATATGAATTTTTGGCATTGAGCATGATTAATTTGTCAAATTAGAGAAAAAAATCTAGATAGGATGTTAAATTCTCAGTCTTTAGCCACAAAGTACATACTGTTTTCTTTTCCATTTTTTCGAGACTGTTGCCCAGGCTGGAGTGCAGTGGCGCAATCTCTTCACTGCAACGTCCGCCTCCTGGGTTCAAGAGATTCTCCTTGCCTCAGCCTCCCGAGTAGCTGGGACTACAGGCACACGCACACTACCAGGCCCAGCTAATTTTTGTATTTTTTAGTAGAGACAGAGTTTCACCATATTGGACAACAGGCTCGAACTCCTGACCTCGTGATCTGCCCGACTCGGCCTCCCAAAGTGCTGGGATTATAGGTGTGAGTCTCCGCGCCCAGCCCATACTGTTTTCAATTTTAAGAAAGAGTAGCATAGGATCCAATAATCTCTTAACTAATTCCTTGTTGATTATACCATCCCTAAGTACACTATAATGGAAAGAAAAAAAGGATATAAAACAGGTACCACTTTTCTGCCTTAAGTAAGATGGTGGAATGTTCCCTGATGGGGTAGTCATGGCTTACAAGTTTTAGAACATGAATAAATCTGTGTTCACACAGTTATCATTTAAAAAGGTATTTCACATATCTTAGATTATAAATTCTAAAAGTTAAAGTCTTACGAAGTGATTCTCTCTAAAAGATTGACTCTCTCTAAAAAGATGGGTAAAAATTTAGAAAAAATAGGAGGTATGTCATGACATCACCTGGAGAGAGTTTTACTTCAATGATAAAATCACATGAGACTTCGAAATTGCTTTGCAACATGATACTGACAAATGACAAATTAAAGTAGAAAAAAAAAAAAAGTCTGCCCTTCGATAGTAGAAGATGCTGACCCATTTTTAGTAAAGCATGCATTCTGGTCAATTCTCCCTTCATAGTGCAGGCGGCGTGGGGATGGAAAGGGAAGTCTCAGCACTAAGCATTATATTCTTTCTTACCACTTATAACAATGGAGCAAAGTAAAGCCAACTGCTATGTGTAGTCTTTGAACGTATAAATGTAGACTGTTAGACTCATTTGTTTCCTAACAAATTAGGCCCATTTTGCATTTATGCATTTACAGAATGAACCTTCCTAAACACCAGTTTCCTTATTTGTAAGATGGGGATAATAATGGTACTTACGCTGAAGAGTAGTAACAGAACTAAATGAGATCATCTAGTACCTGGCCCATACTAATCTGCTGATAGATGTGAAGAGCATGCGCACAAATCAATCAACAAGCGTCAAGCAAAAAGCTGTTTCTCCTTATAATGGATAGCCACAATTTAGCGTGACAGATAGGTCAAAGTTCTCAGGGTATCGGCAGATATATGGGCTTACATCTTTGTTCTGCCACTTAATAGCTATGTGTTTCTAATTTTAATTTCCCCTTTGTAAACATAAAAATAATATTAAAGACCTACCTAACAGGGTAGCTACAAAGACTTTAGTAATGAGATGATAATGTAGAATGGCCAGAAGGCTACCCGATACAGAGGAAAAGCTTAACATTTTAAATATTAGATATTGTGATGGTCAAATTCTAAAGATTTTAGCATCATGATCATATGACACTTTCTAAAGTCTAGACAGACTCATTATGGTACTATGACATTTTTTAGTCACTTTTGGGCCAATGAGATTAGATGCAAACAGATGTTTATAAAAGTATTTTTCAGATTAGCCTATTAAAACAACGACTTAAAAAGATCAGCCAGACGTCAGAATTTATCAAGGTTCTAACTATTTCACAAGTCATCAAAGGCTAGGGTTTTGTTTTTTTTTTTGCCCTTGAGAAGCAAGGAAAATCTTTTATAACAATTCATTTATTTTTCTTATTGTCATCCAGTAGGTATAGAAATGTTGCCAGACTGCTTTCTATTACTTCACTGCTTTAGGATTCCAGTTGTCTGGACAGATTTGTCCCTTAGGGTAGAAAGAGATTATTTCTAGAGATTCCAGCCTGGCTTGAATGATGCATCTAGTAAAAGCGGTCACTCATTTTTTTTTTCTAGGACAGCAGATTTACCAGGCAACCTGCTGAAATGTAATTCGGTTTCCTGAGTAGACTTATGCACTCAAAAGAGGAGGAGCCTTGCTGTCATAAGCAAAGTCTGTTCCCATGTCAGGAATATTTCCCTTGGTCCAAAAACTAGACTGCAATTAATTTCAACCATCTTTTCTTGAACATTGACTATGTGCCTGGCACAGTGCTAGAGGGATACAGAGATAAATAAGCTGGTCTTTCAAGGCAGGTAATGTGTAGTGATTGTAGCCTTTTGGTTTAAAAATTAGTCTAATGAAATTATATTAAAGCTTTCTCTGTACTCTGCTATATAGTTCTCAGTGAGTCAGTTTGAGAACTTAAGATTTTATTGGATCCCCTGAAACCAAAATAAAATGTCTCAGCCCTATGCCTCATGGTGTTCTCTTTCAAATGGGTTTAGCATACAAAGATAATGAGAAGAGAGTTATAGTGAGTGCTATGATGAGGGGTATACTGTTCAGGAGCACAGAAATTAAATACTAAGCCAAGCCTTAGGAGAAGCATCTTTGGGAAGACTTTCTAGAGAAGGCAATATTGTCATTGATTCTTAAAGGATATGGATGAATTATCCTGGAGGAAAAGTATATTCTAGGAAAAGGAGATGCTGCGAGGAAAGGAAGAGAAAATATGAGGGAAAAAAAAGAGTGTGTTAAGACTAAAGCAAATCAGTGTTGATTAAAAGCAAGGGATGATGGTTCGAACACAGATTGGGCCTGTGTCCCATTTTAAGGCTCTTGAACTTCAGATATGCAATAAGGAGTGAAATGGTAAGATAGTACAATTTGGTGATCATGCAGTAGGTGAACTTAAAAACGACACACACACACACAAAGTAGGGATTAATAGGACATGGAGGATAGAAAAGGAATCCAAGGTCACTCTAAAATTTCCAGCTGATATGTTTGGGAGAATGGTGGTTCCATCATCTAAGAATATACAGGAGAAGAAGGTGCATTCAAGGTGATGATGAGTTCAGTTTGGGATTTGTCAATTTGGATGCGTTTAAAGAATCTGGGTGGACCTGCCTAGCAGGCCATTAGAAATATTACAAGACCAAGGTTCAGGGGAGAAGCCTGGAAAGAGTGAGAGAGATTTGGGTAACAGACGGTAGATGGTAATCGAGCCATCATTCAGGAATGTATGTAAAGTGAGAAGAGCAGTGGGCTAATGATGAAATCCTGGTAAACACTGATATTTAAGAGATAAGTATAGGAAGAAAAGTCCATAAAAAAATAGCAAATATTCAGAGATGCATATAAAGAACCATTAGAGTACACTTCATGGAATTCAGGGGAATAGATATTTTGAAAAATGAAATAAGCAATAATATATGTTGTAGAAAGATGCAGTAGAATAAGGACAACCTATCGGATTTTAAAATATGGAGGTCATTAGAGACCTTAATGAGAGCAATTTCAGTTTGAAATAAGGGGAGCAGGAGCCAGATTGCAGAAGTTGAGGAGTAAGTGGAGGCAATGAATATAACTCACACTTGCATTTCCCATGACCCTGAAAGAGGGGACATTTTCTTAGAGTGTAAACAGTTGCCTCGGGTCATTGTGCCTGATAGATCCAACACCACTTCTAGCTGAAACTATCATCCTCATAGTTTTTTTGTGTTTTTGCTTAGGAAAGCAGTACTAAATAGGCTTTTTCCCCCTCAACAGTGGCCAATGAAGGGGCCATTATAAACATCTGTTTCCTTCAGGGGAGCCAATTCATAGGTAACATACCGCATGATTTGTGATGAAAGGCACTACTCCATAGGGCAATAAGCCAGTTGAAAGATAATTAGAAAAGAATGAACAGACACACAGAAGGAAGTACAATCCATTTTGTTTCTTAAGGTGTCCAGAGTCAATTTCTGTTCTAAAAGACCCCAGTGTAACAAAGATATTAATTACATGATGTAATTCCCAATGTTGCAGCCAATTTCATTTAAAAAATAGTCAGTGGAACTTACCAGGACATTATTTCTTAAAGCAGGGTATATTTACAGTTTTGTGTTTTCATTTTATGGTACAGTAAAAAGGATATCCTGCATCATCCCCTTATAAGTAACTAGTGTATTGATCACTGAGATACAAAAAGGCTTATATATACATTTGTTTTTATATTACATAAAAGCCAAGCAACATTATTGTGCACTGTACTAATAAAGGTTTCAGGATAATTTGAAGCGAGGGAATTTTTCAGAGAGTTGAGTCATCACAGGGTACAATGTTCTTTCACAGAATAGTCTAGGCAAGCTGGACTTAGGAAAACTGTGACATAACAGTGAGTCCCGTCTTCAGGATGTGAGCAGTTGCATTATAAGGATGTAATCTTTGTGAACCAACTTGCAATTGTTCATTAGCTGTACATTGAGTGGTAAATATATACTGAATAATTTTTCGCTTTCTAATTCCAGTAGTAAATGGATTAAATACGCATGTTATACAGATTCCAATACTAGCCTTCTCTTCATGTGAGCAATATAACTTTACAAGGCTATGGCGCAGACATCCTATTAAAACTGGAATTTGATAGTTGTTCACTATCAAAATTTTCATTCAGTAAGGAGCTTGATGATTCTGAATTCTATCACAAAACGTTTACTGAAGTTACTAGTACCATTTTGTTCAGTCTAGTTATACAACAGGGATTCTCTGCATTCGTAATGATAAGGTCAAAAAATGTATAAGTGGATCTGAAGCTCTATTATTAAATCTAGCATCAGAAGGCACATTAAGTGAACATTAATTTTAGTTTTATCTGTTTTATTAAAATTGTTAAAGCATATAGAGTTTATGCCTATTTTTATATTTAAGCAACAATATATTAAAAGTAAGTCTAAGTCAATTACTGGGGACCTGAAAGTATTAAGTTCTCATTAAAATGCATCCACAGATCCCCTTTTCTACACCTAAAATTTGAGAAACAATGCATTGGCTAGGCTAATCACTACACTCAGGCTTTCTTCCTTCCTAGTCAATCTCTAATCCATCTCTGCAAATAGTCTTCTCAAAGAGACCTTATTCCCCAGCCGAAAAGGCTGCAGTGGATTTAAAACAAGGCTAACTTGGTTCAATCCTAATTCGAAGTGGTGAAGAAAAGACACACACAAAAAAGCCCCAAACAAAACAAAACAGAAAAACAACAACAACAACAAAAAAACAATAAAAATTGTAACAAGTTAACTTTCAAAAGGACTTCAGAGGACTAGATTAAAATATTAAAATTCACTGCTAGAGAAGACCCATGAAGACAAAAGTGAACAGATTCACACTAAAGGAAGTAGCTCAGGGAGATGAGAATATATGTGTAATTAATTTGGTCCCAAAATTTATGGCAGCCAGAAAAGTACAGGAGAGATTTATGGAGTGCATACTTTCTGGGTTTTAAAAATCTGTTTGTATTGCACAGATCCCACTCTATCCAATCAGACTTTCTCCCATTCTCTACTATTTCCCCTTGAATCTAGTTAGGTTGGCTTCACAACTATTCCACAAACCCATCTATACATATTCCAGATTTGTGCTCATGTATCCACTCTGCCTTCTCCTTCCCCTCCATTCAAGACTACTTATCCTTCCAAGCCCAACTCAAATCCCACCTTCCCAATCCCTCTGGCCTTCACTGATCTTTCTTTCGTTTGGACTCCAGTAGCACAAACTTAGCTTGTTTCACAGAATTCAGCTTTTAATTATAGCCAATTTCATACTGTTCACTATCATTTCAGGTACTGCCTTTCTAAGAGGACAGTTCTGGGATGGCAGAGAATAAGCCTCTTCTCCCTCTTTATCAGCTTCTCAATGTTAAGCGGCCATGCAGTAAATACATGTTGATTCTTTCTCTGAATAAAACTTTTACAAGGATTTATAGGCATATGTCATTTGTTCCCATATATACATATTCATGCTGAACAATAAATAGTTTACAAACTCTCTTTTCAATCCCTTCTTTTACTCTGCATCTAATTGTGAATCTTTGAAGCTGGTTCTAGAGACGACAGCTTTGTGTTCTTAGGGGAGTTGAAGTGAAAGGTTAATATGTATGGTTAGATTGTGAAGTAGTACATAAAATGACATTTAGCAGCCCTGAGAGATCCAGTATTAACCACATAAAAAACAGACAATGACTTGAAGTGAAAGATACTTCCTTAGAAGACTTTCTTCTGACCAACCACATTACAATCTTATTCTGAGATGACTTATTTTATACAATTCTGAACACTAGTTGCAAAATTTAATAATCATAAATATCAAAATTTTAAGACCAAGGCAAAATTTGTATGTATTGTTTTTAAAAGATTCTCTGTCAGGATTATTTAACTACTTTTTGAAAGACAGTCCAATAGCAGACATGACTTTCTTATGCAGCAGAAAAACTACATGATGTAGAAAAAATACAATTTCTATAAGTATAAAATTTTATATTATATAAATACATTCTTTTCTCTAGTAACAAATAGAGTGAAATTCTATTGAAAAGACAGGGTATGTTCCATGATTACTATATTTATGAATTGGCCTATCCTGAATCAATAGCACATTCTGCAGTTAGTATTAAGATTTTTTCTTTCATTCTTCATTTTCCTTGACCTCTCTGTAACACATGACACTATTGACAATTATTTTTTCCATGAAACCCTCTTTTCTTTTAGTTTGTTTATTATTCTTTCTTCATTCTCACATGACTTTAATCCTCTTCTGTTGCTAAATTACTGTCCTTTTCACTGAGAATGTAGTAAGCAGCAAAATTTCTTGAGCTTGTCTGGCAGGAGAGCAGAGAAGAAAACACTTTGTTACAATTCCCTTAGTTTGCAACAAAATTGGCTTACTGGCTGAGACCAGTTGAAACCCATTAATGTGTCTGACTGTAGTCTGCACAGAATAGAGGTGGTCACCTGGTGAGTGACGTTTTGATGTCAGAGGGCCAAAATCTCCACCCTCAGATCATGTTGATGCTGCCATTTTCTGGACATGAGACCCATGAAGAAGCATGCTTGGTCAATAGCTCATGCCCAAGGGGCTTTCCGATCCCCCTTTATTTACAGTCAATCACTGTCCAGCCCCAAAATCCCAGCCTCGAAATCTCTCCCTTAAACATCCTTGGCTGCAAAGCTGGTACGGGAGACAGCTTTGAACCTGACTCCTATCGCGTTGCTTGGCTGCCTGGCTATAACTTTCTCACTTCAAAAACACAGTGCTGTTGTGTTTGGCTTTCCATTGCTTGTGTGCAACAGACACGGTTTGGTTCAGTCACATTACGTTAGTAATTTTCAGCGCTTTATTCTTTGCCCTTTCCCATATTTTAACTCCATATACTTTCCATGAGTTGCTTTCCAGGGGTATGCTCAACCTACTGCCGAACTTCAGCTACTCTAACTATTCTATCGCCTGCATGCTAATGGATCTCAGTTCTGCATTTCTCAGGCTCTAGGCTACAGCTTCCATCACCTTCTCAATATTTCTTCTGATTATTCCAAAGCTACCTCACACTGCAGATCCAAATTAAACTGATTTCCTTTCCTTTCATCCTATTCCCTCCTTTTTATATGTCCTTGTTTTGATGATTAGAGCCATGTTATAAGTTGAATTGTGTCCCCCTAAATTCACATGTTGGATCTCTGAAGCTCCAATACATCAGAATGAGGTAACCTTATTTGGAGATAGAGTCTTTATGAAAGTAATCAGGTTAAAATGAAGTCATTAGGGTGGGCTCTAATCCCTTATGACTAGTGTCCCTATAAAAAGGAAAAATTGGAAGACAAACACACATTAAGAGAGGATGCCATGTGAAGATGAAAGCAGAGATCAACGTGATACTTCTACCAGCCAAAGAATGCCAAAGATTGCCAGAAAACCATCAGGAGCTAGGAGAGAGGCCTGGGCCATATGCTTCCCTAGCACCTTCAGGGGGGCACATGTCCCAGCCAACCCCTTGATCTTGGATTTCTAGCCTCTAGAACTATGAGACTATGAACTTCTAGGGCTTAAGTCACTCAGTTTGTGGTGCTTTGTCACAGCAGACCTAATAAAATGACAGCTATCATACACCAATCATAAAATAAAGCAATAAATCATCCTAGAATCCTTCCCTTCTTTTATCCTCATATCCAGTTGTTCATCAAGTTCAGTCAATTCTAACTCTTGAATCATTTTTGGATCTGTTTATTCTGCATTATCTCCACTGTCACTGCTCTAGTGCAGGCTTTATGTTTCTGTTGCTTAGGCTCTTATAATAGATCCCTATTTAATTTCTCCTGTCTCTAGCCTCACTCTTACCTTATCAACCTTCATATCATTAGAAGATAATCATTCTACATGTATATCTAGCCATGCTACCATAAGTTAAAGTCTGAAATGGCTCCTTATCACCCATGCAGTAAAATAATCAAACTAATTATACATGGCCTATCATGACTCTTCATCTTTCCAGCCTCTCATACCTATGCTCCCGCAATGTTAAACAGCTGGCTCCTCCTTGAATATACTGTGTTCTCCTAATGCCTCCATAAATGCTGTTCCCTTTCTTGGATCATGCTTCTCTTCCTTATTCTTTTCCTACCAAGAAACTCCCACTCATCTGTTAAGATTCAGCTTGAGCTTTATACTGTGATTGTCCCTGTGCATCTGTCTTCCCCCATTTTACTGTGAGCTCTGGAAAGGCAGGAACTGCCATTTTAATTTTTTTTTTTTTTTTTTAGTACCTGTAGTATAAGAGACATTTGGTAAATGATTTTTGAATTAATACACAAATGAACACATTCCCCAAAGGAAACAAAAATATTACAGCATAATATTCATTTGAATGAATAAGTTTGTGTGTATTCGAACTATTCTTTAGGTAAGTGAATTCAGCTTTGATTGCCTTTTTTGATAAAGAAAGCTGGTCAGATCTGAATTTCATAGTTGTTCAAGGTAAACTGCAAATCTTTTAATTTTCCTATGTGCTTTGAATCCTCCAATGAGAGAGTTTTATTGGACATAGGTCAGTTCAATGGTCAGTTTAGGGCAGAATTAAATTCATACTTCCACTCTTTAGATCTTTAAATTTTTTTTTAGGTTTGTCAACTCTCTTTAGATATCTTACAGGAGAATCAAAGGCAGTCAGTTTGCTGTTACAGTCATATAGTGACATGGGAGAAATGAAACACTGCATTACTACACAATGCTTAATTGCTACTTTCTACTTCAATAACCAAAACCATGCTTGATGGCCAGGCGAGGTGGCTCACTCCTGTAATCCCAGCACTTCGGGAGGGCTAAGAGGGCGGATCACCTGAGGTCAGGAGTTCTAGACCAGCCTGGCCAACATGGTGAAACCCTATTTCTACTAAAAATACAAAAACTAGCTGGGTATGGTGGCAGGTACCTGTAATCCCATCTACTCAGGAGACCGAGGCTGGAGAATCGCTTGAACCCAGGAGGCAGAGGTTGCAGTGAGCCGAGATCATACCATTGCACTCCAGCCTGGGCAACAAGAATGTAACTCCATCTCAAAAAAAAAAAAAAATATATATATATATATATCATGCTTGATACTTTGATACCATTTTATTTTATGAAGAAAAAGGGTTAACTGACTTTCATTTCTAGTAGGTTGCATAGGTTAACAAAACTCCCCCTCTCCCCAAACTATCTAGTGAGTTTAATCATCTCATATTATTGCTTCCAGGTGGCAAATACTTGAGAGGACCTTTATTATCCTTAAATGGTAAGGAAAACATTCCTGGAAATACATCTCTCCCTTTTCTTCCTCCCTAGGTAGGGATAGGGCACCAACATACATGCACAGAGCTTAGCTAAAACATCACACACACACACACACACACACACACACACACACACACACACACACACACACACACACCCACATTGCCAAAAAATATTCAGTGCTTTCTTGTGAAAACAGTAGCAAGTCCCTTTGGACCACAGCATTGAAACTGTTCCACTAAACCTTTAATGTGAATTTGCTCAATGGGACTGGGCATACAGGTGTAGAACAATTATGAGATTTGATATCTGAATGAGCTCAGGTTCCCATTAGAGCTTGACTGCTTCAATGACCCCATTATTTTGCTTCCACCGCTCCCGTAACTGATCAACTTAATTATTCTGACTAACGAAACATTTAGGACATGAATTTCTGATTTAGTTTGAACCATATGGGACATCTAAAAGTGCTTCACTTAAAAAAAAAATCACAATACAGAAGAAATGATTACGAAGATATGTTAGAAGCTTAAAAGTAGGGCAGGGCCAAGATCCATGCTGGGCACACAGATACTATACTTTCCTGGAATGGCACTTCTGTTTGGATGACTCCTTCGTATCTGTTATACCTTAGCAATTTTGCTCTTTCCCTGGAACACTCAAAACAGAAATAATTAATTTAGTAGAGAGGGGAGGGCATATAAGAGGTCGAAGTAAAATCGTGTGTTCCCTGCCATAATACACTTGGTTCTTTAAAATAGTTAATGTTGAGAAGGGCAAATAATATGCTTTGCAGAGCAAGCCAATTACAGAGATTCTTTGGCAAAGAGAATACAGAAAAAGAAACGTCAGAAAGTGGGACTAACTTTTGAGTAGATGGGTAAGAAATATGGCCTTTTATAAGTAGAAAGTTAAGGCCAAAATATATTTCTGATTAAAACGCATTGTCGCCCTTTTTTTTTTTTTTTTTTAAGATTTTGTCATTAACTGTAGCTGAAGTAGCATACCAGCAAGCGTATGTACTGAGGTAAGAAACAGACTATTTTGAAACAGAAATATACGGATCTTGATGTTACAGTTGCTTCATAATTGGCTTCCTTAAAAGCAACTCCAACATTATGGGTAATTAACACAATTACTCATTATTTCAGCTTATATTAATGACTATTGAAAAGTTATATGTTTATCTACAGGAAAAGAAGGCATTAAAATATTACCGGTCTATAAAATTTTACAAATGCTGGTTTATTTCTCATCAGTGAATGCATTTGTCTTTAAAAAGAATGAAACTGACATCAAAATGGTCCCCCTTGCCCCTTGCCTCCCTTCACTAATGATATGTAACGGCTGCTGAGCCTGCAATAAATGTGTTTATGTCCAGTCATATTCCCATCATTTTACAGTCCAATCTGATTCCTTTAAAAAAAAAAAAAAAAGAGGAAGTCACAGGAGACTAGCACAAGTTCCTGCTTCAAGGCATTCTCTGACATCGGCCTTCACTTCGTACTTCTGCTCAAAGTACCTGATTTGACAAAGTGCACAGAAAGTCAGACGAGTCTCTTCACCTCCTCTCCAAAACTGTCTGACAGGAGTCAATAATGATTCTTTCACAAAGCTACAATCTAACAGTTTCAGATGAAAGTCCGAGGGGAAACTTTCGAGCTATACCTTACATTATTTTATTAAAGAAGGGTGTAAAAATGCATTTGCCTCAGTGGGGCTATTTTCCTCCTCTGGTTCAACTCAATCCGTTTTAACAGTTGGCAGTTTAAATAACAGAAGTTACAGGCTGCCATGCACAGACGCTTTGCATGCCATATGAAAGCAAAGGATTCAGAGATAGAAGCAAAAACGGAAAGATGAAAAAAAAAAGAAGCAGCCTCTATTCTATAAAAGAATTTCTTTAATAACAGCAGCTAGGTAAAATTTCTTTGAGCTTGTGTCCTTCTCCTACTGTTTTATATAAAGCAGCTACCATATATGTCTTCCCAGGCTACATCTGACAGACTGTCAAAAGCAAACAACTTTTCCCCTTATATTGCAATAATCATCTACTGTATTTTTAATGTACTCCAAACAAATTTTCTTATTATACAATAACAGTGACAATCCTCCCTGTATTCCCAATGTAAATGATATATTTTACATATGATAATCATAAAAGCAGCCTATCTATAACTACTATTTTTAGGTTAAATAAAATATCAGCATTTTTTATTCATGTTTAGGTTAATGTGTGCAATTCAGCTGTTTGCAATATTTACATGGGATTGAATATATTATGAGAAAACTTGAAAAAAAACACAAGAGCCAAGTTTAAGGCTGGTTCTTTCTTGAGTAGCTTTTTATTTTTACTGGCCACCTATTACCTTCATCATATAACATTAAAGAAAAAACAGAGACTTGATGGTTAGCTGGATGATGCCATGATTACCAATGTCTCTGTGCCTACCAACTGTGACTTACTCAGTTTTGAACTTGTACTACATTATCATTTAGAATCAAAGTATGTATATTTTTATAAAATGTGCTGCATTTACAAGGATTAATAGATATAATTCATAATCTGAATTCTGACACATTCAGATTATAAATTTATTAGTACAGAGGAAGAGGAGGGATTAGGTTCTGTCCTTGCATTTTAATACACATAAACTAACTACATATATCCTTGTGCATATAAGCTAACTTTGGTAGCAATGATGACGTCTGTATCATTAAAGGCCAATGATAAGCACATCTTCTGTAGGGCAGATCTAAGGGTTTTCTCTTAGGAGAAATAGCTCAGAAATAATTAATATATAAGTAAATACAGAAAGCGCCTTCCTGTTAACTGTGAGAAACAACTCCACTCTTGCTTGGCTTCCCCCATTTTAGATTCCCTAGTTTTAAAGCACACTAGAGAGGAGATTAACTGACACTTTGCATCAAATGACTACCTTCCCTAAGTATCTCCAGTTTCTAGAGCATTTTCCAATGGACTATCACATGGAGGATGCACTCTGAACTCTGAGATTTGATACAGTTTGTTCCCTCTTTGTCTGTCATTTACCAAGAGAGTGACAGCTAGTCACAATTTCATCATAAACCTGAAGACTGATTATCCATACGTTTTCTTTTCTTGGACTAAATATTTCCAAATTCATTCATCTCTCATCAGAGAGTCAAGCAGAAAGGAGTTTAGATACCACAGCAGTTCTCAATTCATCCACATTAATAAAGTGTTTTAAAATATATATATATAAAACACATTTATACAAAGACCAGAGAAGAACTGAATACAATATATATATGTGTGTGCATATATATATACACATACACATATGGCTTTCTAATCATAAGGCCTTCTAATATATATATAATTATATATATAAATTTGATATACATATATAATTATAATGCTATATTATATTATTTCCTGTCAGCTCTAAAAGTCTATGTTCCATTGATTATAATCAAACTATTATACAAGTTAATAAGGCCTTCTAATAATATATATATTTTAGAGCTCACAGGAAATTTATAAATTATTTAATTGAAGTTCAATCCTTCATTTTAATAGATGATGACACTAAGTTCATTTTAATAGATGATGACACTAAAAGAATGGACATAAGGTAATGAATCACATAACCATAATTATTCTATTATTCATTTATTAGATAATTATATGATTAAGCTTTGATAAAATATATGTTTATAAAGAAAGATAGCAATAGCATGACAGACCATGATCATCTGACGATCCCATATAATAACCACTCTATAGAAGTCATTAGGGAATAGCAGTAAGTTTGCAACTTTTGTAATTTTATAATAATACAACATTCAGGAATTCAGTTCTTTGTTAAGGAAAAGTTCCCTGGATCCTATAAGCTGCATTTTGATGGGCCTAAACCATATTTATATCAGGTACTGTCCATAAAGTCCTTAACTACACATTTATACAAAGACCAGAGAAGAAATGAACACAATTATGTGGACTAGCACCTTGGAGAGATGCACTTTGGGATGGATGGATGGATGGATGGATGGATGGATGGATGGATGGCTATCGCTATACATATACACACATGTATACATATTTATATGTAGGTATAGATGTATATATTTGATGTCTGACACCACATCTTTATTAAAAGGTATAAGACATAGTTAAGATTGAAAAGTGAAAATCTCTTCTGATAAATGCAAGTTAGAAAATCCAACTGTACTACCCTCTCTGGTAATTTCATCATGGTCCACATTGTTGACGGAAGAAGCTCAAAGCTGCTGGTATTATGCTAATGTTCACTGTCACTGCTTTTGTCAATCTTTGTCCTTACCTTAATTTTATTATATATGGTATGCGTTTTAGCATTCCAGACACTGCCTGCAGGGTTTTGCAGTGAGCTGGGTATTTTAATATTGGTTGACTGGTAATAAAATATCATTCAAAGCCAACTGTCAGGTGAACAAGTTAAATGAAAGCTCTATCTCATAAAGTCTCTGTTTCCAATTATTCTCTGGAATTTAAATGAGCAAAATGTCATCAATAGAGGTCTTTGGAACTCAACAAGAAAGCAATACTTTTTTGCATCTATTCTTTATGCCACTTACCATTAGGGATCTCTGCTATAAAATACTGTTCCCTTCACTGATTTCAACTCTGTAATTCTTTTGCTGATCAATTCCCTCCTCATCTAGTGTTCTTACTCATGCAAACCACAAATACAGTGTGACTAGAGTAAAAAGAGATGAATGTTTATGCATACATGGGTTATATAAATGAATCACATTACATTATGGCTACATTTCCCATTTCTAAGATATTTCCTTTATCCTCCCAGATATTCTTCTTTGCTTTTGTTCCACAAGACAGATTTCTAGTTAATCTTTCTATAGTTTCATACCAGCAGCTATTTTGCCCCCACCTTAAAATATTGGTTATCATGTGGTGCACATTTCCAATATCAATATTTAAGCCATCATACAGAAGCTAATATTGCAGTCATCCCAATGCAGTATCCATAATGTTATGTGATGAGCCAGAAACTTTTCTCAGAGTTAATATCTTATTGTACCAATCACCTCTTGATGCTTCTTCCATTTTACAGTCCTTCTATTTTATTTTCTATTTTCCAAAAGTTATACTTGTTTGAGTTATCTGTAGTATCACGTCATAATATATCAATTTCCCAGTGTTACTGGCCAGCATGCCAACATTATGCTCCCCTTTAAATAAAACCTGAAATGGTTTTATCAGCTTTTAACTGTTATTTAATTGAAATTATTAAAGTAGTAGAGAATCTTGCTTCGTGTTTGGATTCCACTCAAATTGTCTGTATAATTTTGAACTGCTTTGTATCAAAATTTCCAAGCACCCTTATAAATATATTTTATAGCAACAATATACAATGTTTGTATGAGGAAAAAAGCAACACACTTACTTTCATTTTTTAAAAGGGATCTTTCTTTGAAATATGCTGCTTCCTACGAATGTATTTCACATGTTTAAAACTATACTATTATCCACAACACACTGGGAACTAGCCACTTAAAAGGCACAATGGAACAAGAGTGTCCTGGGCTTGGAAGAGAACTGCCTACTGAATTGATACTTAGTTTTGTCACGTCAGAATAGGTATATTTCAGATTTCAGATGGTTACTACCAAGATTAAGTGAAATCCCCTTTGTAGAGTACCAGGCAAAGATGTGTGGAACATAGTAGATCTTTAGCTCATTCAGCGTGTTAGCTGCATATAAATCTGAACCTTAGCTCTCTGTACTTAATAAACACATCTCAATATACCAACTATTAACTGACAGGTAAAGGTCAAAAAAGAGCTATTGAGTAGCTATTGAGAGGTAGGGAGGCAGAATGAATAAGGGAATCACAGGCTTACATTTTCTGTATTCATTTAGTGGAGACAAAGAATTCAGGTTGTACAAGGATTTAAAATGCAGATTGTCAGGATTTATGAGGAAAAGATTTCTTCTTTTCTCATTACTGTAATAAACAGTGATCAAAAAATGCTTCATCAAACTTACAGTAGATAAAGCAGGAAAGTACAACTTCAATTAAGTCCTTGATTTATAGATAATGTTGAAACGTTGCAAACAATGAACATCATATTTACCACAATCTATTTACCAGGACGTGTGTATGTATTATGTGTTTTAGGGGTGTGATGAGGAGTCATTTTTCATTGTATTCTTTTCAAATTAGTAAGCAATTAAATAACTATTGCAGAGAGAAAATTCAAATCAACATTAAACTACTTATATTCTTTCAAATCCTCTTCCAATAGATGTCAACATACATACATTATTATAGATATAATCAGTGTTTAGATACTCTCTCGTGAGCTAATTCTTTCACTTGACATTGTTTCGTGTATACATTTCCATGAATTGTCACAGAATGGCACCACCATGAAATTGTACCTGTTTCTCAACAGCTTCTCCAATACCTCACTTAGTGCTCAGCCATTACAACTGATATATGTTGCTACCTTACTGTTACTTTATTGTTGTATTTCTTTACTTGCCAGTGAAAAATGCGTTTTTCCGTGTGATGATTTACTATGTAAAATTTTTTACATGTAACATTTCTCTCTTCACCTCTTTCTTTTCCTGTGTGAAACATATGTGCAGGCCCTTCAAACACATTCTGCCTGATATAAACATAATTCAATTTGTTGACAAATTTGCTGTCAGTTGCTGAGGACAAGGGCTGCAACTCACAGCTTTCTCTCTGCAAATGCTTTCCACAAAGTATCCAACGCATTGTTCTGGAATTGGATATTCTCTAAGGTCCAAAAGTTCCTATAATGGCAGGAACTTCATCTTCTATGTGTTTGGATCATCCCAGCACTTAATACTTATATACAATGAATAAAAATAAGAAACCTGCATGATTTTAAAGTCACATAATTGGATAAATATTTCAATAAAATCTCTACTCCTAACCTCGCAAATATAAAGCATACCTTCCCCTTGCTCCCTACCAGTTATCTCTCAGAAAAAAAAAAAAGGAAGCTGTCTTAGATTCAAGTGCTTAATTATAAGGGACATTTTCTAAATTATTCTTAATAATGTACTCTCTGGAAAACACGCATTAGTCTGGAACAACTTAAATTAATATGGGTTTTAGATGCTTATGAATATAAATGTACAAAATTGGGGAAGGCAGTTAAGATAGTGAAGCTTAACACAGACCTAATAATTGCTTACAGGGTATGACATCATAGTACTAAGTGTTAGATACCATTGTAAACAAGCCTTTGAAAGATTACTTAAGATTTCCATGCAGTAAATACCCAAAGAAGATCACCAATATACACATGCAAGATTAATGGAAAAACCAATGGACCTAGAGGTATGCAAATGAGTATTTATGGCTTGGGGAAAAAGCCTGACACTGATACTATGATACACAGATTAAAGTGTTATATCTCTATCTAACAACTTAGGTGGACATGAATATAATGTCCTCCAGAAAACTGTTAGATGACACAAAAATTGGCTCTAGTGCTTCTAGAACCGCTGATGTTGGAGACACGTGTGAAGAGTTTCAACAGAATTGTTGAAATGGGATAGTGGGGAAGAAAAGCAAAGTATTACATATGAAGATATTATTCTGCATCATCTGCAATTTGAATATATCTGTATAACTAAGCAAATTAAATATCATAACTATACATTTCACTCTTTCATCTACCTTTCCAAAAGTCTAGCTATACTCCAAATGTTCATAACACTTTTAAAAAGTCTTATTAGGAAAATGTGGGCTTACCTTATCCACCATACTTATTACAACTTTTTGAATCCAGGGTTGTATACATGGCTCACTTAGCTCACAACAATAATAAGAGCTGCTATTTACTTAGCATTTACTGGATACCATGCACTGTGTTAAGTGACTTGCATATATTGTGTCAATGAATCTTCAAAGGATCCCATTGGATAGGTATTATAAAACCATTTTACAAATGAGAAGAGTAAGCCTCCAAGAAATTAAAAAGCTTGCACAAGATCATGTAGTTAATAAGTGGTGGACATCTGGTAGAGTTTCGAAGTCCATAAGCTGACCCCCATACCAGATGGCATCCACAAGCATTAAGCCTGGATTTCTAGGTCTATGACTTTGACAGGAAGATACTTTGTGTAAATGCAGGTGGAGTCCAAAGTAGGACAAGAACAAGAAGCTTTGCAATCCATTACTAGTATTACCATCTTCAATACTAATCCTTTTAATACTTAATTTTTTTTTTTGAGATGGAGTTTTGCTCTTTTTACTCAGGCTGGAGTGCAATGGTGCGATCTCGGCTCACTGCAACCACCGCCTCCTGGGTTCAAGCAATCCTCCTGCCTCAGCCTCCCAAGTAGCTAGGACTACAGGTGTGCGCCACCACACCCAGCTAATTTTTGTACTTTTAGTAGAGACGGGGTTTCACCATGTTGACCAGGATGGTCTTGATCTCTTGACCCCGTGATCCACCCACCTCGGCCTCCCAAAGTGCTGGGGTTATAGGCATGAGCCGCCGCGCCTGGCCAAAAAAAATTTTTTAAACTAAAACCATGAAGAATACCAAATTCATGATCTACTTAGCCTCGTGATTCTATTTTTGGTGGGAGCCACCAAGGGATGCTTTGTAGAAAGGAATGGCTTTTCCTCCTTTGTTTCTCTTACAAAGCAACCATGTGTCTATGGTGCCTGAGTTGACCTGAATCACTTTACTTTCTAAAACATGCTATTTCTTTAGAACTTCCAGGGTAAGTTATTCTGTAAGTCATGTATAATATTTCCCCTTCCCCATTTGTTTCTGCAATGCTTCAAAGATACCCTTTACTATGGTTTGAGTGTTTTGTGTTCTTCTAAAATTTATGTTGAAACTTAATTCTTATTGTTGTATTAAGAGGTGGCACCTTTGGAGAAGTGATTAAGTCATAACAGTTCTACCCTCATGAATGGGATTAATGTCCTTATAAAAGAGGCCTTAGGGAGCTTCCTGGCCCTTCTACTCCTTTTGCTATGTGAGGACACAGTGTTTGTCCATTCCACAATGTGAAGATACAGCAAGAAGTGCCATCTTGGCAGCAGAGAGCAAACCTTTATCAGACATTAAATCTGACAGCACCTTGATCTTGGACTTCCCAGCCTCTAGAATTGTAAGCAATAAATTTCTCTTTACAAATTACTCAGTCTCACGTACAGCAGCCTGAACAGATTAAGGTTCCCCTTAGTTTCAACATGCTCCTATCCAAATCGTATATGATTTCTTGATTTCAAAAACTCAGCGTAGCCTCTGCATCCTCACATTGTAGAATGGATGAACACTGTGTCCTCACATGGCAAAAGGAGTGGAAGGGCCAGGCAGGTGTCTGAAGCTTCCCACTCAACTATTACATTTTCCACGAGAAGAGCACTAATTGTTTTGGTCTTTCATAACAGGGAATTTTCACCCATTTTTATTTCATTACAAAGAGCCTTCTCTAGCTTAATGCAGCAGCCTCTTTTTAAACAGAAGCAGCAATCAGAATTACTTGCAATAATTCATCCTGTCTGAAGGACCCTAATCTTGTACTAAGGAAGCAGAATCTCTTAGGATGCCAATCTCTTTCCTGAGGCTGACCGGCAGAACGTGGACCATTGTGACTACAGCACCTTCCTGAGCTAATTTTTTTACAGAATGGTTACCAGTCAGTCACTCCTGGATCCCTTTTTCGAGTTTGGAACGGAGAAGTCAGAGCCTGCCAGCCTGTAAATGCAGCCTAGCTTCTTTCACTTTCACTTTCCCCCAAATGCATTACCACATCCGCACGAAGCTCATCTGCCACTTCTCGGCCCGCTCAGGAGCCTCACCAGAGCTTCCTGCAGTGGATACTGGCAGCTTGGCATTTCACTTTCAGTGGACTCAGAACAGCTGAGTGTAAACTGCAAACTCTCCTACTGCAGTTTCCTTAATTTTTTTTCATAGGATTAACTACTTTCTCAGAGTAATTAAAATGATAATATATGGAGTTGAAAGAGAAATAAGTGTAAAATTATCTGCCAATTAAAAAAAAAAAAAAGCAAGTTCCATGCTGTGATAGTTGTTTCTTTTTATAAAAAACTCACCCTTCCTCACAGTGATGATGAAAAGTAAATAACATAAGCTTACATTTAGATATGCTACTGACCTCTCATACCTCTGAAGGGATAAAACTGAAGGATTAATCTGCCAAACATCCTAAATTGCATCTACTTTCACTGTCATCATTCATTCCCTCCAATTGGTCTCCCCAGGTTGATTTGTAATTCTATATGCCTCTTATATATTTAAAGAGCTTAATGTTTATCATTACTTCATTTTTAAATTTTTATTTCCTACTCTAGAAAACCTTATTAATTTTTATAACACTCCCTTTTCAGAGTGTAAGATAAATAAAGAGTGTGCATGAGAAGGCATAGTCTTCTCACATGCCTCAATTGCATAAGGGCTTATTATAAATAAAAAAAAATCAATTAGCAGAATTCTAATTTTCCTGTGGACATTTCAACAGAAAATAACGAAGACTGTTAAATTCTGCTGTAGCTATTTTACTACATAAAGGAAATAGTATTCTGAGGGCTTTTTATTTTTGCCCAATACAAAGTTAATTTGTGCAAGCCAACCATACTTAGATTTGAGGGGTGTCTTTGTTAATTTGTACCCCAAAGTGGTGGTGTTGGAGTAGGTAGGAAACAGCATTCTCCTCATCTATAGCCTAGACAAATACGCATTGAACTATAGAGCGTTGCCGTAATATCTACCTTAGTTTTAAGTTCTCTCCCGAACACAGTTCACTTTTGTCAATTAAAATTCCCGAATATTGCCAAATTCCATATTATAAATGGAAGCAGCATGATATAGTGGAGAGAACGCCAAATTTGGACCCAGAAGCTTTAGGCTCAAATTCTGGCTCAGCCTCATGCAAGCCAGGAAATTGGGAGTAAGTTACATGGCCTTTCTAATTCTCAGTCTCCTCGCCTGCAAAATGAGGAGAGTAATCCTGTCTTACAATGTTCGCACATTTCTTGTGAGGTTCAAATAAGGTATTGTAAAATTAAAATAGTTTATAAACAATAGTTTACCAGGTAATTACACAGTTTTATCATAATTGGCTTTCTTAACTGCAAGGCTTATGAACAGATAGACCCTCTTTCAAATGGGCTAATTTCATGTATTCTACTGTTGGCTCTGTATTTCATAATGTGATCCTTTGAAAAAATATTCATGGTTTTATGGCTATATCCATAGTAAAAATAAAAATGTTTCCAATGCCATCTTAACAATCGGCACAGAGGAAACGGCCTTCCTTTCATTTTACCATTTTCTTTTTAGTTCAGGTTCTTTAGCACAAGCCACTCTGATGATGTTTAAAACCAAAATATCAAATGACACTGTCATGATCTGGAAATGTCTGCAGGGTCCAATGGGAAGCCTTAGCAAATGTCACAGTACCTCTAAGGCAAGGCAGATCCTCCAGATGGATAATGATTCAGGAGTTTTGTGCTAAAGATACAGCAGGGTACCGGGGAAAGGCCTGTTTGATGCTCAAAGGTTAAGCAGCACAAGTTTAATGCCTAGTAAAGTAAAAAGTCACTTAGTATTGTGATTAGTGATGCCGAACAGGTACTGGGCGATTTAAAAGAGAGAGAGTCAACAAACACATTTCAAGACGTGCCAAAATGGATATTTTCATCCTTTTTCCTTTCTTTCTGACAAGTAATTACTTAGAAAAGCCAACAGCTGAAAACACATCACAGGCGGCAGTCACCTGTTCATCAGTAGACTACTGTTTTTGAGTTGCATTTTTAAATGCATCATAGTGGCATCACAGTGGGTGATAATTCACAGATGTTAAAGGAAGAGAAATGATCTCTACACATCCATTAAGAATGGTCCTACTGGTATGTCTATCACTGGCAATTCAATTGCTGATTTTTCTTTCAAAGCAAAACAAATACATGTATTAAGTCAGTACAGAAACCTGGAAGAGGAATTGATCCAAGTCAGTGATACTAAACGAAATGACATACATCATTAAATATGGCAGATACCTAGTGATAAGCACTAAAGGGAGGGGGTAAAAGCGATATCCAGTAACAACAAAATAGTCTCAGAAACAGAAAAGTTAAAGGTTCTCTCCCACTTCCCCCAGATGCTTCAGATAACTATAGGGAATGCTGAAATACATGGTAATATGTGAAGATCAGCAAACTACATTCACAATATGAAGGACTTGTAATGGTTGGCATATTAAAATTCTTGTAAATGTAATGGTCCATTGTAGGATATACAGTATAATTGGAGTTGGACCTAAGGATTTCTCATGGGGCATAATCATGGCCTCAAGAAGAAAGTGAAATCTAAAATGACACATTTGGGCAGGGCAATGTGGCTCATGCCTATAACCCCAGCACTTTGGGAGGCCGAGGCGGGCAAATCACAGAAAGTCAGGAGTTTGAGACCAGCCTGGCCAACATGGCGAAAGCCCATCTCTACTAAAAATAACAAAAATTAGCCAGGCATGGTGGTGGGTGCCTGTAATCCCAGTTACTCGAGAAGCTGAGGCAGAAGAATAGCTTGTACCCGGGAGGTGGAGGTTGCAGTGATCCAAGATTGCGCCATTGCACTCTAGCCTGGGTGACAAGAGCAAAACTCCATCTCAAAAAAAAAAAAAAAAAAATACAGAAAAAAAAAAAAGAAAGAAAAGAAAAAAGAAAAAAAAAGACACATTTGGAAAAAGAACATACACATTAATGTAAAATGTTTTTAAATCTGGTCAGTGCATGAAAGAATTTACAATCTACTCTCAGCTAACTGGCTGTTGAGGGATATGTGGTAGTAGCCATCTGAGGTTTATACATGGTAGACTGCATGCTACCGGAGGATTTGTATTCTATATCTTTGTATTTCTTAACAAACCTAACGTGGTGCCTGCCACAAAGCTTGTGCCCAAGAAAAGTAGGTTGAATTAAACTTACAGAAACTTTGCTCTCATGGGCCTTAAAGTCTTGTATACAGATGGGAAATGATCAAATGGTAAATGAGTAAAAACAGATGCTAGAAATATAGATGAGATGGCAGGGATCTTTTTAATGTTTGCATCTCTGGACCTAGTGCTGGTCCTGGCATATGGGTCACCTTCAGGAAGTGTTGGGATATCAGTGTTTTTCACACAGAGACAGTGAAATCTGATCTAGGCCTTGAGATGTGGGTAGGATTGGAAGAGGTTTGTTCCCAACCCTTCTTAACAGCAATTTCTAATGGAACTAGAGAGAGACATCAATCCTGCAACCCCATATAAGTTTATCAATCGTCTAACCCCATACAATCGTCAAACCCCCATACATGTTTATATGTCTCTTCTTTCTTAAAGCATGATGTCTTTTTCCATGAAGTGCTATCTATACCAATTTTTGGTAGGTCAGGATTATATAAATTGGGGCTGGAAGTTGAACCAGAGGACAAATGCCAGTGAACATCTGCCTTGCTAGAGATTATAGCTACTTTTGACTTTGAATCTTCATGGTTTTAAAATAAGTCTATTTTTTTTGGTTAAATCTTTGTTTTTGATCATTTAAATTCAACAGATGTTTACCATGTCTACCATGTACATAGAAACAAAAAGTGAACACATAAAATAGACATGTAAGACTACAGTATGAATGCTTTTATCACTTTAAAAAAAGTTTTGAATGCCTATATTTACAGTAAAGAATGTGAGCTACAGTGTCTCTTGTTAGGAATTTTTTTATCCACTGTCAGCATTTTTTACATTTCTAGATCAAGGCAACTGAGGAGTTCCATGACATGACAGGGAGAGTCGTTTGAACTGTTAATATTTACAACTTATTGCAGAAAATCAGAATTGTCTCAATACGGTACAGTAATAAATACAGGTGCTCCTTGACTTACAATGGGGTTACATTCTGATAAACCCAACAGAAGTTGAAAATGTGTAGCTGAGTGGGAGCTACACCTCACTGTTGCCACCCAGCATGCTAAGAGATGTACAATTTCTACTTGAATGCATAGTGCTTTTGTACCATAGTAAAGTTGAAAAATAGTTGAATCATCATAATTCCTAAGTCTGTACAGATATAATTTTGATACTGAGTCTAATATAACACAGGAGCTCTAATCTACAACCCCCCATTTGACAGTGTTGAGTTTGAAGTAACCTGTTTTCATTGGCCTCATAGTAAATAAATGTTATACATTTGAATGCATAACATTTATTTGAATGAAGTATTACTCTTATTTTATCTATCATGGTTAGACATAAGATTTTCTTTAGAAAAGTTTTATCTGCATTAATAACAACAACAAAAAGAAGTGTTTGAAACCATCATTCTCAGCAAACTGACACAAGAACAGAAAATTAAACACTGCATGTTCTCACTCATAGGTGGGTGTTGAACAATGAGAACACATGGACACAGGGAGGGGAGCATCACACACTGGGGTCTGTCAGGGGGAAATAAGGGAGGGACAGTGGGGGGGGTGGGGAGTTGGGGAGATAGCATGGGGAGAAATGCCAGATATAGGTGATGGGGAGGAAAGCAGCACGTCACACTGCCATGTGTGTACCTATGCAACAATCTTGCATGTTCTTCACATGTACCCCAAAACCTAAAATGCAATAATAAAAAAAAAAGAAAACCACTGTTCCAGTTTCTTCTTCCAAATTGTTCCCAGAGGTCTCTTTCTAAAGCCCAAATTTGATCATGGCCCTCTTCTGCTTAAATCAGTGGATCCTATATCATATAAAAGTTCTAACTCCTTTGTATCAGACCCCTTATTGGCTGCTGGGTAACCCCCCAGCCTCATCTCCTACCCTGCCTCCTCTCATCCTTACCAAAATCACACATCCTTAATTTTTTGCAGTTCTGGGACTTTGGCTTAGTCTTTATTTCTCCTAACTTTTTAAAGCATTGTGCCCGATTCCTAGGATACTCACTACACTGTGCAGCTTCTTTGTCCCCTAGGAAAACCACTTCTTATCCTTCAAAGTTCACAAGCTAAACGTAAAGCCTTCTTCAACAAAGAGCTGGGTCTTCCACTGCGTTCACCCAAGCACCCTGTATACACCACCATTATCTAACTCAACAAACTATGATGTGTTTCTTTGTTTTCGTCTTAGTCTCCCCAACTAGACTGTGAGTTATAAGAGGACATGAATGTGCCCTTGTCGTATCTTTGAATTCCTGCTACTTAGGACATAATCTAGTTCACAGATGTTAAGTAATATATATTTGTTGAATAAATAAAAAGTGACTAATTCAGAATTCATCATAGTTGTCTAGGAACTAGCATTGACATTTACCTTGGTTTAGCAAATCCCTTCCCATAGATAACAAATAGTATAACCAATATTATATGAGTAATATTTAAAATGCTTAAGAGAACAAACTTTGCAAATCCCCTCAAGTACTTTATAAGCTTCAATTTACATACAACTGATATGCCAACTATAATTTAGCTGTATTTGTTTATTAAGAATGGATCCTTAAGGACCCTTACTAGGCAATGGTTTGGATGACTGAATCTTGTTATTTTGAGCTCCTATGCATCCTAAAGATAAATTAAAAAGCATTTCCTCAGAACAGAGGTCTCGGAGGCAACACAACATATCTACAACCATCTGATCTTTGACAAACCAGACAAAAACAAGCAATGGGGAAAGGATTCCCTGTTCAATAAATGGTGCTGGGAAAGCTGGCTAGCCATGTGCAGAAAGCAGAAACTGGACCCCTTCCTGACACCTTACACTAAAATTAACTCCAGATGGATTAAAGACTTAAACATAAGACCTAACACCATAAAAACCCTAGAAGAAAATCTAGGCAAAACCATTCAGGACATAGGTGTAGGCAAGGACTTCATGACCAAAACACCAAAAGCATTGACAACAAAAGCCAAAATAGACAAATGGGACCTAATCAAACTCCACAGCTTCTGCACAGCAAAAGAAACAGTCATTAGAGTGAATCGGCAACCAACAGATTGGGAAAAAATTTTTGCAGTTTACCCATCTGACAAAGGGCTGATATCCAGAATTTACAAAGAACTAAAACAGATTTACAAGAAAAAAACTAACAAGCTCATTCAAAAGTGGGCAAAGGATATGAACAGACACTTTACAAAAGAAGACATACGTGAGGCCAACAAACATATGAAAAAATGCTCATCATCACTGGTCATCAGAGAAATGCAAATCAAAACTACATTGAGATACCATCTCACGCCAGTTAGAATGGCGATCATTAAAAAATCTAGAGACAACAGATGCTGGAGAGGATGTGGAGAAATAGGAACACTTTTACACTGTTGGTGGGAGTGTAAATTAGTTCAACCATTGTGGAAGACAGTGTGGCGATTCCTCAAGGACCTAGAAATAGAAATACCATTTGACCCAGCAATCCCATTACTGGGTATATATCCAAAGGATTACAAATCATTCTACTATAAGGACACGTGCACACGAATGTTCATTGCAGCACTGTTTACAATAGCAAAGACCTGGAACCAACCCAAATGCCCATCGACGATAGACTGGATAGGGAAAATGTGGCACATATACACCATGGAATATTATGCAGCCATCAAAAACGATGAGTTTGTGTCCTTTGTAGGGACATGGATGAACCTGGAAACCATCATTCTCAGCAAACTGACAGAAGAGCAGAAGATCAAACACCGCATGTTCTCACTCATAGGCGGGTGTTGAACAATGAGAACACATGGACACAGGGAGGGGAGCACTACACACTGGGGCCAGTTGGGGGGAAACAGGGGAGGGACGGTGGGGGGTGGGAAGTTGGGGAGAGATAGCAAGGGGAGAAATGCCAGATGTAGGTGATGGGGAGGAAGGCAGCACACTGCCACGTGTGTTCCTATGCAACAATTTTGCTTGTTCTTCACATGTACCCCAAAACCTAAAATGCAATAAAATAAATAAATGGGGAAAAAATAAAAAATAAAAAAAAGCATTTCCTTAAAAGTATTCTATAATTCAAATAATTCTCTCAAAATCAAATGGCCTTTCCAAATTTGCAAGATGCTTTATTAACTACTGTTTCACTTCATTTTATAATACTACTTAAATACATTTATTGTTACTTTTAGGATTAAAAAATATCCCCAAGAATCTTGGTAGAGACATACTGTGTTATAAAGCCCCAATTCTTTGAGATGAAATTGAAAACCCTCTGCTATCTACCATCTTCTGTTTATTCTCTTCTATGTATTCTGCCTCTCCCTACAACTAACCCTAGACTCCAGTTACACCAACTCCTTCCCTATCTTGAAAGACACAAAGTCTTTTCATGATACCATGTTTTTATACATATTTTTGCATTCCTCTGGGATTATCCTTTGCACACTCACAACTATGAATTCATCCATGAATTCCAGTATCTTTTACCCTATAACTCAAAAGACAGCTTCAGTGTGAAACGTTTCGGGTTTCCTGAGACAATGTTAATTGCCCTTTTTTTTTTCTGTGTTTCCATAGCATTTTGTTGAGACACATAACTGAATATTTATGACAGTATATTACAATCATATATTTATGTCTACCCCTATTTGAATGAAGTCTTTGAGTTCAGGGACTACATGTTATTAATCTTTCAATCCCCAGCATTTAGGATTGTGTTTGCTACAAAAAAAGGTACCTGTTTTGAGTTGAATTGTGCCACCACAAAGTATATGTTGAAGTCCTGACCCCTGTTACCTGTGAATGTAGCCATATTTGGAAATAAGTTTAATCCAGTGACTGGCATCCTTATTAGGGGAGAGACATTTGGAGACACAGAGGATACACAGAGGTAAGAAGCCCATGTGATAACTGGGGCAGAAATTAGAATGCAAGGAATGCCAAGGTTTGCCGGGAACGAACAGAAGAGAGGAGAGAGACGTGGAACAGATTCTCCCTCAGAGCCCACAGAAGAAACCAAGCCTCCTGACAACTTGATTTTAAACTTCTAGCCTCCAGAAATGTGAGAATAAATTTCTGTTGTTTTAAGTCATATAGTTTGTGGTAACATATTACAGCAGCTCTAGGAAACTCAGACAGCACTCAATACATTTTTATTGAATGAATAAATAAATGAATAATGAACAACTTAACAGAGGAGATCCTTTTACTCAGTAGACACTCTATATCCAGTCCAATGAATTCTTCCAAGGGTCTAACCTAAGTTTCTCAGTTCGCTTAACAGAGAATCCATTTATAACCTCTGTGCATGTTTAATTCCATGATGATCTGGCTGCAGGGAAGGGGACAGTCATAAAACCCACAGGCACTTAACTGCATCTCTCTACCGTAATTCCCTCTGGGAACAGAAGAGAGATCTTGAAGCCACAGCCAAAAGATTTAGGAACATGAATGACTCACTGAAATTGCTTCTCTATTGAAGTTTTGGCTGAAGTGTTGTGCCCTAAAATGTGCCATCTAATGCTGAAGTCCTCATAAGAATGTTCCCCAGTCTGTGGCAGAATGGTAGAGTAACTGCAATTGGCGCTATTACTGTCGGTGCCTAAAAGACCTATTTTAGGGTAAGTTTATAACAAAAATTACGGTAATAAACACAGTGGACTCATATGTAAAACCTGTTAAGATTTTGCTTCTTAGCTATTTCATTAACAAAGTTTTTGCTAAACAAACATAACCATTCTCTACAATCATCTATAACCTTATTATTTACAAAAGGCTTTGACATGGAGCTTTATTTAAAATCAATATAAAATCATCTTTTTTCATTCTTTTCATTTAAAAGTTCCTTTTCTACCTTACTATCTTTTTTCTACACTGACATTGATTTCCCTGATTTTTATCTGAAATCCTTTTCTTCATCTCTGTTTCTAATTTTCTTCAAGTTTTCTCCCACTCACCCTATTTACAACTACAGTCCATCACGTTCATTATAATGATGTCTCTGTAAAAATATTTCTGCTCTCACCTTTGCAGCTAGCTCTTTCTTCTTATCTCCTTCACTTAAATACCGTAGAGTGAAATAAGACACAAAGTTGAAGGTAAAAGAAGACTGCATTTCTTAAAGATTGCTATGTAACTTCTTTCCTGAAGAATGTAGACCTAGTTTGCAGCCAATGGGTATGCAACTATTTCCTTGTGGGCACTAAAGTTACTGCAATAAAGAAGCAATAGAACTCAATGAGACCCATATTCTTTCTTTCTTCCAGTGATGCATTTAAGTCAAAACAGACACAGATGAGTAACCACAGAGTTTAAACCCAGAAAGAGAAATATATTAACGATGCAGACACTAGAAACACAGATTGTAAACCACCAAAGAAACACACATACCAAATGTCCCACCAGTCTGTTTTTTTTAAACCTCTTCAGGAAACCCTTGGCGAAAGCCTAATACTCGGTCTGCTGAGAAAACCCAACACTAACACGGAAGACCTACAGCTGCCTTGCCGAGAGATGTCTATTAGGTTTACAGTGGCTCTTAGTCTGGAAGATCTGTGTAGAAGAGCCTAGTTTATGGGTCAGTGTTGAGACACCAGGCATTATTTCATTTATTTATGTAGTACACACTTAAAGTAAGTGCTACATTTATTTATGTAGTACACACTTAAAGTAAGTACAAAGTACTTACTTTGTACCTGGAACTCATCTAAGCACATAACAAATTTAAATAAGCTTATTCTTCATAACCTTAGGAAACAGATAATCTGATTACCATCATTTTGTAGATGAGGAAAATGAGGCACAGAGAGGTCAAATAATTTGCCCAAGCTAAATAACTGTAAGTTGCAAAGCCAGGATTCTGTAGTCCACTAATGTCTGCTTAGAGAAAGATGTGCCATTTGAGGCAGGTTTCTCTGGATGGCTAGGTTTTTGCTAGTTTAGCAATCATGACAGCAGGACCAGCTGTTAGTTGAACTACACACACTGTAGAAAAGTGTACCAAATGGAGGCTGAAGAATATGAAAATGAATGTGAATATGTATACATGTTATGTACATGAATACATACCTACATGCATTAATATACACACATACATATACAAGGCACATATATATATATAGTACCCATATACCAGTGTATGTCTATCTAAGTATATAACTAGAAATTGTTGAGTTTAGTATAAGCCAGGCATGTGGTGAGTGCTTTACATGAATTATTTTATTACATCAAGCTTGGCAGTGAGTTATTAAGTCAGAAGAGTCAAGATACAAACCCCAGCTGGCTGGCACCATTGCCATAAAATCTGCTGCTTATCATTTGAGTTAGGCCTTATGCTTTCTCATAGTTTTTAAAAAAACTTTTCTGACTTTATGCTTTCCCAGCCGTTTTCTTTTTTTGTCTTAACCTACTAATTGCATAAAGTTTTTAAAAGCCAGCCAGAGAACAGAATCAATAATTTGGTAAAATGTCAAAAGCTGCGATTTTATCTTTCAGCATTGGGCTACATTGGACCTGAATACTTTTCCCTCTTAGCACGTCTATTTCAGGTTTAAACAACTGCTGATATATAACATCCCTAGTAAAACATCCATTGTGTGTGTAATTAAGGGACTACTAGAAGTTAAAGGCAATAAAATGTATCATTTCCATGCCAAAGACATTCTTATCAATACAGAGTATGGCAAAATGTCTGGTTTATTGGCTTATCTGTGATATGTGAACAACATCCAATTCTCTGTTAGGTTTAACAAGAAAAAAAATCAAATGCTACAAAAATGTTGTGAATATTTAATTATCTTAATTAGGGTGTATTTTGAAGCAATCATTATCGCATCCTTGGCACACTGATAAGCTGATGCATGTGTAAGGCAAATTGTACAATCAAAGTCAAAAATACATTCAGCACAGAAAACAGTACTAGAATAATACAAATCCTTGTTCCTTATGATAAAGATAAATGCAGTATTCTGGGCTGAATTGTGCCTTCCCCAAATTCGTATGTTGAAGCCCTAACGTGCAGTGCCTCGGAATGTAACAGTATGTAGAGATAGGGCCTTTAAAGTGGTAATTACGTTAAATCTGACTGTTGCCCTTTGTACACAGACCATAAAGACAGAGGGACAGCCACATTAGGACACGGTAAGAAGGGTCAAGGGCAGAGGCCTCAGAAGAAATTAAACCTGCTGACTCTTTGATTTTGGACTTCTAGCCTCCGGAATTTTGAGAAAATTAATTTCTGTAGCTTAAGCCACCAAGTCTAAGGTATTTGTTGTAACTACCCTAGCAAACTAATAGATGTAGTAATAATTAAGTCAAAAACTATTTGCAGACCTTCAAAATTCTGTGACTTAAAAGTTATTTTTCTTTTGGGCTGTTCACATAGGAACACATATATTGCTTTTCTATATGGATTTGTACTATTATTAAAATAAACAAGCAAACTCCAGCTATCCACCTAACCATTTATTTTTGGTTTATCTTATAGTTAAAAAAAAAAAGGGTATATTCAAAAAGAAAAGAGTAATGAGTGAAGAGTGAAATGAATTAAATGCTGAATTTGGAGGTGATGATTCCAGATCATAAAAACCAATTCCTAAGAGTAGGTATTCTCAAATACAGTTTAGCCCTGAATAATATGATTCTATCCATTTGGAAGTCCAGTACTTAACTGAAGCTGTATTACTTACTTAGTCAGTTTATTAGTTTATCTGTTTTTTTCCTATGTTGACTTCCTGACTTTTCATATGAACTTCTCATGTTCTTTTCACTGAACAACTTAGTAGGGTTAAGATATTCAAACAACTTAGTAGGGTTAAGATATCTAGCTTCTTTCTTTTTATGGAACATGGTACATAGCTCAACAAGTATTTCATCAAGAAATGAATGGAACTTTTTCCCCCTTAAGTGGCTTTCTTAATTCCTATACTCAAAATCATTGAGTTTACAACTTGGGAGACAATGCGAAGATCATCTAGTTCATCAACTTCTTTTCATGCACGGGGAGACTCCTAAGGTGTGCAGAGTCTTAGTGATCAGATCAAGATCCACAGTTAGCAACTAAAATGAGTCTTCTGATCTAAGTCTATGCTCTTTCCATGATCCCTAGCTGAGTCACTGCTACTTTCACAAATCACAAAGTCAGAAACGTTTCACACACAACTATGGAACGATTGACTAATTTCCCAGACTTCGAGGTATACTTTGTTGGCCCTCACCTTCACAATGCCAGTCTGGAGAATAAGGAGAAGGCAAAAAAGAGATTTCTTAAAATCTTATGAATTAAGTTAGATATAAATAGCCAGTATGGGAGACTTCATACTTTGGGAATAATTAGAGTGACATACCTACCTAGAGCCTCCTAAAAATCGTCATTTTATTAAATTACAGACGAAAAAAAGAGAAAACAACCAACTATAACATCTCTGCTTTACTGAATCATAACAGTGGAAATTTAATTTTTTATTTTATTTTATTATTACTATTTTTTGAGATGGAGTCTTGCTCTTGTCACCCTGGCTGGGGCACAATGATGCAATTTTGGCTTACTACAATCTTTGCCTCCCGGGTTTGAGTGATTCTCCCATCTCAGCCTCCCGAGTAGCTGGGATTACAGGTGCCCACCACCACACCCACTAATTTTTGTAGTTTTAGTAGAGATGGGGTGTCACCGTGTTGGCCAGGCTGGTCTTGAACTCCTGACCTCAGGTGATCCGCCCTCCTCCGTCTCCCAAAGTACTGGGATTACAGGCGTGAGCCATCATGCCTGGCCAGTGTAAATTTTTGTTTTCAAATTCATGCAGACTACAACCAGGAACTTTCGGTAATGTTGTTTATCATCATTGACAGCTGTGACAAACCGGAAGCCAGGCTTTGGCTGCCTACTTTGGTGTTACCAGACAAAATTTTAAAGTAGGTAGCCTTCAATCTAGTTTTCCACACCCCTCCCCTGCCTCCTCAATGGCCTTTTAAAATCACCTTCTATGTTTACATTAAAATGTAGGTTAACAAGGTTTTTCTTTGACTTTCAAAAAAAGTCTTTTTTGAAAACATATTTAGGCATTATTTTTAATTGTTCTCTTTCTTAGAGGAAATTAAAAATGAATTTCCTCTGTGGATATACAGGGTCCTCATGCAACTCCTAAGTCCCTAGTGTAGGGGCCCAAGTAGGCGCTCTCACCAAAGACCCCTTGTTCTGCATTTCTTCTTTCATTCACCTGGCTCCTCAGTAAAATGTTCCATTCCCTCACAACCTAGAAAGTAGCCAGAGAAGAGTGGTTAAAATAAAGCTATGAAATACTGATAGCATTAGCTATTCTCATTTCTATTTTACAGAAAGATCTGGCTTAACTGAATGCAACCTGACTTGGTAGAGGATATTTGGGAGGTCTCTGGGGCAGAGAAATCTACCAAATTATCCCTTGTTGACTCCTCAGAAGAAAGGTTCTTAAGAACTTCACGTGACGTTTAGATCTCTCTTCTAGACTTGGGGCTCAGAGTTAAGTGTCTTTGTCATATGCATGGCAGTGGCAGATGGTCATGAGGCAGAATGTAAGAGACACACCCGACATGCAGCTAAATGTTCTTAGCTTAAGGGCCCATGAGAGAAATAGTGCTCAACTCAGAATGAACAACCATTGTCTGAAGTCTATATATGAAAGCCCAGATTGTCCCTAACTTAGATAACACATATTTTATTTTTATTTATTATTTGAAACAGAGTTTCACTCTTGTCACCCTGGCTGGAGTGCAGTGGCGTGATCTCAACCCATTGTAACCTCCACCTCCTGGGTTCAAGCAATTCTCCTGCCTCAGCCTCCTGAGTAGCTGAGATTATAGGCGCCTGCCACCACACCCAGCTAACTTCATAATTTTTGGTAGTGACAAGGTTTCTTCATGCTGTCCAGGCTGATCTCAAACTCCTGACCTCAGATGATCCACCCGCCTTGGTCTCCTAAAGTGTTGGGATTACAGGCGTGAGCCACCGCGCCCAGCCCAGATTTTATATAACACCGTTTTATGAAATAGCCATTCTATGTGTAATTGAAACCTTAGGCTAAGAGCATTTCTCTTTAACTTTCAAAAAGAAGCCTTTATTTTAAAACATACTTAGGCATTATTTTAAATTGTTGCTCTTTCTTAGAGAAAATTAAAAACGTAGATATTCATATGTGCTTACTTGGAGATGTACTATAGCTTTAAAAACTAAACCATAATATTTTTAAAGAGTACAGGTAAATTATCTTGTAGAATGTGGATTTGATTTCTTTGATGTTTCCTCATGATTAGATCCAGGGCATGCATTTTTGGCAGAGGAACTATTCCAGATTAAAGGAGGATGAAGAGCCATGATAACTAAATGCAACATGTGGTCTGGGATTTTTTTCTTTTGCTATAGAGGGTATTAGTAAAAGAACTGATAAAATTTTTTAAAAGTCTATAGATTATCTGGTAATTTATCAATGTTGATTTACCAATGTTGATAAATGTACTATTATATAAAATAATGTTATTATTTTGGAGAAATACACACTTTGGTATTTAGGGGTGAAGGGGCATCATGTTGCAATTTATTCTCAAACATTTAGAAAAAAATAATTTGTGGATGAGTGTATAGAAAAACAAATAATAAAGGAAACACAGTGAAACGTTAATAGTTGGGGAATCTGGGTGAAAGGGGTATCAAAATCTGGACTAATTTTGTGCCTTTTCTGTAGGTCTAAAATTATTTCAAAATAAAATTCTTTAAAGCTATAGAATATTTTGAATGTGTTTATGCACATGTTAGATTGCTCCAAAATTTACATATATACTTAGGCAAGAAGATCTGAAAGGCAAATTTCAACCTGAAATTTTAATTTCTAAGATCTACTTCACAGTAAATCAAACCCAAATGCTGAAGCTATTTAGCAAGTCTGCCTGTCTACAAATTGGATCACAGTGAGGAGAATGAAAGGAAATAAATTGAATAGAAAGTAAGTTCGTCACAAAATGTAATAAATTAGAAATGTTTTAAAATTAGTTTTTCTTTTCAAATTTAGATGATAAAATATTGTATCAGCACCTGGGAAAATTACTCATCATTTTATAAATGGGCAGGCTCTTAATATGGGCCTTAATATACAAATAATTGCAAAATTTCAAAATAGACTCTGTCTTAAAAGTAACAAATATAGTAATTCACTTCATATCAGCTGCAAATAAGTTAGTACTTTGTTAGGACATGGCTCTAGCTCTTATAGTGACAAGAAAAAGCTTTTAATGGTTAAAGTAATCTTGGTCAATAAATTAAATTAAGCCATAATCCAGAAGACCAAGCTACGTTGGAGTTTTTACAGATAATTTTTAAGGCATCACTTTGAACAGAGAATACAAGTAAAATTATATATGACACATACACAAAACCGTTCATAAGAAATGAGAAAAATATTACTTTGCTTTAAAGGCAGTGTGAACTTTGCAGAGAAGTGGGGTTGTATTTAATTCCCAATGCCCACATCGTTGTACATTCAATTAAATTAGATTAGAAAACTGGGCCATGTCACTGAGTGCTGGTGCCTTTTCATGATTAAGAAAAGCAACATGGCTCACGGAACCCTCCTGACATGCCATTCTTTTTAGCCAAAGGCCATCCTTGCTCTTTAGAGCATATTCAAAAAGGAGGTACAAAATGAAAACTCACAACAAAGAGCCACAGAAGAGTCATGGAGAGTGAGTCATACTGTTTGTGGCAGGCTGTATGGCCATGTAGTCAGGAAAGAAGAGAGGACCAAATTCCTTAGATTAAAAATGACCTTAAAACTGTGCATTGACCAAAATTGTGTATGTGCGTTCATATGTGCACAAGAGACAGAAAGAGAGACACACACAAAATAAACATGAATGCATGCATGCATGAATGAATGAACTTTGGATTGCACAAGGTATCCTCAAGTCTGCTCTTTTCTCTAGAAGGCAGTAGTTTCTGTTGTCAGATATTAGAGCATGAACTTGGACCTTTCCCAGTGGTCACCTGAGCATTTCTATCAGCACTGTTTAGCCCAGACCAGTAAACAAGAATTGAGGCTGAACACATAACAACTTAGTTCCAACAGGGTTGATATTTGTGGAGAGCAAATATAAATGAGCTTCTTAAATAGGGAAATGATATGGAACAACACAAAGACCAAACAAAGGATTCAGAATCAGGCAGATCTGGGATCAACTCCTAACTCTATCATTTGCCAGATGTATGGCCTTAGGCAACTAATTGAACTTCTTTGGGCCTTGATTTCTTCATCTATAATGTGGGGATGATGATACTTATTCTGCAAAAATTCTTTGAAGATTAGATGGACTGACAGAGCTTGCCTCACATTGATACAAAAAAGTTTTCGTGCCAGATATAGGTGATGGGGAGGAAGGCAGCAAACCACATTGCCATATATGTACGTATGCAACAATCCTAAATGCTCTTCACATGTACCCCAAAAACTCAAATGCAATAATATATATATATATATATATATATATATACACACACACACACACACACACATACATATATATAGGTTTTCGTCATGAGGGAGAAAAGTTTGGAATGCTGTAAACTGAAGTGAGGCGTGTAAAACAGCAAAGATTATCAACATTCATTCTGAAGGCTGGTTTTAAGCACAGGCAAAGTAAGAGGTATGCAGGTCAGATTTCAGCATCTTTTGTTAGATTTTTGTTATGTCTGTTTGATGTTAGAGATTTGCTGACACCTCTCAATTACTCACAGGTCAGTATCTAGATTTTGGCCTTGACGTCTTACCACTTCTTGTAATACTCTTCTTATTCTGCTTGTTGACATTCGTACTTTTGTTTCTCTAGCACAGCAAAAGCTAGAAGAGAAACTCTATTCAATTTAACAAGATTAAAATGTTCTGTACCCAAAGCAGGGGTGGAATTGAACAAGTGGTGTGTCTGAGCTAGACAGAAGACAATTTCTTTTCAAGTTTTACCATCAGTCTGAGTGGTGGTGCCAAGGATCCTTAGCAAGAGCGGGGGAAGCAGGGAGAAAAGACGAGGCATCAGTGGACCTTCAGCTCTTTCCTACTGGGGTCCTCGCAGTTGGATCTCATTCCTTCATGTCAAGTAGAGTAATGGTCATCACATGAGCTGCACCCATATTCAAATACTTACTATAGAATAGAGTTATGAACAAGAATAATTTGGAGTTGTATGTGTTACAGCTTCTTAAGTTGCATGATAAAACAGATAGTTAACTTCAAACAAACTGCTGCCTGGTATTTGAAAAACAAGTGCAAGTGAGTGACACACATGAGGTCATACAGTCGTACTACACAGAAAGAAATACACTCTTCTACCTTACTGCCTCACTGAGAATATGATTGTAATTTTTTTTAATTTGAGACAGAGTCTCACTCTGTCACCCAGGCTGGAGTGCAGTGGCACGATCTGGGCTCACTGCAACCTCCGCCTCCTGGGTTCAAATGATTTTCCTGCCTCAGCCTCCCGAGTAGCTGTGCATGTGCCACCATGCCCAGCTAATTTTCGTATTTTCAGTAGAGACAGGGTTTCGCCATGTTGGCCAGGCTAGTCTCAAACCCCTGACCTCAGGTGAGCTGCCAGCCTCAGCCTCCCAAAATGCTAGGATTACAGATGTGAGCCGCCAGGTCCAGTAAAGAATGTGATTGTAATTTTATGCTGCCTAGTGGATGCACCACTTCTCTCAGCAGCCTCATGACAGCTAAATGAACTGATGGATGGTACATGATGGTACCATGTAGCTTAGTTAGAAAAAGAGTGGAGGAGAAAAAAAATCCACAAGGTTTTATGCCTGTTTATCAGTCTCTCAACCTTTTATAATTTTAAGGGACTTTAAATCTAAGGTCATGGTACAGACAAGAGTAGCTGAAAAATGGTGAAAGATGAAAACTGAAAATTAAGAGCTGTATATTATTAGTTTAACATGAGTTAACATCTCTGTGGTAATAATAGGACAGTTTGCTTTTAGAGACTGAGTTGTGATATCAATAATTATTAGCACCAGTATTGGACAATAAAATTCATTCGGGGAGAGGGAGGAGCAGGAATCTTTGCTTTTAGAAAAACATGAATTAAACCTCATGCAAATCAATTTTTGTGTGATTGTACTGAATCTTCCTGTGATTTCCAAAGGATCACCTTATAGGCTTAGTCATATAGATTGTCCATGTATTAAGCCTCATTCGAATTTGACAAACCTATCTAAGTGAGTGAAAGTAGATTTTCCCCACCACTGAGAAAGAACCATATCCTTCCATTTTAACTCAGTTAAAAGGGGGGAAGAAATATTAAAAAGTAAAGAACAGCTTCTGAATTCAATTTATTCTTTTTTTCCCATTAAGACTAAGTTGAAAATTGGATATCCAATTTACCACCGAGAGGGTATTCAAATATTCCTGCTCAATCCCTCATTGCTTCTAAATTCACTCAAAGGCAAGATTATTAATTCCTCCTGACAGAAAATCAAGATTTAATGAGCAGCTGACAGCCCTTAGGAATTACGGGAGAAATTTAATATGATAGTTTTGACTAAATAATGTGCTTTTACATGTATGAGAAACACATTATGCAGAATAATGAACATACAGTAAATGTTAGTTTAGCTGTTAAATCTCGGACAAGTGATTAATTTTTTAAGAATATATATATATATATATATATATATTTTTTTTTATCAAACTTCAAAGAAAAAAGAGCTTCCTCTTTTCCAACATTGTTACCTATGCATTTTAGCAGATGGTCACAATATCTCCTCACATTCATTCTTCTTTCAACTAAACAGTTATTTTGCCTCTTATTAACTGCAAGGTACATTACGAGATAGAACAAAATGATGTCTCTACTTTCAGGTCTTAAAATTTGGCAAATGATGGAGACAAGACACAGAGACAACCCTAGCCCAAAGATGAATTAAGGCTGCAATGGGAGATAAACAAGGAGAAATAGCTTTGGATTTGAGGTAGCAGTGTGTGTATTCAGGAGAAAAGTCTTCCTGAAGAAATTTGTGTTTGAAATGAGCCTTGAAGAGTGGCTAGGGTGAAAGTGATCAACAAAGGCACAGAGGGAGGAAAGGTATGATACAGTCAGAGAAAAGAGTATCATTCACTTAGGATGGAGTATAGGGTAGATGAGAGGAGCAGGGGAAAACATAGACCGAAAATATCTATTGGAGACATATCATAGAAGGTCTTGAATACCAGGCTGATGAATCATTTAGAGTTAAGCGTCTCATGTTTGTTTCACTAACTAGATTCTAAGTGCCTTAGGTGCAGAGACTGTTAACATGTCTTTGCTATTCTCACAGCTGCCAGGTACACCATGCTTGTGTACACAGTAGGTCTGCAATAAACACTCAGGGAATTGAATAAATTGTAAAATGATTTTTCAACGGGTTAAAAACTTTTTTTAACTTTTTCTCAAGCCTTCTTCTTAAACCTCTTTAAAAATACTTCAAATTGCCTTTCTAAGATGAAAACATGAAGAGACTGTTAACTCAGTGATTCAGACAACTTATAGAGTGCCACCTGAAAGAATGTCACTTCTGAAACTCAGGTAGTCTGTACAGTCTGGTGATCCTTGAACCAAAACTGTTCAAGTAATATCTTGTGGTACATGTTATAGGAAAACTTACTTTTAGTAAGTAAAAATGACATGCCCTAAGTTACTTTTGTACAGGCTTTTAGCTTTCAGGTAGCCTCCACAGGGAAATAATAGCAAGACTGAAATTGGTGTGGAAAAATGGAGATGCAGCAACACCGTGTCTTGTGCATTGAGCTGATTTCTGGTCTCCCCTCTCTTTAGAGGAACACCCTATAACAAACTAAAAAGAGGCTGCTAACGATCCATTTTTAAGTTTCATTTTGTTGATGGTAATGACAATTGAATCACTTTGGTTTGAGAGACTCAATGTAATGCTTAACATATCACTTAAAATAATATGCCTTTAAGTATGTATATTATTTAGTATTCTACTAGCTTTCATTTCTTGGGAAGAAGGTATGTTTTCTATGCTTGAAATGCAATTTAAATAAGCCTTACCAGTCTTCCCCTTCCCTTCCAGCTACAATTTCATGTGCTATTATTTGTACCTCTAGTGAAGTGGAGGGGTGACAATTGAAGGAGTTTGACAGAGAAGGGCACTTCTTGTGTTTTTCACGAGTAAGTATAATGTGAAGTAACTGTTTTTCTATCAAGGGTCAATATTACACTTATGAAGAATGCTTAACAATGATTATAATAAAGCATCAAAGGCTCCATTTACATCCTTTCAGATAGATCTGAGAGCAATAGAGAAATCACAGTGCCTGACACCAACAGGTACTTAATGTTTACTGAATTATTAAAATGTAAACATTTCTCATTACTAGCTTTTAAGAGAGTCAAGAATAAAATGTGTAGAGACATTTTAAAAAACATTAAATAGAGGCCCTACCAGGAGCATTATACAATGGTGGATATTAAAAATAACTCCTCCTAAGAATATGCTACATTTGCCATGATTATTTTCATATTCCTCTAAATTCTGTGATATTTTAAATATGGACACATATTACGTGCAGCTTCTTCCATGTAGAGGTGGAATCCAGTTCGTTATCCCTTTACCCTGGGCTGGCCTTGTGACCTGCTTTGACCAACAGAATGCAGTACATGTAATGATGTGTGACTTTTGACCTAGGCCTCAAGAGACTGTGTGGCCTCCATGCTTGACTTCTTGGAACACTACATTCGCCATGTAAGAGGCCTGAGCTTCCTTCTGAAGAACCCATGGGATTTGAAATGCTGGGCTGACCGTCCCAACTAACCAGCAGACATATGAATCAGACCATCCTGGACCAATGGGGTGCAGTTTTGTGAGTGACTTCAGATGAGACTAGTAGCAGGAACTGCCGGGCTGAGGCCAGCCCAGATTGCAGAATTAGGAACAATGATTTTAAGCCACTAAGTTTTGGGTAGCTTGTTATACAACAATAGATAGTGGAATATACCTTCTGATAATAGTACCATTGATTGAGCCCTGCGTTCTTTCTACTCCTGTCTTGTTGGTTGTTTGCACTTTTCATCTTGGTCTTAGCCTATTTAGTGAGTATTTCTTGGCTTTAGAAAACCCGCCCTCGTCGTTTCCTCCACCATATATTGGTTATGTTTTTGCTACCGAGTTTAGCTTATATGTTTAAGATCAATACAAGCAGAGTCTTGCATTTCAGGATATGGAATAATATAATCATCACCCAAAACTCTGTCAGGGAAGTGAATTAGATTGTCTCCTTCGGCCACTGGTGTCGCATGGTGTCACATGGTAGAATGTGTGAAAGGACAACAAGTTAATCCATTAGCTTTGAGCCTAAAATACCATCAAGAAAGATATGCTGAGAAGTCCTGTTCCTTCACATTTACCAGGTAATAGTGAATTCTCTTTTCTAAGCTGGCACTCAAATAACTGTCTTTGCTTAGAACAAAATCAGAATATGGGATTAAATGATCAAACCCATGTTGATATTTCCTTACACATAATACAAATAAGATACCCATAATATATTTGAGTTCTCCAGACAAATACTTTAGTGTGAAATTCTAGGCCTGTAGCATCTAGAATGTAGCATCTAGAATTTAAGCATCCAGAAATGCTTACAATCTCCTAAAAGCCTCCACTAGGGTCTTGTCCCAGGGTCTTACCCATCCTTCTACTTGCAGCCAGAAAAACTTACTGAAGACTTTCTGACGGGGAGGTTGGCTTAACTTGTTACCACACGACTGCTACAAATTAATAAGGCCATGGAAACAGCTCTAAGATGCCTATCAAGCTGCTTCATCTCATGCCTATAGGATAATACCATTCAAATCAGCCCTCTGCCATTTCAGGAAAGTCAGGTAGGCCTACAAAGTGCTTCCAAGTAGGCTTACGTGCAAAAAATACCAGAAAAAACTGATCATTAACTTTCTTCTCAACATGTTGTGTTAGGAGATTTCACTATCTTTCTTTGCATGACATTTTTGCAATCCTTATAAAGTTTCCCCCAAAAAAGTTATCAAGCCCAATATGATCCTAATTGGTAATTTAAATGATGCATTTTTATTTCTCCTAAGAGGAAACAGAAAAACACTTCTTTACAATTATAGAAGGATGTTTACCTTTGTTTTTGTTACCATGTTCCCTGTCCACCCTCTTGTCCAGGGCGCGTAAAGGAAAAATGATTCTAGAAAGTAATCAGTGAAGTCAGGCTATCATGGGGTGTGAACGTGTGCAGGCTTGCCCTCTCATGTGTGCGCACATACACAACTATGAACAGCAGAAAAGAGAACAATCACTCTGGGCTTGTCCCCCCTTCCCAGCCCAAGTATATTATGACATAGAAATGAAGATACCTTTGCATTTTCTTGGGATATGGCAGAAATGGATAGAGTCACAAAGGAAGTATTTTGGATTATTATACCTTCCTGTTGAGTACTTCGTTAATCTGTCCCCTTTTGCACACCATATGTGATATGCAGGCAATGTTGACTGGAAAGACAACTTGAGAGGATGCAAGTTTGCTTTCCTCTGTGACATGAATTTGCTTTCCCCTCTCCTAGCTTCAGTTATGATATCGCAGTACTTCTTTGTGATCTCATAATGATTCCTCTAGTATCTATAAAACTCATTTCATCCCAATTTTAAAAGTGCTAAATGCAAATGCTGCAGTGAACTAGTGCTGAGGACCCTAGTAAGTATCTAAGTGGATTGGGACCGTTGCTAAATGTAATTAAGTCTCTTCTCTTCTACTTACCTCCTTGACTCTATTTTTCTTTAATTTCCTTGGCTTCAGAAACAGAAATCTAGTTTGGTGCTTAATATTTTGGAGGAAATGTCATGTTTAATTGGGGAGTTAGGTTATCCATGAAGAATGGGTGATTTTTATTATACTTATAAGATAGTTTATTTTTCTTATCTCCCTTCTTATGCTTGCTTGCACTTTCTCACATTACATTTTTTTCTCTCTCCTGAGAGCTCAAAACAGATACATGTACACATGAACATACTGCCACTAGTAAGTTCAATGCAGTTGTATAAACAATTACTTTGAAAGTCACAGAATTATTGTAAATATAAAACTTTAACTATCTGGCCGGGCACGGTGGCTCAAGCCTGTAATCCCAGCACTGTGGGAGGCCGAGGCGGGTGGATCACGAGGTCAAGAGATCGAGACCATCCTGGTCAACATGGTGAAACCCCGTCTCTACTAAAAATACAAAAACATTAGCTGGGCATGGTGGCGCGTGCCTGTAATCCCAGCGACTCAGGAGGCTGGGGCAGGAGAATTGCCTGAACCCGGGAGGCGGAGGTTGCGGTGAGCCGAGATCGCGCCATTGCACTCCAGCCTGGGTAACAAGAGCGAAACTCCGTCTCAAAAAAAAAAAAAAAAAAAACTTTAACTATCTATAACTGATGATTAACAAAGGCACTGAAGGTCCTGCATCTTTGTTTCTAGAAAATCTTTCCAACAAAGCTGCCAAACTACCGTTTTGCTTCTAGGCTATCTTTACAGGTCACTATTATTTGTCACGCACTTGCCTGTACGGTGTTAACATTCTGCAGCACCTTCCATTTTATACATGATTGATTTGTATATTTATATCTTCTAATTGGTTGCATAATATGGTCAATTCTCTATTAATAAGTTGGTGATTTTTTTCTTTGCGTTTTCATTTATAATCTGATTTTTAAAACATGCAAAACAATTAAATATGGTTTAAACCATTGTGAAGTTAACTATTACTTCACTTAATTTCAGCAAGTTGCTAATTACCAGAAATTTCTACTGCAAATTTGGCAAATAAGTTAAAAACTATTCAAATCTGGTTTGCATGTCTGCACAAGGATAAATGATATAGCATCTTTTCTCAGCTCTTGTGAAGGTGGCTGTTTCCATTTGACATTTCCAACTTCCTGGAACTCTTCTTTGTTTAATAAAATGCATGTGAGCATGTGCGTGGGGATGGGAGGGGAAACCAGACAAAGGTAAACAAAACAATAGAAAACTGTGTCCATCTACCTAAGCCTTAAAACAATATAAAAAATTTTCACTCAGATCCTATCAGTGACTCACTGCAGTTCATGTGTCTATTCTGGATCCCAAATTGAGCCATTTTGAGCAAATACTAGTTAATGCGAACAGCGTACTGAGTATGACAAGGATAGAAGACAAGCATTGTCTTTAGGGATCTTTCACTGATAGAGCAGATGGATAATCATGGGCCAGTCACTTAAATTAATGCTTCTGGAAAGCAAAACACTTTTATCCAGTGGCATTTCTTTGCTCATTTCCTTCATTTGTAAATCCAGCATAATCCTAAATAATCTATAATGGGGAAAACATGCAACCCGTGTCTTAATGAATGAGTGTTATATCCTTATAACATGGCAGGAACAGTATGTGAAATATAAATTTGTGTTTTTTTTTTTGTGGTTTGTTTTCTCATCTTCCATGGTACCCCTCAGTAGAATAGGGTCTTAAGATAGAATTAAATTCAGTCACAAGAAAACAAAGAAAATTACGTTTCTTATGCATCTTAGTTTACTGATTTCAGATTCATACCAATGTGATATATATATATATACATATATATATATATATATCACAAGCCTATGATTTCTAAGCTCTTTTAAAATTGAGTGCCAAAATTAAATGAATGAATAAATAAAATAACCTGTCAAAAGAAGTTATCATCCACACCAAAGGAGTCTTCATGTAATTGCCAGGTACCTGTTTTGTTTGTACCATTTGTCCTGTACCATTGCTTTAAAACTAAATTATTCTGCTTGTAGAAAATGACATAGGCTGGTATCTGGCTTAAACCTAATGAAACTCAAGTGAATTGCAATTTTGAACCTTCAATTTCTCCTAGAATTTGGCATTTAGAAACCCCAAAATGTTTGAAGGTTGGTATCAAGAAAAAGAGAGGAAAGACTATATTGTTTTAAGTCAGAATTCTGTCACTCCTTTTACCCTTTAGAGAACCTTGGACCCTCTGTGGAGACCTCTCTGGGAGATCTACTCTAATCATAATTGAAAATCTGACTATATATTTTTTCAAGCTACAATGCCTCACTGCCGTTATTATAGCCAAAGAACCCCAGAGAGTAGGGTGGACTGGTATCATTGTGACCACTGACAAATATTTTGTGCATTGAAAGATTTTCGGGAGGGTAAGCTGTAAAGAAAGCAATGTAGGCCTTTTGGTTGGTTTACAAAACCAGTTGTCTTAATGTAGTGAGCAAAGTGGTATTTTTTTCCTCTTCTTTCTAAGTATATTTAACATTTAAAAATAAAAGTGGTCTGTGGGTTGTAAATAAAAACAAAACAAAAAAACAAAAACTGAAGATAGACTGATTAAATATAGTTCAAATTATTCTCAGTAGTACTAAGATGCAGAATCCTAGTGGAGTCTTGAATCTATGTATGGGACAACTTTCTTTATTCAGTGTTTTAGAGATGGATCTAATTAGATAGAAATCAACCACAAAGGAAAAGTCGATTTAGTTTATCTTCACTTTTGACTTTATTTGAGAGGGAGTTTCTGGCTAGCACAGCATCCTTTTCAATTAGTTTCAGTAGAATGTGCAGCAGATACACTTGATTAATGAACTGATTAGCAACTTCTTTAATTATTTTCCAGTAGTTTTTTCGTTATCAAAGCTGCAGTGAATCCATAAAGTTAGTGTTCTTTAACTTTAGTAAAATCTTTAAAAACAAGTATTTTTTTTTCCTCAAAAGAATGAACAGAAATTATTAAAAATGTTTAATTTCAAAATAGGTTTCTAAGACCTCTCTTACATATAAATCCTGTATCTTTCATTTCTCTAAAAGCTGTAGATGCAAGGATCACAAAGCTTTTACAATATAATATAATAGTTAAGATTATACTAAGCAATATGGAGAAAATTCTGGATTTTATTAATAATTCAGTAATCTTTAAGCCATATTATGTGTAGAATTGATAGAAATAAAATATGCAATAATTTAGTACAAAGATAAACCAGGCTAGATACTGGATTTCATCTCTGTTAATGACGTATTGCTGCCTAACAAATTATGGCAAAATTTGGTGGCTTAAAACAATAAACATGGGCCAGGATCGGTGGCTCACGCCTGTAATCCCAGCACTCTGGGAGGCCGAGGTGGGCAGATCGTTGAGGTCAGGAGATTGAGAACATCCTGGCTAACAAGGTGAAACCCTGTCTCTGCTAAAAATACAAAAATATAGCCAGGCTGGTGGCATGTGCCTGTAGTCCCAGCTACTCGGGAGGCTGAGGCAGGAGAATTGCTTGAACCTGTAAGGCGGAGGTTGCAGTGAGCAGGGATTACGCCGCTGCACTCCAGCCTGGGTGACAGAGTGAGACTCCATCTCAAAAACAAACAAAAAAACCAACAATAAACATTTATTACCTCACAATTTCTATATGTCCAGAATTTAGGTGTAGCTTAAGCAATGTCTCTGGCACAATGTCTATTATGAGGTTATAAAAAAGCCACTGACCAAGCCTTTGGTTTCAAATAAGGTTCAACCAGGGCAAGACCTCCTTCTAATTCATTCACATGGCTGCCAGCATGCGTTCCTGGACATGTGGCCCACTCTATAAACTGCTTAAGTGTCCTCACAACATGGAAGTTTGTGATCCATGAGGCAGACAGTGAGCACAAAGATGGAAGGGAACCACATTCTTTTTTTGTTTGTTTTAGATGGAGTTTTACTCTTGTTACCCAGGCTGGAGTGTAATGGCGCCACCTTGGCTCACTGCAACCTCCGCCTCCCAGGTTGAAGCGATTCTCCTGCCTCAGCTTCCGGAGTAGCTGGGATTACAGGCTTGCACCACCATGCTTGGCTGTTTTGTATTTTTAGTAGAGATGGGGTTTCTCCATGTCGGTCAGGCTGGTCTTGAACTCCCAACCTCAGGTGATCTGCCCACCTCAGCCTCCCAAAGTGCTGGGATTACAGGAATGAGCCACCGTGCCCAGCCACCACATTGTTCTTATAACCTAACCCCAGAAGTGACATGCCATCAGTTTCTCCTTCTTTTGTTAGAAGCCTATCACTAGGCCTAGCCCAAACTCAAGGAACATGAATAGCAGGAGGCAGGAATCATTAGGTACTGTCTTAGAGGCTGTTTACCACACCTAACCAACCTGTTCAAATTAAGTGAATGTATCTACTTAAATAAACTTGATCCTTAGTACAGCATCACTTAAGTGGTTTCTGTCTCTTCCAGTCTATCTATCACATGATTGCTCAATAGACATTCAAATATAAGATAGGATTTTGAAATTCTACTGCTCAAAGACCTCTAATACAGAATGATGTTTAAACTCCCCAGTCATATATTTGGCCTTCCAGGATCTGACTTCTCACTCTAGTTGCACTGGACTACTTGTAAACATTGTATGCTTTTTCACCGTTATGCCCCCTCTATCTGAAATACCTCCTTCACCACACGTACTTTCCCTGTCCTCCTAATCCATTTTTATCTGTGAAGTTTCCTGTATTGATTTAGGGCCCGATGCAAATACTTTTTCTGCCATTAATGCTTCTGTGACATCCCCAGTAAAATTAAATCCTTCTTTCTTCCATATGGTCCATATAATTCCATTTTACCTCTAGTGTAAAATATGAATATATATTGTAATAAATGTATTTGAATATATATGTTTGCTTCCTCTAATGAACTGTATGCTCGTTGAAAATAGAGATCATGGTTTAGTCAGCTTCTTTTTTTTTTTAATTGCATTTTAGGCTTTGGGGTACATGTGAAGAACATGCAAGATTGTTGCATAGGTACACACATGGCAGTGTGATTTGCTGCCTTCTCCCCATCACCTATATCTGGCATTTCTCTCCATGCTATCTCTCCCCAACTCCCCACACCCCACTGTCCCTCTCCTATTTCCCCCCAACAGACCCCAGTGTGTGATGCCACCCTCCCTGTGTCCATGTGTTCTCATTGTTCAACACCCGCCTATGAGTGAGAACATGTGGTGTTTGATTTTCTGTTCTTGTGTCAGTTTGCTGAGAATGATGGTTTCCAGGTTCATCCATGTCCCTACAAAGGACACAAACTCATCATTTTTGATGGCTGCATAATATTCCATGGTGTGTATGTGCCACATTTTCCCTGTCCAGTCTATCATCGATGGGCATTTGGGTTGGTTCCAGGTCTTTGCTTTTGTAAACAGTGCTGCAATGAACATTCGTGTGCATGTGTCCTTATAGTAGAATGATTTATAATCCTTTGGATATATACCCAGTAATGGGATTGCTGGGTCAAATAGAATTTCTATTTCTAGGTCCTTGAGGAATCGCCTCGCTGTCTTCCACAATCTGACAAAGGGCTGATATCCAGAATTTACAAAGAACTAAAACAGATTTACAAGAAAAAAACAAACAAGCCCATTCAAAAGTGGGCGAAGGATATGAACAGACACTTTACAAAAGAAGACACACATGAGGCCAACAAACATATAAAAAATAGTCAGCTTATTTTCAACCCTTACAGTACCTAGCATAATACCTTGCTTATAATTTAGCAGTAAATAAATGTATTTTAGACTTAATTGCTTGTGTATAATTTTGTATAATTTTTATATATTCCAGGTCTTTATTGGATCCCACTCAATCTGTGGATATATTCTTTGGTGACAGTGTTTTACAAGATTTCAGGGTACATGACTTTCAATCTAATATTTAAACATATTTGAAAAAATTATAACTGAACGGTTGGATTTATGGTGGAAAGGTGTGAAGCCAAATTGCTATAGAAAGAAGAGGTAAGTGATCCCGTGCAGAAATTCTACAAACTGGTATTTCTTTTTTCTTTTTTTTGAGAGAGAGTCTTGCTCTGTTGCCACGCGCTAGGCTGGAGTGCAATGGCGCAATCTCAGCTCACTGCAATCTCCACCTCCTGGGTTCAAGCAATTCTCCTGCCTCAGCCTCCCGAGTAGCTGGGACTACAGGTGCATGCCACCACACCTAGCTAATTTTTGTATTTTTTAGTAGAGACAGGGTTTCACCATGTTGGCCAGGATGGTCTCGATCTCTTGACCTTGTGATCCACCCGCCTCGGCCTCCCAAAGTGCTGGGGATTATAGGCGTGAGTCATCGCGCCCGGCCACAAACAGATATTTCTAGTGTGGGATATTTGAGGACTCTGATACAAATATGAGTAATTTAATATACTCTGATACAAATATAAAATGGCTATGTGTATTTTATTATATTTGTTGTACCTATACAATAGTCTACTTAAAAAGAGCTGATCAAAATGTTGAGGATAAATTTCGTGAATTAATAATGTGTTAAGATCAGAATAACAGAATTTAAAAATAATTAAATAGCCGATTTATATGATATCTTCATTTCAATGAGTCAGAAGCACTAGTGTGGGCTTCATATGGTCAATACTAAATCTGAGTGCTTTGATCACAAGGGCTCTTCTTCACGGAAATTTTTGCATTCAGTTTTCAAGGTGAAAAATGGTCTTAAGTCTTCAGTGAGATTTGTTTTGTCCTTGTCCATAAGGTGCTACATATTATAACAGCTGAGCCTGAGTTAGTATTGATATGCTTTTAAACTTGTATTTCCTTAAGATATTATTAGCTGCATTTTCCTCTAATTCCTCATTTAGTAAACTTCTTGAAATTCTTAGAGTTCCTTGATATTAAAAGTATTCCCTTTGTGTGGTATCTCTATGAAGTATAAAGCAATTATATCATTTCGATACCACTTTCCCTAAAGATGTATAAAAGATTGGAATCAACACTCTATTCTCTGTTGTTTCTATGAATTGTGTCCACCAATGTTACCATATACTGGGACCATAGTCTTTTAATCACTGTCTATTCTTATTTTCTGTAACATATAGTACTTGAAACAATAATCAGTATATCAGCAAATATTCAATTATATTTGGCCGGACACAGTGGCTCAAAGCTGTAATCCCAGCACTTTGGTAGGAGAAGGCAGGTGGATCACTTGGGGTCAGGAGTTCAAGATGAGCCTGGCCAAAATGGTGAAACCTTGTCTCTACTAAAAATATAAAAATCAGCTGGGTGTGGTGGTGCGTGCCTGTAATCCCATCTACTGGGGAGGCTGAGGCAGGAGAATCGCTTGAACCCAGTAGGTGGAGGTTACAGTGAGTCGAGATTGTGCCACTGCACTCCAACCTGGGGGATAGAGTGAGACTCTGTCTCAAAAAAATAAATACAATTTTTTTAAAAAAACCCACTTTATGGTATATTTGCAGGAACTTTCTGATCTTAAGAATTCCAACTTAGGCCGGGCCTGGTGGCTCAAGCCTGTAATCCCAGCACTGTGGGAGGCCGAGGCGGGTGGATCACGAGGTCAAGAGATCGAGACCATCCTGGTCAACATGGTGAAACCCTGTCTCTACTAAAAATACAAAAAATTAGCTGGGCAGGGTGGTGCGTGCCTGTAATCCCAGCAACTCAGGAGGCTGGGGCAGGAGAATTGCCTGAACCCGGGAGGCGGAGGTTGCGGTGAGCCGAGATCGCGCCATTGCACTCCAGCCTGGGTAACAAGAGGGAAACTCCGTCTCAAAAAAAAAAAAAAAAAAAAAAAGAATTCCAACTTTACATTTCATATAAAATTTAACTTTCCTATACACTTATCTTTTAAAATAAAATTTTATTTGAGAATAATTTCAGGTTTAAAGAAAAATTGCAGAGATAGTATAATAGTGCTCATAAACTCCGTACTCACTTTCCCCTGTTGTAAATATCTTATACTAGCGTGCTACATTTGTGAAACAAATGAACCATCATCCATAAATCATCATTAACTAAAGTCCATACTTTATTTGAATTTCCTTAGTTTTTACCTGCTATCCTTCTTCTGTCTCAGGATCTCAGCCAGGATACTGTATCACATGTAGCTATCATATCTCTTTGGGCTCCTCTAGATAGTGACAGCTTCTTAAACTTTCCTTGTTTTTTGATGACCTTGATACTTTTGAAGAGTAATGGTCAAGTATTTTGTAGAATATCCCTCAATTTGGGTTTGTCTCATAATTTTCTCAAAATTAGATTGGGGTTATATGCTCTGGGAGAAGATAGAGGTAAAATGCCATTCTCATTGCATGAAAAGAACATATTATCTACATGTCTTATCACTATCTCTAATGATATCGATCTTGATCATCTGGCTGAGGTAGCCAATTGACCTAATTTTCATCATTTTTGTTTAGCCAAAAGGCATTAGAGACTTAATGAAGTAACTAGAAAATAGTCACATAAGCTATTTAACCTATTGTACCTTACATATGTATATACTAAGTAGTCAGGATTCATGAGGATATTAAAATTTTTCTTTCATTGTAACACTGTAATCAGCTATTTATGGAGAATGTTAAACAGAAAATATTAAAATTTTAAAATTAAGAAATAAAATTAGGGTTATTACACAGAATAGAAATTGCCTTTTGTGCAGTTCACTACATATATAAAATATTGATTTGCAGCACTTACACAAGCATTTTTATAGTATAATATTTTTATGTATATAATACAGTTTTAATCTTTTTCAGTGTGATGCCTAAAAACTCTCACCTTCAATTATTGACCAAGATATTTAGTAAATAAATGGTACACATAATTTATGAGAATGGGGGTGAATGAAAACCATGTAGAAAAATCTACGTAATCCTAGCCACTAGGATTTAGGCAATGTGGAATGGCAAAGAATAAACATATATAAATTAGGCTGGGCACGGTGGCTCACGCCTATAATCCCAGCACTTTGGGAGGCCGAGGCAGGTGGATCATGAGGTCAAGAGATCGAGACCATCCTGGTCAACATGGTGAAACCCTGTCTCTACTAAAAATACAAAAATTAGCTGGGCATAGTGGCGCACACCTGTAGTCCCAGCTACTCGGGAGGCTGAGGCAGGAGAATTGCTTGAACCCGGGAGGCGGAGGTTGCAGTGAGCTGAGATCGCGCCATTGAACTCCAGCCTGGGTAACAAGAGCGAAACTCCATCTCAAAAAAAAAAAAAAAAAAAAAATATATATATATATATATATATATGACAGAACATGAATAAATGAATGAGGTGATAATTTGTCAAAGAGATGGAAAAGCAAAGGCTGAAAAATTTTAACGTGAACAAATAAATTCCAGAAAAATAAAGTGGTTGTGGTTGAAAACTATAAAGTTCTTCCATTAAGTCAATAAAAATGCTTGCTTTTTTTTCAAGCAGCACTGAAATTGTGTATATGTATACCCAGAGTACAACTTGTTGCAGAGCATATATACTGACTGTGAACATAAGTATTGATTCTAGAGCAAAAATCACTTGCTTTTAATTTCTGCTCATTTTAGTTGAGTTAGAATGAGTAAACTACTCAGTGGATACAGATCACTACAATTCCATAGAGAGCAATTTCCTTTATTAGAACACTGTCAAAGGAAATCAACAGCATTCTTCAGAAAATTACCAGATTAAATTATTGTTTTCCTTCTCATTCCAAAAGAAATTAATACAAGATGACATGCAACTGTTGTGGTAAAGATTGGTTCAGGGATGAATCATCAATAGTAGTTAAGGCTAGCCAGGGAATTTGATGTAGAGCAATATATTTACATGGTCATAAATGTCTTTCCACAGATTGCTTATTAGTTGAAACAGGGAAAACAATACCTATAAAATGAAGATATCAGGCAACACATCGACCAGATGATCAAAGTTAACATTACCAATGAGGGACAGAGAGACATTATGTCCCTCCAGATGTGAACCTTAAGAAGGACATACTTTGCTTACGTAGTAGTTAAGACAGGAGAACATTACCTGAATCTAGTCATAAAGTAAATACAAATTGAGGAATCTTCTATAAAACAACTGACCAGTATTCTTCATATTTAACAATGCAAGCAATGGCGTGAGGAACTGTTCCACATTAAAGGAGACTAAGAAGACATAACAACTAAATGCCGTATGTGATTCTGGACTGGATTTTGTATTGGAGGAGAAAATGCTATAAAAGATATCATTGAGACAGTTAACATAATTGGAACATGAGTGGTTGATTAGACGGAAGTATTACATTAATGATAAATTTCCTGAATCTGGTAACTTTGCTATTGGTACCTAAGAGAATAATCTTGCTCTTAGGAAACAGTACTTGAAGTATTAAAAATGTAAGAGGCACAACAAAACGAATGTGGCTAAATGTTTAAGATGGTGAATCTGAGTAAAGGGTATACAGGAATTTTCAAGTATTATTCTTGCAACTTTTATGTGAATTTAAAATTATTGCAAAATGTAAAACAAAAAATAGAAATAAAGATGAGTTTTGGGAGCCCAATTTGGATACCTTATCCACTAAGATTAAATTTGACTAATTACATATTAAACAGAGCAGGCAAAACCAAACTTTTCGACATCAATTTCCAGTGTCTGGGATTACCTACTCTAGGTCAGTCAAATGCCATGTTCTCAAACAGCCTATACAGGGATTCCTCCTGCTGATGAGAAGGAACTATCTTTTTTTTTTTTTTTTTGAGACGGAGTTTCACTCTTGTTACCCAGGCTGGAGTGCAATGGCGCGATCTCGGCTCACCGCAACCTCTGCCTCCTGGGTTCGGGCAATTCTCCTGCCTCAACCTCCTCAGTAGCTGGGATTACAGGCACGCGCCACCATGCCCAGCTAATTTTTTGTATTTTTTTTTTTTAGTAGAGACGGGGTTTCACCATGTTGACCAGGATGGTCTCGATCTCTTGACCTCGTGATCCACCCGCCTTGGCCTCCCAAAGTGCTGGGATTACAGGCTTGAGCCACCGCGCCCGGCCGGAACTAATATCTTAATATGGGTTTCATTTTATGTTAAGGAGAAGGAATATTTACCAGTTTAAGATTGTTTCCATATTATGCTAGTGACTTTTACTTCAGTTATAATGAATGGATACATTTCTTCAAAGAAGATCACAAGAGAAAAACAGTACAGAGTTAAAGCTGCCTGTACTTTTGGACTTTGGACTTACATTTGCATTTTGATAGCCTATTTCGAACTCTTTCCCATTCTTAATAGCCGCTTGCTGGCAAAGCCACTTTCTTTGTTTCACACAGCCTGCTTACCTAGCCAGTGTCGGGGAAAGGCCGCCTTCTGGGGATGACACTGGGCCACAACTCAAGATAGAATCAGATTTAGTGACACTTAAGACTTGGCCTAGACTAGAATACAAAATGAAATGTACAGGTTTTACAGCTCACCAAACTGTCTCTGCATTCACTCAGAAAAAAATGTTCCAAAGCGTTCAAGCTAGCTTTTCAGAAATATTATAGTTGTAAAATCTGTGACACCAGTAATAGTTGTGCCAAGCACGAGTTTTATTTTAGTAAGTTGTTTACCTATGCCAATATTTAAGTGTGCTTCTGTGCAAAAAGATGTGGATAATAGTTCTCTTTATAGAAAAATCAATGTACCCAAATAGTCATAAAATATAACAGTGTGTACATGTACATGCATTATGCAAGTACAAATAGATCTACATTGTGCCAGATGTGATCTAATCATCCTGGAAGCTCTGCTTAGGTATATGATATTAAAAAATGCTGAACAGGCTTTTTTTTTCTCAGATTAAAGCCACACATTCCATGTTACTAATAGCAAATTATATTTGACCTGTAATTTTAAGACAAAGTTACTCTAATGTAAAGTAATAGTGCAACATCAGGGACAAGCAATGAAGCCTTTCCTAAGACAAAATGGATTTTAAAATTCTAGAGAGTTTTAGTTACAAGTAATTAGAAATGTAATTTAGGACACTGAAAATGTATTTCTTTCAATGTTTAATTACATTAGGACATCTATTGTTCCAAATGGTGATGGACTAATAAATTGTGATCATCATCTCTCTATATATCAGAGTGTCATGTTTTCATAAGCAGTCTATACAACTAGAGAAACCTATTTCTTTCAGTCCTAGAAATTTACTTCAGTAAAACACTGTGTTGTTACATACATGGATGCACACAGATATAGGCACATATCACATAAATATTAGTATGTATATATACATTTAATTTTGGTTTTGTCTGTAAAAATTCAGTTAGCAGATTTTGCTGGAATACATATTACTTCTAAAAACCATCTCAGATTTATGATGGCATGCTTTGAGTCTAACTAGGTCTCTCAGTATATAAGCTCTCTCTCTCCTCAATCTACAAATGTTATTGCCATTTCCACTATTAGAAAACAAAGAAAGAAAGAAAAGGAAAGAAGAATAAAGAAAAATAATGTAAAGTAGAAGTAGAAAAGGAAGTAAAAATGAAAAAGGACTACAAGAAGGAAGGGGAAGGAAGAGAAGGGAAAGCATGGGAAAGGAAGAAGAACAATGCAACCTATCCCTACTATTTCTATTCAAGTTGATGTGTTTGTATAGAAAATTAAAGAGTCATATATAATAGATTATAAAACTACAAATTAATGGACCAAAACTTTAAGCCCATCATGCCTTTCATGTTTCCAGAGTCACCTTCCCTGTTCACCTCAAATCTGACCTTATCATCTTCATGGCTTCTCTACCCACCATTCCACTTAACCTGCACCCACAACGATCTGCATATAAAACCCAAAGGACTTCTTAGTACTTGTGCTGCTTGTTACTACATCCAAAGGACCTCACTGTAGCATAAGTCAGTATCAGCTACTCTTTCCTTATTGAAACAGTTTTCACTAATTGTCACTCACCTTCTACCTTTCTATTTTTGTTTGAATAGATTCCAGTTTCCTGGAGAGATTTTCCATACTGTCATCTATTTTCTCAAACTTATTAATGATAGTAATTTTAAAAATTGTGCTAATTTAAAAGTCTATGAGAATGTTAATATCTGAATCATTGGGAGGTCTATTTCTATTGTCTGATTTTTCCTTTGGTTTAGTTTCCTCATATGCCAATTAATGTATGATTAAATACAGACATATTGCTTGCAAAAATCTTGGAGCCACTAGATGATATTTTCCTCCAGAGAGGGTTCTCACTATCATTTATAGGCAGCTGGAGGAGAGGTATAGATCACCTTAATCTAATCAAGAAATCAAATAACAAATAGGTGGAGTTGCAGTCTTTCAAAAGTTCAGTCTATATTCAGTCACCCCAATTCCTAAAGGGTAGATTCTTTAACAGTCCCAAATGAAATTCTGGGGTGTTTCTGAGGCTGTTCCTCTGTGGAGGGTCCTGAATATTATTTTGTATTTCTTTAATACTATGAATGAGAAAGCTCCACTCTGCTTTTCAGACTCTTAAGGCTTGAGTTAGAGTTTTTTATCCCATGAACAGCGTAAGGATTTGGCAAATGCCTGGAGGTTAAAACCACTGAGTGAAAGTTCATTTCTCTATTCATCCACTCTCTTCAGGATTTTGGCCCCCTTCAGAACTGACTGCCTTAACAGCCCTCAATATTTTTGTCTCTCTCTAAGTCTGTAAGACAGTTAGAACTTCTGGTGACTTCTGTGTATCATGCTGTAAGAATTGGCAAATGCCCCAAAAGGAAATATGCCTTATTTCTCTGCAGTTTTTCTTTGCTTGAGATTTTAACTTCTCAAGCCCTGGCTGTCTTGGCTACTTTCCATTGCCTTCAAACAGACTTTTTGTCTGTTATCTGGCTTATGTAGATATTCTTGGCAGAGCATTGTTCTGCCACAAGTTACTATATAATTTTCAGAAGCAGAAATCTCTCTTTGGTATTTTTCCCCCAGTACTCTCTCTAGGCTTCTTGCCATATGATTGAATCTTAAACATTATTTCTTCTTTTAGGAATATTTGCCTCTCACCTAACTTCTCTTTTCCTGTTTCACTCTGACATATATTTCCATATAAGTTTAGAATGCTCGAGGATGTGTGCTAACTCCAAAAGTCAGATTGAGGTGATTTTTCTATATATGCCCTTAATACCCAACAGTACCTCAACATGAGCACTTAATACAATTCATTATAATTCCTTATCTACTTATCTGTACCCTCCCCTGCACACTCTGTAAAACATATGAGGGCAGATGTAATACCATGTGTACTATTGTATTCCAAGTACTTTCCCACTGCATCTCTAAGCACTTAGCACATTGCCTAGAACATAGCACAATAAAAATTGGTTGAATAATTGTCGGTCGATCAGCTGGTAAACAGCAAAGAGAATTAACTATGTGGCTCTATATCTGTCTTCTACCTCCTCTATTCTTCCTCTTTAGAATAATCATACTCCTTTTTCCCCACTGACAGCTCAATTAATGTGATCTTGGGAAGTCTATCACACCTATATAACTTGAATAAAGCCAAGCTACCTCATAGTTCCCTACCAGTACAGAATCACATCCAAGAAAATAGGAATGTGAATACAAAACATGACTGAAAAACAATATAAGCAGTTACCAAATCCTTTCCATGGATATCAAAGGAGGATTCAATTTATAATGTGGAACAAAACTAAAATCTTTTCTATATTTCTCTGACTTTGACACTTAGAAGGTAGCACACTTCCAACATATCCTTCCCTATTCCAAGATATATTCCATACAACTTTCTATAGCTTGAATGTCTATCCCCCAAACCTCATGTTGAAATTTGATCCCCAATGTTGGAAATGGGGCCCAATGGGAGGAATCTGGGTCATGGAGGTGGACCCCTCACGAATGACTTGATGTTTTCCTTGTGGTAATGAGTGAGTTCTTGCTCTGTTAGTTACTGAGAAAGCTGGTTGTTAAAAAGAGCCTGTAAGCTCCCTTTCCTCTCTCTCTCTTGTCATTTGGTCTCTGCACATGCCAGCTCCCCTTCTCCTTCTGCTATAAGTGAAATTAACCTAAAGCCCTCACCAGAAGCAGAAGCTGGCACTGTGCTTCCTGTGCAGTCTGCAGAACCGTGAGCCAAATAAATCTCTTTATTTATAAATTGCCCAGCCTCACGTATTTCTTCATAGCAACACTAAACAGATTAAGACATAAATGAAGACAAAAAAACAAAAAACAAATAACAACAACATAAATAACTCTCTTCCCACCTCAGCTCATGCAAGCTTTATGGTTTACAAATCATCTCCTTATAGTGTGGCCCAGCTTAGCCTCTTTAACTTATCGCAACTTTTATCTCTGTTTAGTATATACATACAGGATGGCCTAAGAACGAAGCAAGAAAGAGCTCCTTTTCCTTTGGATGCTGGTGCTTGTGGAATGCTAAAGTATAACATTGTTTTTTTTAATGCTCATATTTGCATATAAGTCCTGTCTTCTCAAATTTTTCCTCTGGCACCATATCAAAGTATCTTTATCCTCTTTCCTTGTTTTATTTGCATCACTAGTCAAAAACTGACCAGACTCATAGCACAGTAGTTGTACGGCAAAACACTTACAACCACAAAAAGGGAAGTAAAAGTTCACAAGTTTTAAAATCAGTTATACTTGATAAAGAACATGTGTCATTTGAAGTCTTCAAAAATGCTCATGAGCCCTATTTTGAGATTTCAGTCTCCATCTACTTTTTCATCCTCTTATAATCAAACCTGTTTTTCCTCAAACACCACCATTCAAGCCCAAAATATAAAATGATCTTATTCAACATTATTGCTTTTGTTTAATTAGCAGTATATCATAAATATGTTTACTACTGTTTTCACTGCAAATGTATAGTATTTCAGTAACATTATTGGCTATCCTAGGGGAGCCCAACCACCATTTATAACATTGCCTTGGTAGGAAAATGCTTTCTGGATTCCAAACAACTGACATCTAAAGCAAAGTTTTCCCACTTGAGTAATCAGAATTCAAACAATAATATGCCCTACATCTGTCTACAAGCTATTTGTAAGATAGGGACTGCCTGTATTTGAAAAACACACACTGATATGTTGCTTTTAATCAGGGAAAAAAATGTTAGAATGATGAAGTTCCATGCCTAGATTTCTCTTCCTAGTTTTCAGTTAAATTCCTCCATTCTATCAGATTAGACTCATGTAAATCCTAAAGAAAATTCTGTCAGTACAACAGATGCTCTACTTTTAATCTTTAAAAAATAATTTTCATGTAAGACCCAGTTCAGTATTCTGGTTATAGAAGCCTCTCAATAATTACAGTAATCACAGTTTTTCAGATATATGAGGACAGATGTTTTGCTTTCAAAATTCTAACTAATGAATTTAAAATTTTTCTTTCACTTGCAATGGGCCTGGTCAACATGCTACTATTGTATGTCATTGCCTACCAGCATTAATTAGTCTGGGAACAGTAGGGGAGAAACAGTACAGGAGAAAATGGACAATGGCTATTTCCAGGGTTGGGGCTAGGAGCAACTGGAGAATTGGGTAGTGAATGAATTAGGAGTGCTTTTGAGTACAGTGGTGACCTGTTTGACAGCAGAGTCACAGTTGGGTAGGGACAGAAATGAGATAGATCGAAAAGTTGAATGGGAAAAAGGCAGGTAGAATACCAAACAGAAAAGCACAAGTAGCATGGGTGTGGACTAGGAAAGGTAGAAGGAAGTGGACATGTTCAAATAAGAAAATTTTAGAGTACTTAGAGGTACAATCGTTTCAAAAGATAACAAAATCTAAATTGGTAACCAATGGCTATAGGGAATCGATGAGAAGCTTGAGTCAAAGTTGACTCAGAGTTTGAACCTAGGTGACTGTGCTTGTTACTGTTAGAGATGGAGAAGGTAAAAGGAGTAACATGCTTTAGAGGCAAGACATACTTAGCACTATGCTGGAATGGATACTAAAACAGTATAGTATTCAATGCCTATTCTTACCTTTTGTTAACAAGTGCTAAATGGACGTGGTGACTTTTTCTTTGGGGGAGGGGGCATTCTTTCTAATATGGCCTGACCATAATTCTTATTTCCATTCCCATGGACTCAACAAGAAGAGATACTATTTTCAGACTTCAAGAGTAGTGGCATTTTGCCCTTCAGTTTGGCGGGTCACTTTAGGATAACCATTCAAATCAACCTCATGTTCGGTGTCACAATCATCTGTATAAAGCAACCTCTGCCTGCCGGTTTCAAAGACATTTGTGAAGGCTATGATCTGCTCAAGGGAAGAAAAGCTTTCTCCGAGAAAACCACATACTGGTGCTTGAGGTCATTTTTGTTAGCAAACAGGTCTGACAAGATTCCACTGATACTAACTCAAGCTGCCATTCCAGAGTATAGTTGTCTAAAGATGACAATAAACTTCTCTGGACAGTCAAAATTGTAAAGTGATTGCCAGAGGCCTGGTTTACTGACATTGATCAAGGTCAAATTTATGTACTTGAAGTAGGAACTAAGAAACATTTTTCATTTATTTCAGTCATGCAAATTAAGTCCACACTCAAGGGGCATACAACAAATAAGCCACAGGCAAAAAGAGTTTCTATCAAAATACACAACATATAGTTCAGAGCATGAATGGTTTATCTAGCCCCAGATGCTCTCTACATCATCAGTATCGAAAAGGCAAAATCAGATAAAACTGTACTGGAATATGAGACTACATGTGGGCTGGTAGATTACTGCCCTTTTGTGTTTTCATTTTTCCTAATTATAAGGTTGATATCTAAAGTAAAAGAATATCACATTCTTTGATATACTTATCTTGTAGCTCAAAGCTACCCTTTGTTTGCTGTTTGTTCTTTTGCTCATTCTTCTCATTTATTCAAAAATGTCTGAATGGCCTATTAAGCTCCCAGTGACATGCTTGACATACTTAATGCTGGATCTACAGAGATAAATAAGACATGCCCCCCAATGAGCTCACTATCTAATAGGAAAGACAGGCAGGTAAAGAAATAGAGACAAAGCAGTGTGGGATTTCAGGGGGAACAACATGCCGAAAGCATCATGCAAGAACTGAGAAAGTATATTCACAGCTCCCCTGGTGATGGGGCCAAATTGAGTTTTAAAGGATTAGCAGGGGTTCATTCAATGAAAAGAACAAGGGAGGGCAGTCCAGGCAGAGGGACACAGTGGGTGAAATTATAAAAGAATGGAGGGATTCGAGAGGGGACAAGACTGGAAGTTGGAACGCCATTTAGAAGATTGGTGCGGTTGTCTCAGCAAAAGTTGGTAAGACATGGGAATAGGAAAATGGCAGTTAGGATGGCACAGGGGTGACATATTCAAGAAATATTTAGGAAGGAAAACCGGCAGGATACACAGATTGTGAGATGTGTAGATTTATAGAGAAGGAAGAATCAATGTTCACACCCAATTTCCTGCTAGAGTGAGTCGCTGGGTGGGAGGCCACCTACAAAGGATCAAAAAAGGAAAAGATTTAAGAAGAAAAAGCAGAGTTAAGATTTTGACGTGAACTGAAGGTGCCTGTTGAAAGTCTAGGTAGAATTGTCCAGCAGGCATTTAATTATGCAAGCCTGAAGTTCCGGGAAGGACTGTAGACTATAGCTACAGAGTTGGAAATGATTTGCATACAGACAGTTAAAAATATGAGAGTGGGTGAGATCACACAGAGAGATTCTTGTGTAGAGTGAAAAGAGCAGGAGCTGAGGGTTGAACCTTGGTGAACAAAAGCATTTAATGTACAGGGAGAAAAAGAAACATCAATGAGGAGGATAAATCAAAAGGTATCAGAAAAATCAGCATTGTTGTTTTTGTGTGTTGTCACAACAACAACAATGAATTTCACGGGAGTTCACTGTATTTCAGAGAAATCCACAACTATGGAGATGACAGATTCTGAATTTCTTCTAGGGTTGTGTTCTAATAGAGTTACAATAAAGGTGCAATATCTTACATATGCCTCTATTTCTGGGCAAGTAAGTGTCTGGCTCATTGTAAGTTTTCAGCAAATAGTTATTGAATGAATGCATGTCAATGTGAAGAATATATGTTGTTAAGTAAAATATAAAGGCACAAGAACATGGAAAGCACTTAAGTCATTTTCATTACGGTACCCAGGGTACTATCTTCTTGGCAATAAAATGGCAAAGGAAGATAATGGTAACGATCCAGTCTGGAGGATGATTTCTCAGGCAAACAATATTCATTACGGCACTTGAAATGGGCAAGCCAGAGAGCTCATGAAGCCTAATCACTAACACAACAAATACTGAGCAACTACTATAAATATTTGCCAAACACTGTTTTAGGCATTGGAGAGTCTTTGGATAACTAAAAGTGTTAAAGCATCTTCTCTCATGGAGGTTACATTTCAGTGGGGAGCAGAGGACAAACGATGAAAAAATAAATACATGACGAGTTGCGATAAATGCTCAGAAAACAAAGTATGGTAAGGACCAAAGAGGAGCGCACTATTCTACAGGTGACTGTAAATTCTAGTTAATTCTTGCCACCCTTGTCTGAAATGCTGATTTTTACTGTACCAGCTTTCTTTTTCTTAAAAGAAATCTAATTTACTAACAATAAAAATTACTCAAAATTTCAAAAATATCTAGTTAATTCTTATTTCTGACATGAAAGTGGTTTGAAATTTTACAAAACACAGCAGGGGAAATGAAATGAGGAGCCAAATGATTTGGGGAAAGTTATAATACTATCAATAGCTTACAATACTTTTAAGTAGCTTAGAAAACAGAAATCAAACGGATCATTAAAAAAATACAAAATGGAAGCTACAGCTGCTATTTCAAGTACTATTTTTAATGCGCAAATCTGGTTTTGAAACTATTCTAAATTTCAATTATTCAATTATTTGAATGATCTCGCCCTCCAGCTCTTTTCCCTTTTCAAATATTGCCCAAAAGGAGTGATGGGTGAGAGAAATTATGTCATGACACAGCTTCCACAAAGTGAATCCTAGTAGTTGTGGAAGCAGAAGAAATAATTTCCCTTGGCATATGGTATTATTAACAGTACTGGCATCCTTTGGCTAACTGGAATTCCAAAGGACAAAGATAACCACTTAAATAAAATAGGATTATGAATCGGAATTGATATGAATGAGATGTTCAGTCCATTTAATCGTGGTCATTATCTCCGTATCTGAGGTTAGTTAGAATTATTTCAAATCATTTCTATATATCTTAGGAAGAGCAAGTACTCTAGATAGGATTTAGGGACAACGGAAGCCCCCATGACTCTATTTGCTTCTATCTGGTCTCAGAAATACTGGGAGGAGGGCAGGTATGGAGGTGCAAAAGGACAAAAGAGAGGAAAATATTCCAATTTTCCACCAATTTGATTTAAAAATTCACCAGGCAGTAAGAACAAAAGTCTCATAAGAAAAGCCACCTTCTTTGCCTCTAGGCTGAAATGAATTGTCATTGTTCATGAAAGCCCTGTGAAACAGAGGTTTGACTCAGCTAGCTCCCCTTCTTCTGGGATCTCCAAAGGCATAAAGGAAATAGCAACACCTTAGATAACAAAGTAGGCAAGCCCCGCCTGAATCTGTTATGTAAAGTGTTACAAATCTTGCATTATTTGCTTGTGATTACCAAGCCCATTTTCTTGCGCCCTTAGTTCAGGACTGCTGCTGCTTACCAGACAGACCACTAGAGAGGATGTTAAGTTGTAAACAAACAGTATCTTTATTTCTCCAAATAGGGAAAGATGTGTTCATGGGCAGGAGGTAAATATATTTACTGTTTGCAGTAATGCGATGATAGTTCTCCTTCTCCAAGCAAAAATAAGAACAAACAAAATATTAATAATGACCATAAGGACAAAAAATGAGGGTTTCATTTACCTAAACGACATAGTATAACTCAATTATCAGTAAAATTCAGTTCCTAGTTATGCCTCTCTGAAATATATAATTCAGCTAATTAAAGCACTAATGAAAGCATGATTTTTAACCAGATGGACCTCAAATTACGAACCTCAGAATTCAGAAGTATTTGTTGACTGAATGCATCAACAATTCATTAATCTGCCAGACACTTTCACTATGAAACATGAAAGTCTAGGGCAGACATGCGGTGGCTCATGCCTGTAATCCCAGCACTGTGGGAGGACCAGGCAGGCAGATTGCTTGAGTCTGGAAGTTCGAGACCAGGCTGGGCAACATAGAGAGACCCCATGTCTTAAAAAAACAAAACAAACAAAAACAAACAAAGAAACAAAAAACAGATATTCTACATACTAATCAAGGATATAAGTTCTGTATAAAGAGTAACAAGATCACAAGAGGATCAGGCTTATCACATACAGGAATACAAGCACAGTTTGAATGTATATATAATCCAGCATATCTGTATTATGGTATAGTAGAAAAAGTACTAGAGAACATGAGTTCTGTCATCAACTTTTCTACTAACTAGGTATAAGAACCTATATAAGCCCTTAATGTTTATGTAAAAAGGAGTTGGTGAATCTACTTTAAACTCATTTTCACCTTTAAAATTCTATGATTCTAGGACCTACGTGCACATGACTTCTATTGGCAGATACAGTTATTAATCACAAACTTCTACAAAGGCTGTTTGGTTAGAGTTCTAGGGGTAATGCTTTCTGTACATTTGAAATAATTTATAATTTGAAAAGAGAAAGATGCACAAAGTTGGTGCTCAATAAATGTTTACAAGAAGAATTAAGATTTGTATTAGTCACTTTCCACACTACTTTGAAGAAATACCCAAGACTGAGTTATTTATAAAGAAAAGAGGTTTAATTGACTCATAGTTCCTCAAGGCTGGGGAGGCCTCAGGAAACTCACAATTTGGCAAAGGCACCTCTTCACAAGGCAGCAGGAGAGAGAAGAGAAATGAGCCAAGGGTGAAGCCTCTTATAAAACCATCAGATCTCGTGAGAACTTACTCACTATCATGAGAATAGCATGGAGGAAACCACCACCATGATTCAATTACCTCCCACTGGGTCCCTTCCACCACACACGGGGATTACGGGAGCTACAAATCAAGATGAGATTTGGGTGGGGATACAGCCAAACCATATCAAGATTTTATACCTTTTTAGAAGTAAATGAAAATGTTCCTGTCCCAGAACTATCTTGGGGGGTGAGGAAAGGCAACAAGTGTGTATGTAAGGAAGGGGGAGTAAGAAGTGGGAAGAGGACTCATTCTAGAATATATACCATTTGGTACAATTTGTTGCAAATCGTATTCCATAAATGCAATTGTATTAATTCATTTGGAATGCTATAACAAAATACCATAGACTGGGTAACATGTAAACAACGGAAATGTATTTCTCACAGTTCTGGCAGCTGGGACGTCTAAGATCAAGGTGCCAGCAGTGTCTGGTGAGGGCCTACTTCCTCAAAGACTGCACCTTCTCACTGTGCCCTCATATGGTGGAAGGGGCAAACGAGCTCCCTCAGGCCTCTTCTGTAAGGGCACTAATTCCATTCATGAGGGCAGAGCCTTCATGACCTAATCATCTCCCAAAGGCCCCACCTTCTAATCCTATTACAATGGAGATTAGACTTCAACATATGGATTCTGGGGAGACAAACTTAGAGCAAAAGAGCAGTATTTAATTGGGCTTCATAAATAAACACAGTCAAAGGCAGTATGAAAGTGGTTTGTTGATGAAACAAGTGATCATGAAGAACACTCCTGTATCATCTCTAAAACTATTACGGAAGACAATGTTGTACTTTGTCTTCCATTTTAAACTGTCTTTGTTTTGTCAGACAATAAGAATTAGAAAACATATCATGTTTTCCTTTCTGTACTGGCTTTCAGTAAGCTCAGAGCTAAATTTAATGCTCAATAACAGCAACTAGCCTTAATTTGGATATTTGTAACAATTTTGTAAAAGTTTTCCTCTAACTTTTAATTTAACTTTAGTGATCCTTTGTTGTAAACCACCTGAAATCTTTCTGGGAAGCAAATGAAGGATAGATTAGGATGTAATCAACATGTATCTATGTTCTATCTATATAGAGAAGGAAAACATTTATGTAAGTGGAAATTAGAAGATACTTTAAAATCATGATATGAAAACATCATTAGAAATAAATCATCATTGAGCAATTATTTCCATAAAGCGCAGTTATTTTGTGGGAGAAGTTATAACTACTAACTAGATGTGTAACATAAAAAACAATATAGAATGTAAAATTTAGTGCCTTTAGCCATTACTGAGACTACACAGCAACAGGAAATTTAAAGAAAAAATATGATAAAACATTTCTGAAAATGCAACATTTGGAAACGCTTTGAAGTTGCACAATTTTAACAGTTCTTTAAAAAAATAGCCTCTACATACATCAAAAAATCTTTTTTATTTCAATTGGAAAAGATGAAGAAGAAAAGAAGGTCTAAGAATAGCAAAGATTAAAGTAAAATGAAATAACATTCTTGTTATCCAGATTTGGTAGGTGAATTTTTTTGGTACACTTTTAGAATGGAACACTGGGAAAAAACAGGGGGCTAGGGAATGAATATATGGAAAGCACAGAAACAGTCTCAGGGGCTACAGAAAAATAAATAACTAGTAAGCTATTTCACAAAGACAGATGGATATCTGGGCCACCATTTAAACAGTAACCTCTGTTGAAAATTACGGGCATTCTTATCAATCAGAGTCACGAGTATATATCGTCTTCTTAGGCATACTGAGGGCTATCCATAGACTACTATTTCTTTAAACACTTAAAAACCATTTTAAAAGCATCTAAGCAATTTTAAAGAAACGAGAGAACTGGTGAATATGATATGTGGTAATAACTGTCTTTTAGCCTATTCTTGCAGATGCAGGTGACTTACAATATGAGGAAAATAATATTTTGAGGAAAAAAATCCATGAGAATTTTTTTTGAAACAGATGTTTTCGATGCAACTGTGGAAATTACTAACACTACAATGAATCTCTTTTCAAAGTAAGAGGTGTCTGAGGGAGAAAAAATCACCCTCAGACATCTTGTAAAATATTATTTTCATTTCTTGGGTTACTTATATAGGGGCATACTTGAATATTGCTGTGAGCAAAAATGAAGCAACCTGTCCCAACTATGGCACCTGAAACTGTGGTCATCAAAATACACTATTCAGAATGTTCAATTACTTCTTACAGGTATCAACCAATATGTAGCCAACTCTCAATTACACAGGCTATTAAAGAGAAAGGATGGTTTGGCTAATTTAAAACAGCAACCAATCCTGAAATTATTTATTTAGATTTGGAAAACCATTTTAAATCCAAAATTGCCTTTGAGGTATGAGTCACTATCCAGGAACATTAGAAACGGAGCTGGCATCAGGAATCCTGAGAGCAGATTAAAGTCTTTTCATGGATTGTCAAGGCTTTATTATTTGTGTTTCTAGAATTGGGGGAACTAGAAGGTATGCAGCTACTCTCCTCAGCTACAGAGAAGGGCTTAAGAATAGGAAGGGCAGGAACAGCCCTGGAGGACAGTTTCTTGGAAAATCCCATATTTTCTCATTGAGGAGTTTCCCTGTTCATTCAAGGACTAAAGCTACACTCGCTTGTACTCTAATACACAGAATCTAATCCATAGAGAAGTTCATGGCTTGAGACACCTGCTAGATTAAATAGATACTACTGAGAGAAAACTAGATGGAAAAAACCATATATATACACACACACATACACACATACATATATACATATATGCCATTAGAAGAATATTTTTTAAAATTTTGGAACATATTTTTCAGTAAGGGTTAATAAAATGTCAAGCTCTTTTTGGGATTCTTCCCCATCCTGATTTTTCAACATAATCCTACGCTATTACTTATCTCCTCTAGTGTTACAGCTACATGTAAATTAAGCTGCTGACTTTGGATCTACATGAAAAACAAATAGAAAAATCAAGAACTCACTGTTTATGTAAGTTTATCTCATACTGCCAGTTCTGCTTACCAAAAATAAGAAAGAACAGAACAAAATAAAATGGCCTACTAGGCACTTAGAATCCATGCCATGTTCCATGGCAGTGAGCAGGATTTCTCATACATTTAAAGTTTGAGAAGAGCTTGATAGTATTCTGGCCCGAAGCCTTCTGCTCATTTGATTTGCCATACAAGATCGCATTCCCAGTGCCAAGGGCAGCAGGAATTGGCCCAACGCTACAGAGCTATTCATTTTCAGAGCCACCTGACTTTGCAGGTGAGTAGTTATACCTCCATAGAGTTCCACTTCTCATCTTGCTCATCCTGTAACAGACACCTATTCTGGGGTCTGATGAACATCAGCATTGGGAGGTTTAACTCAGCGTTTGGCTTTGTATAACATGATTTTGTGGGTTCTGACATCAGCCATATGTCCAACTCTGGAAAAATTACATTTTTGCCTCTAGGGTTTCCTTTAATAAAAACAGGGCTAGAGGAATGTAAAGATGATGTTTGTAAATAGATTTTTAAAAAATCATAAAAGCTATTGGTTTCTGAGAAACTCTAAGAATATGTGTGACTAAAGCCTTAGCTGTTCAATGTTTTAAGCTTCTCAGGTGAGATCAATAGGCTTAAATTTTTATTAGTAACACAAGTTAATAACAATTTATTAAAATGCTATTGTGTTTCACGATAAATTCCTTGCATATTTTTTAAAAGCTGAGAAAAACTATCATCACTTTATCTAGAAAGATGCCTTGTTTCCCTCCCTTTAGGTCCTGTCAATGATTCTCAGCCTTACAGATGAGAGTTACATAAATTATCGATCATCGCTATGCTTTGTGAAAGTTGTGAGAGGCATAGTTTGAAGTGCTCATCTTTATTTTTTTTTTTTTTGATAAGAAAAATACAGAAATCAAGATAGGCTGTTGAGGTCTGTAAATAATTTTTTCCCCAAACCATCACTTGTATAAAAATGACAACAGAATTAGACTTGCTGTCTGACCACGATGAATAAATAAAATTACCCAGTTCAAATGCTCTGTAATAATTTATTCCATGTTACTGTGAACTACCATAGTGATATGTGTTTGAATGCGAACTCTGGTAGAAGCAGAGTTGAAGCAATGCAAAAATTAACTGGAAGGAAAAACCCGTGAGGTCCATCACTATGGACTCCATCACTATGTGAGGTGACAGACAGGTCAATTAGCTTGATTGTAGAAATCATTCCACAATGTATACACATATAAAAATATCACGCTGTATACCTTGAAGATATATAATTTGTCAATTAACTTCAATAAAGATAAAAAAAGATGTGGGATTGCTTCCAATTCTGCATTACAAATGAGGAAAAAAGATGATAAAAGAAAAAAACAGGCCAGATACAGTGGTGCATGCCTGTAGTCCCAGCTACTCAGGAGGCTGAGGCAGGAGGATCACTTGAGCCAAGGCTGCACCACTGCCTTCCAGCTTGGATGACAGAGCGAAATCTTATCTTAAAGAACAGATACAAAACCAAAAACCAACTTAGTAATAAATTCAAGGTTAAATAGTCATAAGTGTAATTAGACAAATATCTGAAAAGAAATGACCCAATATCTGTAGGATAAACAAGCTGCCTTGCCTCCTCTGTGAAGACTGGAGTATCACAAACTATAGTGATCTTGTCCTTCTCTGAGGTCCCATTGCCACAGATCCTATTTTTTTGCATTAAAAATGTGAACATGTGATATGATAATGAATTGAGATTTTGAAAAATCTAGGATATATGAAAACCTATAGAACAACATTTTGGTACATATTTTTTTTTGCATATAATACTTTTATTTTTATAAGTCTTAATTCTCCAAGGAAACAGAGCAAGGTTTCTATATTAATACTTCCCACAGTACTAAGCAAGTAGTATTTCTTCAATAAATACTTGCTGATGGAGTACATTCACGACCCTATGGCTTATTTTATATGTATGTTATTGAGCATAATCCTTCAGATGTAGAGTTCACTAATACACAAGCTTTTCAGAGTGAGAAGTGCCTTTTTTGTTTTGCTACTGATGGGGTTCGAGACCTGCTACCCAACAATATGTCACCTTGGCATTTAATAAAATAGCAGAAGCCAGGTCACTCTCACCTTCCCCTTGCCCTTCTCTCTTGAAGCAGGCCATAAAACCTTCATTCCAGAGGTACCCCCAGAACCCCATATTCAGAGGAAAGGAACATCCTTATCTCTGAAGATACAAGGACACAGAGAAGAATCAGAAAACACAAGGCTTGTTAAGTCCCTTTGTCTATTTATTTTTATTATTAGATCATATCCCCTTTGTCCAATCATACTTCTCCACTACTCTCCACTTCTTCACCAAACCTAAGCATAAGAATACAGTTTTTTTCTGTTTCTTTGGGTCTTTATTTCCTTACAAAGTTTCCTGTGTCACATAAAATTTATATATACTAAATAAATCCGAGCGTGGGGGCTCACGCCTGTAATCCCAGCATTTTGGGAGGCTGAGGTGGGTGGATTACCTGTGGTTGGGAGTTCGAGACCAGCCTGGCCAACATGGTGAAACCCCATCTCTACTACAAATACAAAAATTAGCTGGGCGTGGTGGTGCATGCCTGTAATCCCAGCTACTCGGGAGCCTGAGGCAGGAGAATCGCTTGAACCCGGGAGGTGCAGACTGCAGTGAGCCAGGACTGTGCCATTGCACTCCAGCCTGGCAACAGAGCAAGACTCTCTCTCAAAAAATAAAAAATAAATAAATTTGTACCCTCTTCTCTTGGTAATCAGGTAATCTGTTTTTTGTTAAGGGGCCCCAGCTATGAATTTAAGATGGGAAGAAAAGATATTTTTTCCCTCTATACTACATAATAGAAATAGATTCAAACTGATATTATGAAAGGCTGCTTTGAACGGAAACAAGTCCTGTGCCAAATCAGATTTAACAAATGTTGCTTTTTCATCGTTACTCAGCATTCTAGCCTCCTCCAAAGGAAAGCTCTGTAAATTAGAAACTTTGATGGGCATGAGTTATCTGCATTCAGAGAACAAAGCCATGGTTTCCTATATTTGTCACTTCGCAATGTAAGTAATGACTTCATATGTGTTAGCCACAGATATTAGGGAATGCAATTTAAAAGACAGCACATCTACGTTTGCTGGCATAACTCTCAGTTTTACAGAATGCCTAACAATGTAAATTAGGCAAGTCTATTAAAATTTCTAACCATTCGCTATACTAGGATGTGTAATCTCATTAGTCTTGACAAAGGTCAAGAATCTGAAAGTAAATCAGCACATACAGTAGTATGTTTCGATTTCCTTCATTTATAATTAGGATTCTCTGTTACTGCATTTTAAACTCTCATTTTATCAACGCTAAATCTATGCAAGGAATAAGAAATGAGCAGTTCGTTAATAAAGCCACGTATTTAGACTAACAGCAGTGCAGTATCTAAGAGGCAGTGTACAGTCTAGGAGGAGTAAGGGCAGCCCAGATTAAAAGACCACTGAAAATAAATAAAAGGTCATGTAATTTTTCTCTTTAGATCTCACATCTCATCTACTTCTAATTTTGAATATTTAAAAGATAAAGGACAGTCCAGGAAATTGCTTGGTGGTAATGATGGTTTGGTATGGGGATAGATAAGTATTAGAACAATTAACTTATTTAGGTCGGGACAACGGGATGGAGACAGGGCACTGAGTGGAGACCTTCGCCACTCATGGGTTAGAGAAAGAAGTCACGTAATCATCTTTATCACCAACACCATCTGCTGGCTCTACAAATCCAACCCTTTCCACTTCTGGATTCCATTCTCTTTCCCCTTCTTCCCTTCCCCTTTCCTCTCAGCACTTTGACCCATCTCCAGTATTCTACCACCGCTTTCAAAGGGCCGTAGGCTCTGTGGGAGAATCTGGTGCGTCTATGACTTGACTTTACGAAAAGTTGCCATAATTTTAGTCAATTCTGAGTCTAATGCAAAAGACTGTCTTTTTAAATGTGGAGCAAAATGGTTTTATCTGAATATAAGCTATAAACATCACAAGCTTGTAGAATCCAAGCATGGAAACTCTCTGAAAAACTAACTCATTGTTTTAACTGTCACGTATACAAAATGATCTCTTATGAAAGAATCACCATTTCAGACAGCTTTCAGAATCAAATATAATTATGATTACCTCTCATAAGGAGGCTAGATAATCAGGACCTCATCATGAATAAAAGTTACATTAAGATGGGAAATCATTATTAAGTACCAGAATAAAATGTCTTGACAAGTAAGTAGTGTTTGAGTTTTTGGTCTAAAAATTATCTAGGGAAAAATGCTTCATATAAGGATTTTTAAAATATAACATTTTATTATATCATATAGAACTACTCGCCAATATTATATAATATTGGTTGATGGATTTTATTTATGCCTTTTTCATTCATTTCACAAATAATGAGTATGTACTATATGTAAATATTGTAGAAGTAACAAAGATGGATACCTACTCTGCATGAAATTGTTGTAAAAATAGAATTTAGGCTCTCTGAAGGGAGGAATTTTTTTTTATTGGCTTTGTTCACTGGTGTATCCTCAGCATCTAGAACAAGGGCCAGCAACATTTTCCTTGTAAAGGGCCAGATGGCAAATATTTTAGGCTTGTGGGACACATATGGTCTCTTCTGTATATTCTTCTTTGTTTTTACAACCCTTTAAAGACATAAACAATATTCTTAGCTCTAGCCCATGGGCTGGATTTGGCCCACTGACCGTAAGTTGGCAAACCGCGGATCTAGGTCATTGTCAAGCTGTAGTAAGAGCACACTGAACATTTGTTAAAAATGAATAAATGTATTCAATCTCCACAATGTATAAGCAATGTGAAAACAACAAAGATAGTGTGGTTGATGCCCTCCAAGAACTACTGGATAAGAAAATGAGACAAGTGGACAGAACTAAATGCAGAACTAATGATAGGATTAGAAGGCTCAGGAGGAAAAAAAGCTGGAATGACCAAATAATGTGACATTTGAGCTGATTCTTGGACATGACTTATAATGAAAAGACTTCAAATAAGTTGTAGGTGGAAGAAGGTTCTAATGACTTGAATTAGAGGGCAATTTTGGAACTCTTAGATAAATATGTAAACATTTCTATGCCCTTCAGAAATTATAAGCCAAGAAAGAATTATGGCACTTGCTTAGGTTACAATTTTATTTCCTTTTAGTTTACCATCTAAAAAAAAAAAAAAAAAAAAAAAAAAAAAAAAAAAAAAAAAAAAAAAGGCTGGGCGTGGTGGTTCATGCCTATAATCTCAGCACATTGGGAGGCCGAGGCGGGTGGATCACCTGAGGCCAGGAGTTCGAGATCAGCGTGACCAATATAGTGAAACCCCATCTCTACTAAAAAATATAAAAATTAGCTGGGCTTGGTGGCATGTGCCTGTAGTCTCAGCCACTCTGGAGGCTGAAACAGGAGAATTGCTTGAACCTGGGAGGCAGAGGTTGCAGTAAGCCAAGATGGTGCCATTGTACTCCAGCCTGGGCAACAGAGTGAGACTCTGACAAAAAAAAAAAAAAAAAAAAAAAAAAAAAAGCCTCTTGGTAGCCAGAAACATTATGCTGAAAATCAAGGAAGCTACTCTTCTTTGGATGAAGATGATTAACTCAGTAGTTTGGTTTGAGTAACATGCAAATGCCACTGTTAAAGCTATGAGGTGGAAAAAGTATTGTAGCTATGACAAATCTTGAAATCTTGCAAGATTGGTTGTTAACTGTAATTAAAGCAGTACAATCCAAAAATAGGAGGTAAATGGCAAATATACAGAGCTATATCACCCCAACGATCTTCTTAGAGTTTGATAAATAGGGAGGGCAGTGACAAAACAGACTGTTAGTGAAACTGCATCTCAGCATTTTTATATAAATTATTTGACATTTTTAATATATCAGTGCAGGTGTGGAGTTGGCTTTGAACTGCTGTTCACTTAGGTTTTAACAGATGCAGAGGATTAAAAAAAAAATCCCACAACTTACTGAAAAGATAAATTTAAATGTTCTAGGATTGAGGAGTTAAAAAAAAAAAAAGCCCTACCTCATTTGCTGCATTAAGCTTCAGTGATCACTATGGCAGAATTGACCTTTCTTTATTAAGGACCGCATATGTTCATTCTTTACATGACATCCAAATGGATTCAAAATGTGATGAGGCTATTGGCTCCATTACTGCAAACTCCAGGTTGCTCATTTGTGCAAAAGAGGTTGTTCAATTCATGTTTTCCCTGAATCTAGTACTGATCTGCACAATCTAAGATGTTTGTAATCCTACTTAAATGGCTCCTTGCTTCCAGCTGTGTTTGTTAACATGGCTTCTGAGTCTTTGGTTTTTTCCCCTATATTACATGATGATGGATGTTCTTTCCCTGGTTACTCCCCGCTATTGAAAATAACCATTGTCAGCAGCATGGCCTAACATGACTGGTGTCATGCCCCATAATAATGATGATTCCAAAGCAGAGATGACATAGAAAAGAGAGGGCAGCATCAGTCACAGAAGAGGCTTGCTCTGCAATGCAGGAATCACAAACTCTAACTGCAAAGTATAGAGAATTTTACAGACATAATTTTCCATTGATGTTTGAACAGATGAGGATGACTGTTTTGCACCCCATCCTCTGGATTTCCAATTAGGAAAGACTACATATGAAAATGGTTTCCTGGCGTTTGACTAAAAACTGAACCACAATCCTAACCTATGTTTATTACAGCCGTGTGAGGCATTTTATACCATGTCAATGTGTCTATTAGGAATTCACTCAGAGATTCATACAAAAAACCAGTTTAGGTTGTGAGATAGAATGCGGTAGTGTCAAGTTCATCCTTTGGGAACACACTAATCTCTGAAAAACATCAAATTAGTGGTGTTTTTTCTATTACTAAATCTTTCTGGCTTTAAACAGAAATGCATTAAATTTGGATTTCTCCTTTCTATTTTACCTAGCATCACTTCTGACGTCGAAACTGACCAAGTAATAGTCAATTAGGTTGACTGCTGTCATTGTGCAGGTGAAAGAAACAGTAAGTACAGGATCTGCTTCACAAAGGCAGCTCCAGTGAGCAATGACTTATTTATCACAGACATTTATATGGATGCTAGAAAACAGATGTAAGATCCTTGCCTGGCAGCCGGCTTACATGAAAAGGGCATTTGAGAGCCAATGACATTATAATCTTCCTTTGCTGCTGTATAAAAAAAAGACTTATAAGGCAGCAGAAGGTAAAATAATCTATTTACATAATGTCTACTTTTAAAAGCATAATTGGATCGAGATTGGGGTTAGTAATTGGGCAGGGCAGCCTAGCATTATCACAGGCTATATATTTCACATTTTATGAGAAAAAGAGCAAGAAAAATCAAAAATCCCAAAAAAAGCCTAACAAAGAAAACATCTGGGAAGACAAATAGGATTATGATGCAGAATCTTCCTCATTACAGTAAAGTCTGTACCATACAGCCTATCTAAGATATGAAGTGCTGCAATGAATTTAGATGTACTTATAGATAATTGCCAGAGATATTATCATAAACATAGCCCCCATTTCCACGATTCTAGATATTAAATATAGTTAACAATAAAACTAGGCTGAACATAATAAAAATATTTTTCAATACTTCTAAAGGTACACTGGGGTATTACACAGTCTCAGGGCCATCAGTAGACACATCACTCATCACTGTGTTGCAGGTATACAAATGTGCTAGATAACAGAGAGTTCTTCCATTTAATATGAGGCTACTTAACATAGCCATTTAGTTTGAAAAAAAAATCTGAAGCAGATTGAATGCATACAATTAGACCTATGGCATTTTAGCCTGTTTACCCATAAAAAGAATTGTCTTGGATAATTATTTCAGTCCTTTATTTGCGATTCTCTTATTTTTGCCACTGGGCTTTTCTTAATTTTCTTTCTGGTCTAGATGTACTCCCTACATACTTTTAACCATTTTTTTCACCCTGTCCTTTAATTTCTTTATTGATCTCATGAGCATTCTAACCAGGGCCTCTTTTCCTCATTTAGGAAATTTCATTTTTCCCATGGACTTCTTGTGCCATTGCTTAAAGTAGAGAATGGGGAAACAAAAAGGTTTGAGGTTATTTCTACTTCAAAGACTGTACTGAGGATCAAGAAATCTACATTCTAGTCCCAACTGTCATTAGTTTGCTATATAATCTGGAGAAAATCCCTTCACCCACTCTGTGCCTGGTTCCCCTCTTCTGAAAAATGAAGGATTAGGACTATATCATCTCTGAGAGTCTTTTGGGCTCTACCATACCACACCTATACTTTTGTCAGCCATCATACAGAATAACAACTATGCAGGGCAGTTCAAGTGCATGTAAACCTTGCCTGGAGACCTTAGGATGTGAGCAGATCTAGTTAGTCCACAGATTGTTAATTCATTGTGATTCTTTCACTGTTGGCCCTTTGGAGTATTTCTACTACTGGTAAAATTTCTTGAGGAAAGGGATTACTTCTTATTTATCTCTGTATCATCAGCACTTAGTACAATGTCCGAAACTGAGAAGCAGTTCACAAATGCTCCTTCTACTTTGTGTCTGCATATCTCTCAGCATTTTCTGTCCACAAGTATTTGTATTATAGAAGTTTATCACATTTACAACTTAAACTATTCAATGTCTATGGGTTCTGCCTACTTAATTACCAATAACACCCAGTTCTTTGGAATATAATATTTTCCTGTAAAATGGGAGAGATAATGAGAACGACATTATTTTTAGAAAGAGGCTGAACTGACTCATAAGGGAATCAATGCTCACCTCCTAAATAATTCACTAAAACTTACTGCTAAGGCTCAATGTACTGTTGCACTGCTCATGTTACTAGAATTTCAGTGCCTACTTGAAATTGTGACTTGCAGAGGCAAAGGCTTAAAAAGCCATACCCTTTGGAAATATTTGAAAAGATAGTTACAGAAATAATAAAAAGTTCTAATAATATGTTTCTGTTGCTCAAATTCCTGAAGTAAGTCTAAAGTGGCATAATAAAAATCACTGTCACAACTTACACTTGCAATTAACAATAAGATTTTAGCGAGAAAAATCTATTAAAAGAACTTTTCAGATGCATACACTCATCTTGCAAAAAGAGAAAATAAAATCTGTAGACCTGTTACAGACCTCAAATTAAAATACTGGTATTTGTTTGGGCCACTTTGTTAAAGAAGTATGCTTTCTTTGCTTCTTAAATTTTACATTTCTAACATTTAATGATGACTAATTGTAAAGGACACATGTAAGAGTATAATTCAGCTAAATGATGCATTTGTAATTCACGTGAAACAACATAATTAGTTCTCCAAGGGTTCATCAATATATTATTCTACTAAACAGAACACTTGAAAGTCCCGCTTGAGTTTTAAATGCAATATGAAGCCTTTATTTTAAGCATGGCTTCCTCTGTGTAATATTCTCATAATTATTTTCCAGCAACAAGAAATATTAGGTTGATTATTTTTATTCTAGCTGTTAGTCCCTCACGCTGCGAAGAAAGCAAGTTCATGAATTCATTCATTTCAATACAAAACTGACATTATTTGGAGAGCTCTACTTAAAATTAAAAAAAAAAACCAATGCTGGGCGTGGTAGCTTGTAATCCCAGCACTTTGGAAGGCCAAAGTGGGTGGATCACATTAGGTCAGGAGTTCGAGACCAGCCTGGCCAACATGGAGAAACCCAGTCTCTACTAAAAATACAGAAATTAGCTGGGCATGGCGGCGGATGCCAGTAATTCCAGCTACTTGGGAGGCTGAGGCAGGAGACTCGCTTGAACCTGGGAGGCGGAAGTTGCAGTGAGCCAAGATTATGCTGCTGTACTCCAGCCTGGGCAACAGAGTGAGACTCTGTCTCAAAAATAAAAAACAATAAAATAAAATAAGAAAATATTTTTCAAAAATTTCGTAAGAGGTGAAAAATTGAGCTAAATTATTTCAAAAGCCCACTTTATTAACAGGCATGTAATATTTCTATTGCCCCCACCAAGAGAATTTCTATCACACAACAGTATATAAACAGAAGTCAGTTTTAAGTACAGAATTTGATTCATGGAAATAAATTACAGTCTTCTAATATGTAGCAACATTTTAGTATATAGTAAGAAAAAAACAAAAGGCCATATTCTTCACTTTGATACTTGTCACTATGTAGAAGACAAATTCCTTAACATACTTGTCTTTTAAAAATAATATCAGTAGCTAGGCGCAGTGGCACATGCCTGTAATCCCAGCACTTTGGGTGGACAAGGCAGGCAGATCACAAGGTCAGGAGATCTAGATCATCCTGGCTAACACAGTGAAATCCCATCTCTACTAAAAATACAAAAATTGGCTGGGCATGGTGGTGCGTGGCTGTAGTCCCAGCTACTCCAGAGGCTGAGGCAGGAGAATTGCTTGAACCTGAGAGGCGGAGGTTGCAGTGATCCGAGATCGCGCCACTGCACTCCGGCCTGGGCGACAGAGTAAAACTGTCTCAAAAACAAACAAACAAATTTCAGTATATGTTTGTTAAACTTTTAGATATGAATTAATGAAGATCACACAGCTTATACAACTCACAGGGATTCTGCTTATTCTTGCAACTACTGCCTGCTAATTGTCTCTGGAAATGAAAATTTGAAATATATGTAGTGCTTTTGAAAAGAGGCTAGATAAAGTCATTCAATGCCTTTTTCCTTCCAGACTTTCAGGTAATCTGATTTTCAGCCACTGTTCTCAGTTTATTTACAAAATCCATGACCGCAAAGAATAGTATATATCTTCATACAGTATGGTCTGTCAATGTGACAAGCTCTGTATGTAAAAAGAGAACACAAATTAGCAAGCACAAAGTCCCTGGGGACCATTCACTTAAATGCTGCCAAAGGAACAGATGAGACTTTTATTCCTGTTGCTGAACTTGGGGAGAGGGAATGGTGGGGGAGTGTCTGCTAAACTCATTTTAGACAACAACGGACGACAGCATCTCCCATATATTGGCCATCTTTTTAATTAAAGGGTGGAAAGTGGAAGGTTGGAATAAAAAGCGAAAGGAAGGAAGGAATAGAAGAGTGGATTCAAGAAGACAAGACAAGGTTGCCATTTCAAAACAATTTGGCATATTTAGAGAACTGGCAGAGGAGGATTTAGGAACACATGTCCCAGTAGCCCTAGAATGCACCTGCAAGGAGATATCCTAGAATGGCTGTTGTGAAATCAGAGTGTACTTGTAGTCACTGTTACCCACGTCTAGAATATGTATAGCAAGTGGTACTTCAATACTGATGACAAAGATAAATTAACTGAAATAATAGAAATGTTCTATGCAAAAGGAGAGAAAGCTTTTTATTTTTACATCTAAGCTCATTCTTGGGCTATGTAAAATTTAGGATAATCAGTCTGGCCCTACTGGTGTATGATAAGGACAATGTTGGAGACTTGAATTCCTTCCCCCAGAGCATGAGTGAAAGTCTTGTTGAGTCGCACAAACAAAACCGGACCCCTTTTAAAAATTACTCCTTATGAAGTGTCTAGTGCAGTGACACATAAAACTAGGCACTTTGCTATCCTCTTGAGCTAGGCTTGCTCTTGTTCAATTTCAAATGAGTTCCCTGGAGTCTAAGCTGAGACCATAGTCATCATGAAGGACATAGGAAAAATTACTTATCTTAGGCTTGATGGCTCAGAAGGTGAAAGGACCCAAAGAGACAAACCTGAAAATCATACCAGTTGTGTTGGGCTATAATAGCAGTGGAACCCATGAGCAGTAAACACCCAGAGATTCAGTCAGAAATCTACATACATTATATAGAGTTATCAGAGCCCTTTAGCTTCCCCAGCATTTTTACCCAATGCTTTTTACACAAGACATGTAACCACATCAGAAAAAATAAGTGTTCAGTGGAAACACATTGGGAAATGTGGTCCCAAAAAACAGCTACCCCGTATCGCATATCTAACAAACCCAGAGTAAATCACTCTCTGAATGCTGTGAAGATCACACGGGGTAGTCTCTCCTTAGATAACCACCTATACCCTGTCCAGCCAGTTGGTAAGAGAGCAAGGGGAATTCAGTGAGGACTTTCCTCCATGCTAATCATACTAATGTGGGATTTCTGCTCTATTTACATAATAGAGATAAAAAGAAAGACATGTTGATACATAATTACAATTAAAGTTATCTTTTTTATGGCTGCATAGTATTCCATGGTATGCATATACCATATTTTCTTTATCTAGTCAACTGTTGATGGATATTTAGGTTGATTCCATGACTTTGCTATTGTGAGTAGTGCTGTAATAAACAAATGAGTAAAGGTGTCTTTTTCATATAACGATTTATTTTCCTTTGGGTAGATGCCCAGTAGTGGGACTGCAGGGCTGAATGGTAGGTCTACTTTTAGTTCTCTGAGAAATCTCCAAATCTATTAAGTACACTGTTTGCTATTTGAGTGATGAGTACACTAGAAGCCCAAATGTCACCGTTCAATATACCCATGTAACAAACTTGCACATGTACCTGCTCAATCTAAAAATCTGAAAAAAGCTACATTAACTCTCCCAATAACAAAAAGGGAGTCAACAACCAGAGGTTATTCATTAATGTATCACAATTGTAAGCTTAACTCTCTCTGGCTGTGTTTAGGTGCCTCATAGACAAAATACAGCATTTGGTTTATAATATGACCCTACATCCAGACATATAGTTAATGTACAAGTAATAAACAAGGAGATGTTCTAGAAGGTAGGAGACACAGCTGAATTGATCCCGGAACATAAATAAGGAATTAAGAGAAACAGAAGTTTCCGATATGTTCATGTCATTTAAATCAATACGGGAATACTTCACCTTCTCCTTGGATATACCTTCTGATATCTGTCAAGTCCCTGAGGCAAACCACGCTCTGGACCAGTGACTAGCCTCCTCTCCACTTGCAGAGAGGTAGCTGGCTATCTAGTTTCTACTAGACAGTACCTTCCCGTCTGTCAGACTAGTAATCCAACCTGCAACCATTAGCATTTACCCCACTCTAGGAGTCAGTCCTCAGGGAACTTCTCTGGTCTGGGGATTCACTATACCTGCTCTGATCCTCAGACAATCTCAGATGTGCTACCGGAACCACATTACATCTTTTTAAAAATGTACTTTTTTCACATTTTAACACGTCTGAGACTGAAATGCATCTAACAATCATTGGTGTGCTGTGATTTCACTGGCAGTAATTTTTCCTTTCTCAATGATAAATAAATTAATTTTTTCCTTTTTCAATGGTAAATAAATTAATGCATATCTTATGATTGATACTATCTTTGATTCAATGATATATGGTAAAACTAAATATCTAGCACCTCAAGTCCCCTGATGTAATGGCTCAATATACAGAATATTCTGTAAATAATCTCTCTCAGTTGTATTACTCTCTTTTGAGATACCTTAGAGTCCCCTACTAAAGAGGCACTTTATATATCAGTCACAATGTTTGGTATTGTATAACCTCAATCATGAGAGATTAGATAATGAGCAGGTACCAAAGAAAACTATCTATAGATTGCCATGAGAGATTTTTCCAACAGAAAACCTCTGCTCTGAACCAAACAAACCAAATCTTTCTTGGGGGACCTTAGTGAGACACATGCAGAAAGGGATGTATGTATGTAAGGCAGCAGCAGAAGCTAAGAGAGAGAGGATATTAAAAGCCACATGGCAGTAGAAACCATAAATCAGCAGATACCTTGATATAGAAAGGAGAACAGAGAGTTCATTCATTGTTAAGGGAATAGAAGAAGAATTAGACAAACAGAAAAATAGAAATGGAGTAGCTGAGACACCATAATGGCAAATCATGAGAATAGAGGGATTAATAAGGTATAACTGGAATCAAGCACAATAGACACCTGCTCCTAAGGGATAACTACCAGCAGTGTGGTCAATATGTCAGAGGTACTGTCAGACTTCCAGAACCACTGCTGCAGTCAGAACATTCTAGTTTTGATGAGCCATGGCGGGGAAACCACTGTGATATTTCTTCCCCATTTTCTTAACCCTGTATCATCTTGAAAAACTTTCGCATGCCTCTATTCCTTGCAATTAGAAAAAGACTACATATATACTATATATATATATGTATATTTTTATTTTTATTTATTCATTTATTTATTTGAGACAGAGTATCACTCACTCTGTTGCCCAGTCTGGAAAATGCATACCTCAGCCAAGATTACTGCTTTGTTTCATTTTAACACTTCCCTTACATACTTCAGCCCACAATTTCTTTATTAGGGGAAAATACAGAGTAGAGAATGTACCAGTGGCACAATCTAGGTAGGCTCACTGCAACCTCCACCTCCCTGGTTCAAGCAATTATCCTGCCACAGCCTCCTAAGTACCTGGGATTACAGGCGCATGCCACCATACCTGGCTAATTTTTGTATTTTTAGTAGAGATGGGGTTTCATCATGTTGGCCAGGCGGGTCCCAAACTCCTAACCTCAAGTAATCTGCCCACCTTGGCCTCCCAAAGTACTGGGATTACAGGCATGAGCCACTGTGTCTGGCCTCCATTATATAATATTAAGCAACTACAAGAAAGCAAAAGATAGGGTACAAAGAGAATGTGGTAAAAAAAAATGTGATCAGAGCTTATAAACGGCTAAGCCAGGGAAGAGAGGGAGAGGTTAACAGGGAAGAGACAGAAGGGAGGGGCAGGGGGTAAGGGCAGCACACACAGGCCAGAGATGGAGTGCCAACTCCATTTTATCTCTACTTTTTATTTTCTGAAGTGTCATTGACATATAGCACAGGTTTTTTGCAGTGATATCTTATTTGGCCCTGACCAAATCTTAAAATTTAGTTCAAATTCTTCTTTCTTTCAGTAATACTCAGGGGAGGTCATGTTCAGCTTGCTACCTTTCATCAAATCACCTTTGGACTAATCAAACTCAGACTTCCTTCCAGTCAACAAACCTAACAATATTTCTACTTATTTGAATGAATTCAGTTAAGCGAACATGTATTAGGATAATGTTTTCTTGTCCAACATACCTTGTATGGGCCCAAACTCATCAGACTGGCCACTGAAAGAAACTACAACTCAAAGTTGCATTTTTCTATTTATTTTGAAGTGTTTAAATATAAAAATATATCAGTTTTAAAATTTCATTTATGGAATATAAGATTATGGGAATTATTCTCTCCCTTTTTATCAATCAAAATCTAATTTACCGCCAGGCACGGTGGCTCACGTCTGTAATCCCAGCACTTTGGGAGGCCAAGATGGGCAGATCACCTGAGGTCAGGAGTTCAAGACTAGCCTGGCCAACATGTGAGACCTCAACTCTACTAAAAATACAAAAATTAGCCAGGCATGGTGGTGCATGCCTGTAATCCCAGCTACTCAGGAGGCTGAGGCAGGAAATCGCTTAAACCGGAGAGGCAGAGGTTGCAGTGAACCAAGATTATGCCATTTCACTCCAGCCTAGGTGACAAGAACAAAACTCTGTTTCAAAAAAAAAAAAAAAAAAAAATATATATATATATATATATATATATATAATTCAGAGCTACAAAGAACTATTTACCCATGGAAAAACAAATTTTTGTGAGGGTATTAGAAAAGAATTATATTCATTCACTGTGTTACCTAATGTGAAGATGGAAAACTAAAAAATGCTTATGTTTTCTTTTTTTAACATGTGAACAAATTTAAGAATGAAAATGGTACCAATTCAAATTCAATTTGTTACTCCTAATCTTTATAAAGGTATAATTCTATTACTTTCTTTAGTGTTTGAATACTAGCAGTAACTTTCTGGGATAGTTTCTGCCCCTTAAATTCAGTGCTTTTCTTATACTTATTTGGTTTTGAAAAAAAAAAAATCATAGCTTCTCTCATTTAGGTGTGGTTGTTGCTGTTTCTATGTTTTGACAATATGGAATGAAGTATAATTTATTTACATTTTGGGGCTACCTAAGAGGTAATAATTTGCTAAAATATCAAAGTGAAACTCCCCAAAAATGGTCATCACTATGGATATTACTGTGCAGCGGAAGGGTTAAAATGAAACAAAACAGTAATCTTGGCTCAGGTATATATTTGTCAGCAGGATGAGAAAAGTTTAAGCTGCATATTTAATGTGTAATAGCACTGCTTTGAAAACAAGTTTTCAAAAAGTTTTATCACCTCTCTCTTTCTTACTCACTCATCACCTTAAAAACATTTCAGTCACAATCCAAGATCTTATTTTCCATCACATCCATTAATAAAACTTCATAGTCTTGGGAATTTTTGACTGTCATCGTTTAGACCAGCGGTCTGAAAGGAGTATTTGGTTTTATATTAGATCTCAAACTGCCTGCAGGGAATCCTGATACCTTGGTACCACTTAAATATATATATTTTTTGCTTTAACAGTGATGTGTAGAAAGGGAATTCCAAAAGGCCTTTTGTAATGTAGTCACTTAAGGAGAAATACACAGACAAACTTGCATTGAATTGTATTGCTCACCTAAGTAAAGGAAACGTCTCATTTAAACAATAGCTTGCTGATATCAGCAAAATGGTGAAATAGAAAGTCCCATCTCTTGTTCTCCCATAGAAATACCAACAATGTAGATCACAATATTTTTATGAGAACAGAATCCATTTAAGAAGTTACAGTACACCAGACGAGCACAAAACTGAAAAAGCTTCATTAATTGAGTAAGGAGCAATTTCACTTTACTAGTGTAAGCCCCTACCCCCAAGTCATCACAGCTCAGCATTGAAAAATATCACCTTGGCCCACAATTTCTTTCTCAGGGGAAAATACAGAGTAGAAAATGCTTCTGATGTACCAGCCTTTTGGTACACTGCCTGAAGGGCTAGTTTCTGTCTCACCTCACATGGGACACTCATAGAACAGAAATAGCTTGGATGCCTCAAGGCAATTAAGAACAAAGGAAAAAGGGCAGGCGGCTTACTGTGGTGAGCATAGCTCTACAAGATTGAGAGAAGGCACAGAACCTGTTGCTTTTTCCACAGTGGTAGGAGAGAAATGGAATATGCCCCCAACAATCTGGCCTCAGTGCATCACCAGGGTGGGGCTAGATTCTGTCCAGCTTCAGAAGACATGGTTCTATGAATTGTGCTCAGGGGAAAAAAAGAAACAAGTAAATCCATCTAATTAGGAATCCACCCATACAAGTCCAGAGAAGACACATTTATAGAAAAGGTTTTAGAGGCTTCCAGAATCTCTAGCCTAGCAAATTGGTTAAGTTCTTTCTACGTCTAAACAAGTCCAAAAAGAATGGGAAGGGTGGCTGCTTCCTCAAATGTGTAGACACCAGTGCAAAGGTACAAGAAATAAACAAACAAACAAAAATCAGGGAAACATTACACTAAAGGAACAAATTAAATCTGTAATATCCAACACTAAATAAATGGAGATCTACGAACAGCCTGACAAAGAATTCAAATAATGATCTTAAGGAAGCTCAGTGAGTTACAGGAGAATATAGACAACTGAACAACAATAAGAAAATAATTCAGCAACAAAATGAGAATATCAACAGAGGTAGAAATTATGTATGTATTTATTATTTATTGAGACAGAGTCTCGCTCTGCTGCCCAGACTGTAGTGCAGCAGCATGATCTCAGCTCACTGCAACCTCTACCTCCCAGGTTAAAGTGATTCTCCTGCCTCAGAATCTTGAGTAGCTGGGACTACAGACATAGGCCACCACACTTGGCTAATTTTTGTATATATATAATTTTTAGTAAAGATAAGGTTTCCCTGTGTTGGTCAGGCTGGTCTCAAACTCCTGACCTCAAGTGATTTGCATACCTCAGCCTCTTTATTTTGTTTTGTTTTGTTTTGAGTTGCCTATTTTCTTTTTCTTTTTTTGAGATGGAGTCTTACTCTGTCACTCAGATGGAGTGCAGTGGTGTGATCTCAGCTCATTGCAACCTCTGCCTCCAGGCTCAAGCAATTCTCCTGCCTCAGCCTCCCCAGTAGCTGCGATTACAGGTTTGTGCAACCACACCTGGCTAATTTTTATAGGTTTTTTTCATTAGGGATGGTGTCTCACCATGTAGGCCAGGCTGATCTTAAACTCCTGACCTCAAGTGATCAACCTGCCTTGGCCTCCCGCAATGCTGGGATTACAGGTATGAGCCACATCTAGCCCTAATAGAAGTAGAAATTATTTTTTAAAAGAAACAAAACAGAAATTCTGGTTCAGTGACTGAAATAAAAAATCATTACAGCGATTAAACAGCAGACTTGATTAAGGAGAAGGAATTCTTGAAACTGAAGGCATGTCATCCAAATTATATAGTTATTGGAACAAAAAGCAAAGGATGATAAATGAAGAAAGCCTAAGTTATTTACTGAACATTATCAAGCAGACTAATATATTCATTATGGGAATCTCAAAGGAGAAGAGAGATAGGCAGGGGGAAAAACTTATATAAAGAACTCATGGAGGAAAACCTCTTGAATCTGGGGAAGTGGATATCCAGATTCATGAAGCCCAAAGAATGCTAAATTAGAGAAACCCAAAGAAGTCTACACTGAAATACAATATAATCAAATTGCCTGAAGTCAAAGAAAAATTTTAAAGGAGCAAGAGAAAAGTGACTCATGATGTAAAGTGAATCCTCAATAAGACTAACAGTGTATTAGCAGAAAGCTTGCAGACCAGAAGGTTTATAATATTCAAAGTGTTGAAAGAAAAAAAATGCCAATCAAGAATATTATATCTGGCAAAATTGTCCTTCAAAAGTGAAAAAGCGATAAAGACTTTCCCAAACAAACAAAAGGCAAGGGAGTTCATCACCACTAGACATGATGCTAAAGGGAGTTCTTCAAATAGAAATGAACAGATGCTAAAACAGTAACACAAAAGCATACAGATGAAAGTATATTGACAAACACAGAATACTATTTATTTATTTAGAGACAGGGTCTCATTCCCAGTGCCCAGGATAGAGTGCAGTGGCATGATCACAGCTCACTGTAAACTCAGCTTCCTGGGTTCAGGTGATTCTCCCACCTCAGCCTCCTCAGAAGCTGGGACTACAAGTGTACACCATCACGCCTGCCTAATTTTTTGCATTTTTAATAGAGACAGGGTTTTGCCATGTTGCCCAGGCTGGTCTTGAATTCCTAGACTCAAGCAATTTGTCCACTTTAGCCTCCAAAAGTGTTGGGATTACAGGCATGAGCCACTATGCCCGGCCAGAATATTATAATAATGGTGGACTGTAAATAACTTTTAATTCTACTATTAAAGTTAAAAGATAAAAATATTAAGAATAACTACAACTACACAAATTTGTTAGTGGATACACGATATAAAAATATGTAAACTATGACACTGAAGTATGGGGAGGGAGAAGTAAAAGTGCAGGGTTTTTGTATGTGAGTAGTGTTAAGTTGTCAGCAGTTTAATACAGAACTGCTATAACTGTAAGACAAAATCTATGCAAGATTCATGGTAATCATAAACTATAGAAGACACACAAAAGAAAAAGAAGAAGGAATCAAAGCTTATCACTACAAAAAGATCAACAAGTCACAAAAGAAGATAGCAAGAGAAGAAAACAGGGACAAAAAAGACTACGAAACAGAAAACAGTCAACAAAAGGGTTTCCTTCCCTATCAGTGATTACTTTAAATATAAATGGATGAAACTCCCCAATCAAAAGACACAGGATGGCTGAATAGATAAATAAACAAGATCTAATATATGCTACCTATAAAAGACTACTTTACTTTGAGGACAAACACAGCCTGAAAGTAAAGAGACATAAAAAGATATTCCACACAAATGGTAACCAAAAGAGAGCAGGAGTGGCTATACTTGATATAGTCTATTTTGAGACAAAAATTTTTGCATTTTTAACAGAGACAGCGTTTTGCCATGTTGCCCAGGCTCATCTTGAATTCCTAGAATCAAGCAATTTGCCCACTTTGGCCTGAATATTATAATAATATTATAATACTATATAGTCTATTTTGAAACAAAATAGACTATAAGTCATAAACTGACAAAGAGGCAAAAAAAGGTCATTATATAATACTAAAGCAATTAATCAGCAAGATATAACAATTATAAATCCATATTTGCACCAAATATTAGAGCATCTAAATATATAAACACTGAAAGATCTGAAATAGGAAATAGACAGCACTATGGTATTAGTAAGATAATGCATATTCCACTTTTGATAATGAATAGAACATCCAGGCAAAAAAAAAAAAAAAAAATCTATAAGGAGAAAATAGAACAACACTTTAGACCAAGAGGGACTAAAAGACATATAGAAAACATTTCACCCAACAGTGGCAAAATACACATTCTTCTCACGCACACGTGGAACATTCTCCAGAATATATCACATGTTAAGTCACAAAAAAATTCTGATCAAATTTTAGACTGAAATCCTACCCAGTATCTTTTCTGACCACAGTGGAATGAAACTAGAAATTAATAGCAGAAGGAAAATTTGATAATTTATAAATATGTGGAAATTAAACAACACACTCTTTAACAACCAATGGGCTAATGAAGAAATCAAAAGGGACATTAGAAAATATCTTGAGACATACAAAAATGAAAATACAACATACCACAACTGATGAGTCAGAGCAAAAGCAATTCTAAGAGGGACATTTACAGTGATAAAATGTCTATATTAAAAAAGGAGAAAGATCTTAAATAAACAATCTAATATTATGCTTCAAGGAGATAGAGAATGAACAAATTTAGAGAAGGCCAATGTTAGCAGAAGAAAGGAAATAACAAAGATTAGTGCCAAAACAAATGAAATAAAGAATAGAAAAACGGTAGGAAAAAAAAAAATCAATGAAACAGAAAATTGTTTTTTTATGAAAATATAAACAAAATGGAAAAATCCTTATACTAAAAAAAATGTAAAAGATTCAAAATCAGAAATAAAAGAGGAGATGTTAGAACTGATGCCACAGAAATGAACAGGATCAGAAGAGAATGCTATTAAGAATTATATACAACAAATTAGATAACCTCGAAGGAGTGGTTATATTCATAGAAATATACAACCTACCAAGGGTAAATCATGATGAAATGGATAATCTGAACAGACGAATAATAAACAAGAAGGCTGAATCAGTAATCAAAAACCTCTCCAAAAAGAAAAATCCAGGATTAGATGGTATCATTGGTGAATTTTAAACATTTAAGGAAGAATTAACTGCAACTTTTTAAAGACTTTAAGAGAGTACACTTCAAATCTCATTTTATCAAGCCAGTATTACCCTAATACAAAGCTATAGACACTACAAGAAACGAAAACTACAGACCCGTATCTTTGATGAAAACAAATGTGAAAACCCCCAAGAAAATACTAGCAAACTGAATTCATCACTAAGTTTTAAAAAATCATACACCATGATCAAATGGGATTTATCACTAGTATGTGAGGATGGCTGAACATATGCAAATCAATTAATGTGCTTGCTACATAACATTAATAGAATGAAGAATAAAAATCACACAATCATCCCAATAGATGCAGAAAAAGCATTTGACAAAATTCAACACCTTTTCATGATAAACACAGTCAATAAATTAGATATAGAAGGAATTTACCTCAACACAATTAAGGCCATGCATGAAAAGCCCACTGCTAATATCAAACTAATGATAAAATACAAAGTTTTTGGCACACATACACCCTGGAACACTATGCAGCCATAAAAAACGATGAGTTCACATCCTTTGCAGGGACATAAGGCTGGAAACCATCATTTTCAGCAAACTGAAACAAGAACAGAAAACCAAACACTGTATGTTCTCACTCATAAGTGGGTGTTAAACAATGAGAACACATGGACACAAGGAGGGGACCATCACACAGTGGGGTCTGTTGGGGGGTGGGGGGCTAGGGGAGGGATAGCAAGGGGTAGGTAGGTTGGGGAGGGATAACATTAGGAGAAATATCTAACGTAGATGATGGGGGGATGGAGGCAGCAAACCACCGTGGCACGTGTGTGCCTATGTAACAATCCTGCAAGATCTGCACATGTGCCCCAGAACTTAAAGTAAAATAAATTAAAAAAAAAAACAACACACAGTTTTTCTTCTCTTATCAAGAAAAGGCAAGAATGCCCACTCTCACCATTTATATTCAAGATAGTACTGGAAGCTCTAGCTGGAGCAACTAGACAAGAAAAAGAAATAAAAGACATTAAAATTGGAAGAAAAAAAAACCTAAAACTATCTCTGCAGACACATGACCTTATATATAGAAAACACTACTTATTCCACAAAAAACTATTACAACTAATTTAAAAATTCAGCAAAGTTGCACAATACAAAATCAACACACAAAAATCAATTGCATTTCTATACATTAACAATAAACTACTTAAAACAAAACTGAGAAAGCAATTCCATTTATATAGTATCACAAAGGGTGAACTACTTAGGAATACGTTTAACTATGGAGGGGAAAGATTTGTACAGTGAAAACAATATAACACTGATGAAAGAAATTAAAGACAACATAATTAAATGAAAAGAAATTTAATGAAAGACAATATTGTTAAAATGTCCATACTACCCAACATAATCTACAGATTTAATGCAATCTCTTTAAATGTCCCAATGTCAGTTTTTCAGAGAAACTGAAAAACCCATCGTAAAATTCATAACTACAAAAGACCATGAATAGCCAAAGAAATCTTGACAAAGAAGAACATAGCTGGATTCGTCACACTTCCTTATTTTAAAATATATCACAAACCTTCAGCAATTAAAACCGTATGGAACTGACATAAAATCAGACATGTAGACCAAGGAAACAGAATAGAGAGCCTAGAAATAAATGCATGCATATATGGTCAACTGATCTTTGTATGGGGTGCCAAGAGCACACAATGAGAAAAGGAAAGTCTCTTCAACAAATGGTAGTGGGAAAATTGGATATGGGCATGCAAAAGAATAAAATTCGACCTTCATCCCACATTGTCTATAAAAATTAACTAAAAGGCCGGACAACTCATGGCGGCGGCAGCAGCAGCAGCTGCTTGGGCGCGGTGCGGTGGTGACTGAGTTACGAGCCTGGCGGCGGGTGTGCGCCGAGCCCCGGCCCGGCCCGGCCCCCGCGTGCCTCCCAGGCTCCGCACCCCTGATGCTGCGTGGGTGCTGAGCCCTCTCCGGCCGGGACGATGGTGAAGTATTTCCTGGGCCAGAGCGTGCTCCGGAGTTCCTGGGACCAAGTGTTCGCCGCCTTCTGGCAGCGGTACCCGAATCCCTATAGCAAACATGTCTTGACGGAAGACATAGTACACCGGGAGGTGACCCCTGACCAGAAACTGCTGTCCCGGCGACTCCTGACCAAGACTAACAGGATGCCTCGCTGGGCCGAGCGACTGTTTCCTGCCAATGTTGCTCACTCGGTGTACATCCTGGAGGACTCTATTGTGGACCCACAGAATCAGACCATGACCACCTTCACCTGGAACATCAACCACGCCCGGCTGATGGTGGTGGAGGAACGATGTGTTTACTGTGTGAACTCTGACAACAGTGGCTGGACCGAAATCCGCCGTGAAGCCTGGGTCTCCTCTAGCTTATTTGGTGTCTCCAGAGCTGTCTAGGAATTTGGTCTTGCCCGGTTCAAAAGCAACGTGACCAAGACTATGAAGGGTTTTGAATATATCTTGGCGAAGCTGCAAGGTGAGGCCCCTTCCAAAACACTTGTTGAGACAGCCAAGGAAGCCAAGGAGAAAGCAAAGGAGACGGCACTGGCAGCTACAGAGAAGGCCAAGGACCTCGCCAGCAAGGCGGCCACCAAGCAGCAGCAGCAGCAGCAGCAGCAGCAGTTTGTGTAGCCAGCCTACCACCACCACAGCACCCCAGACAGCTTGGCTTAGCCCCTCTGCCCTCCCTCCCTTGTACTTTATCAATAAAAATCAACTTCCAGCCCTAAAAAAAAAAAAAAAAAATTAACTAAAAATAGGTTAAAGATTTAAACATAAAACCTAAACCTATAAAACTCCTTGAAGAAAACACAGGGGAAAAGCATCACTGTATTGGTCTGGGCAATGATTTCTTGGATATGACACCAAAAGCATAAGCAACAAAAGCAAAAACACAGTGAGATTACATAAAACTAAAAAGCAAACAATCAAAATGAAAAGGCAATTTACAAAAATGGGAGAAAATATTTGCTAGCCCCATATCTGATAAAGGGTTACTATCCAAAATATATCAAAATATATAAGGAATTCAATCAACTCAAGAGCAAAACAAAACAAAACACAAAAAAGCTCCCAAATAGCCAGTTTAAAAAATAAGGAAAGGTTTTGAATACACATTTCTCAAAAGTAGACATACAAATGGCCAGCCAACAAGTATGTGAAAAGATGCTCAACATCACTCATCAAGGAAATGCAAATCAAAAACTACAATGAGATATTACCTCACTCCAGTTAGGATGTCTACTATTTAACAACAACAAAAAAAAATGTAACAAGCATTGTTAAGGATGTGAAAAGGTAACAAGCGCTGTTAAGGATGCGAAGAAATTAGAACCCTTATACAACTGTTAGTGGGAATGTAAAATGATGCAGCCATTATGGAAAACAGTATGAAACTTCCTCAAAAAATTAAAAACAGACCTACCATATGATCCAGTAATCCCTCTTCTGGGCATATATCCAAAAGAATTGAAAGCAGGATCTCAAAGAGGTATCTGCACTCCCATGTTCGCTGCAGCATTATTCACAGCAGCCAAGATAGGGAAAGAATCCAAATGTCCATCAATGAATGAATGGAGTAAATGAAGTAAATGTGGTATGTACGTACAATGGAATATGATTCAGCTTTAAAGACAGAAAGAAATCCTGCCATATGTGACAACATGGATGAACCTGGAGACATATGCTAAGTGAAGTAAGACTCATAATGCGGGATTCCACGTTTATGAGCTATTTAAAATAGTCAAACTCATAGAAACAGAGTAAAACGGTAGTTGCCAGGGTCTGGGAAGAAGAGGGAGTAAGGAGTTGCTGTTCAACAGGTATAAAGTTTCATTTGTGCAAGATGAATGAATTCTAGAGATCTATTGTATGGCTTAGTGCCTACAGTTAACAATATTGTATTGTGCACTGAAAGATTTGATAAGAGGGTAGATCTCTTGTTAAGTTTTCTTCCTACAACCAAAAAACAAAGATAGCCAAATTTTCAAAAAGGAAAAATAAACAACAGCTTGCTGTTTCTGAGTGGCAAACAAGTGACTGTCTACTTAAACTGGGCTAGTAGGCATATATGTAGTATATGAAGTCTGGGCTATAAAGTATGTGTAAATATATCACTAGCAATAAAATCAAGCTCTGTGAGTAATTTTTAGTCAATGCTTAGAACGGCCACAGGTAGCACACCAGGAAATGGCTAGGAAGTGCTCCCACTGCCTGGGTAATTTTACAAGTCATTTGTAACATATATACTGTTTAGGTAACAGATAAACCCTAGATTAGGTTTGTCTTTCATTCCTTATGGCTGTTTTTCTCTAGAACGAGAATCCAAAAAGGACTTAGAGAACACCGGTACAAAGAAGCCTGTGTTAAAATCAAATGTTATTCTTTTCGTCTAGAGTTACTTTAGAGGATAAGTTTAGGACACTAAAACTACAGGTGAGCTGGAAGTTGCCTAATTGACTTTCAAATGCTATTTTTCAGTAGTCAACATAACTCATTTGCTTAAGATGAGGAGTATATAACACTGCAATTAAATAATAATTGTGAAAGACATTGTCATTTCCATCAATATTTTTGTTTGAAATTACTCCAGGTATCTTGTATATTTTTTTCTTTCTAAGAGCAGAAGCGCAAATTAAATGCAGTTTATTTTTCTTGAAAAGAAATGCTGATCTCTATTCAGAGCCTGTTAATAGCATTATTTCTTTCTTTTTTTTTTTCTTTCTGTATACACAGAGGAAGGGAGGGGAGGAGTGTAGGGGAAGGGAATGTTATAAAGACTTTTTTGTAGAAGTGGGTTTTTTTTGCACCTTCAATTACCTCATGGCAGGTGCAATGACCACTCTGTGCTCTCTTGAGGACAAAAGTGGCAATTTGTACTTACAAATACATGATCATATCAGTAAAAATGAGGCCATGCTGAAAATTTGCCCCGAGATATTTAAAGGACACTGAGTTTTGACTCAAATTTACACATAAGTCAATGCCAAATGACAAATTTCAAGCTTCACAAGTTCAGACATTGATCAGGGAATTGGAGCTTCAAAGCCACAAAGCTGAAAGCTTTTGGACCAAGGAATATTCAACAAAAGCTGTGTAAAAATGCATCAATGCGGTTTGATCACCTCAAGCAAAACTCAGCAAGGCACAACAATGAAGAATTCAAATTTAATCTATTTTTTGGACTTCCTTGAAAAATGAGAATGCAATCGCAGTCAAAAGTTGATAACATTTCCAAATGACTTTCAGTCCATTTGAATAGGTGTGAAATAATACAATTCATTTGTATAGCATTTAGTTTACAAATGCTTCCAGGATACATTACATTCCTTTTTACCTCAAGGCTGTGAGGTAGGGCAAATATAATTATCCACATTTTATAGATGGGGGCCCTGAGGGTAAGAGGTTTGTCTGAAGTAACAGAGCTAGTAAGCATTGAGATTAGATTTTTCAAAAATTTAGTGATCTTTTCTCTATTTTAGGCTATGAAGACAAAGAATCCGTCAGTTTAGATGTGGTATTATGTGATGAATTATCTTTGGGTGTGAGACAGGTGGTGCTACTAGTCACACTGTGAATTGCCTTTGGTATTTACAGTATCACATTGACATCGTAGGCATTTTTCCCTCTCATTCATCAAGTTCAGTACCTACATGCTCTTTAATTACACATTCATGTGTGAATAATGTATATATCTAGTTATCTACATAGAGTTGGTATTAATAACAACGTTCTGCTCTATGCCAGTAAGCATGTGCTACTGTTTGAGTTTAAAATAATTTTCTTTCCCCACTGGGTAAGATGAAGTGATGGTGATGATGTTTAATTTTATACATTCCTTGAGACGTGAAAAAGTACTATCTATGTTAATATAAAATTGAAATAGAAACGAATCTTTACTTTACAGAGATGCAACATGAACAAACCACAGAAAATAACCTATTTCTAAATCACAAAAGATAAACAATATCAATAAGATCGACTAAGTATTGACATTATAATCACCAGCTACTGTGCTATTATACTAATTAACTTATTTAATTCTCAGAACAACACTACTAGGTAGGCATTGTTACGTACATTTCATCAATGAGAAAATTAAGTTTTAGAAAGGGTAATTTGCCTAAGTTTACACAACTAGTAATGGTAAAAACGGAATCAGATTCTAGCTGATGTAATTAAATACTGTCCTTTATTGTGTCTCTGGTATTCAAACTTCAGCAATATGTAGCAAAATGATCTGGGCACTTGTTAAAATGTAGATTCCTGAGCACTACCTACTGTAATTCAAGACCTGGGGTGGGGTGTGACAATCTAAATGTAAAAAAAAATTATGATGGACATATAACAGCTATGTATGTTTATGGGGTACAATGTGATGTTTCGATATAGGTATACGTTGTATAGTGAATTTTGGTAGGTTTCCCAGTTAATTCTCATGATGATTTTTCTAACAGATTTTCAGAAATACTGTCATACATTATACTGATAGCTAACATTATTTTCTCCAGATTAATTTTGTATGAATCTTTTTAAAATAAGTTATATATTTGAGGGTTTTGGTTGTAGTTGTTGTTGTTGTTTTAACTCAGAAAGCTTACTGTCTCACTGTAGTTGAGAACCTTACCAGAAAAACAGAAATTGTGAGAGAGGGTATAGATATTTGCATAACAGCTGCATACGTATGACATTCAATGAGGGCAAACAACAGGCTTTCTCTGTAGGTATAAGTAGGGGCAGCTAGCTAGGTACTTAAAAGAAAGGAGAAATGAAGACAGAAGGGAGAGGAAGAAGAGAAAGGCAGCAAAGTTAAAGGACTGAGCTACTTTTGAACACAAATAAGTACATTTCTCTCAAAAGACAACCAGGTTCTGATTAAAATTTATGTTTTGACAGCTATGTCTTTTATCTGGTTTGTTTAGGTTCTTAAACGGAATGACAGGGCACACAATTCAATTGGCAGTTGTGATTAAGAGGTCAGGCAGTGAATTCAGTACTTTAAAAAACTCTCTCTTTCTCTCTCTCTTTTGCCCCCTTCAACTGGCACTTTAGTCTCCTAACTTATTCATATCAGCAGGAAGCAATGGTTGAACGCCAACCTCGACTCACAAATCTAAGGACAAGCTTCATTATTACCTACTGCTTCAAGGAAATAAATCAGTGATGTTTAGATAATCCGGGCACACATATAGCTTTTCAGTCTCAATTATTGTTTTCTTTTTCTCCTTCTGAACTATTAATCTAGTATGAAAAGCTTAAAAATTAAAAGCCTTTTTAGAAAAGAAATCACTTTTGTCTCTACATAAAAGAAGAGCAAAAAAGGTACTCCCAAAGGACAGAGTCTGTTAAAAATCAAATTATTTCCACCACACTCCCCTATTATTCACTTGTCAGTAAAATATGTCCTCTCATTGTCTTGGTTTGAATGCCTATTTTTATCTGACTGGAGCTATATGGTCATTTTTGTATTTATTACTAAGTTCTTTAGGTTTCTTCCCCATTCTACTCCCCCCCACTCCAGAGCATGTTTTTCTGCTCTTAAAAACTGGGCCACATGCCTCTGAGGAGAAAGTAGTGCATTATTTCATTCCCACCTTTTCTTCTTTTTTGGCATCTCTGAGGCTGCTATGCCCAGAAGTGCTTCCACTCAAGCTGGACCATCAAATCAATTATCACAGCAGTCTACTTTCTAAATATGAATGGCAATGAATGACAACAGGAAAGGCAAACTTTCAGCTTTGATTTGTCATTGGTCATGCAAATCTTTTCTTTTTTTTTCCTTTTTGGTCCCCTCCTCTTTTCCTTTTCTATCTCTCTCAATTTCTCCTTGTCTCTCCCTCTCAATCTCCATCCCTCATAGACGTATGAGAGAGTCCAGCCATTTGGCCAAATTCTGCCCCCTGCTGTTGGCAGCTGCATTGTATCAAATCTTCAAATGAAAGCTTCACCTTTGTGAGTCAAAGTCACAAGAGAAAAATGGTACGGGGAGCCATTATTGCTCTGAAATCTTTCTGCTAACCTCTGAGCCTGATTATTCCTGCATCTGAAGAAGCACCACAGTGTTGCATCCTTATTCATTTGGGCTGTTTAAAATTCTTGCCTGCTCCAGCGTTTGAAGCTTCAATTGTTTTGTGCTTAATGTTGCTCATTTCATATCAAGTTCTTGGTTATGTGAAATACTTTAATTTTTAAAATGTTATTATATCCTCGCTGTTTAAAAAGATTGAGAATGCCATAAAGAGAGAGACTGGTTTAGGCAAACCATAACTAGCTTTCATAATGCTGTATGTGGTCATTAATCCATCACTTTTGTAAAGATGTCTGCAATTTCTAGTATACTTAGTGCTTTACATTTCTTTTCTCAAGCTGACAGCAATTCTTTTCATTGGCCAAGGATGCCAGACTTTTACCAGTTATATTTATAAATATTACTTTAAAAAATGAGTTCAAAGCAGTAACATCACTTGAAAATAGCATGCAAGAGAATAAATTATGCCAACCACTGTTAACCAGAAATTCTATGCCAGTCTCAGATATATTGTCTTCATTTAGTCAAATAATGATGAGTTGTGGAAGTCTGTGCCTAGAGCCAATTTAACTGGTTAATTAAGGGGTTGGGTCTGTCATAATTAGTCAACCATCATTGAAAAATACTCAACTACAAACTACTTTATGACAGACATACACTATTTTTCATGAGGGTAGGAGCAGTTTGGGGTAGAGATACAAAAGAGTGTGAATTCTAATTCCCATCCTCTAGAATCTCATTGAGGAGATAATGACAGACTCTCTCCTTTAACCAAACTGGAGTCAGATTCTTCTGAGCTCCCTTTTTAACTATGCCTAAACTTAAGCTCCATTCCTGGCTCATTGAGTTCAGTTTTAGCAAAAATACTACTGGGTGAGTTTAATGCAGATCCCCCACTCTTGATATCTGATCCAATACCTTATTCCCCACCCTGGGTATCTTATCATCTTGGTCTGCCTTCAGCAAGAATCCTGTCAAGTCAGTTTAGCTGGAATGCGCTTAGGCCTAATGTTTCTTCTTAGTAATTTTCCATCCATGGACTCCCACCCTGGTCCGTGGCTATAATGTCCACTTAGTACTTCTTGCATTTGGAGTTGAGCTTAATCTCACCACCCTACAACAAAATTCCACGGTAGTAGTCCCTCTGAATGAAGTCTGCCTTACCATCTTTAACAAATGTCAGAATAATTTTTTTTCTTTAACAATAAGACACACAGTTGTAAAAACAAAACTATAATATATGGTACTTTTGCTAAGTGTCAACAGAACTACACGGAGAGTATACGTTACGTTAACTGTAGGAAGCAGATTACTTTGAAATAGGGGATTCAATGAACCCTTGAAGAGGTAGATGGGATCTGAGCTATGCATGGGGAAAGCCTGGATGAAGTTTTCATAGGTAGAAAGAAAGAGAGGTTATTCCCGATGGGTAAGTAAACAGCCTAAATTGATTTACACATTGTTTCTTTGGAAAGATTATTTCTGAGCTCAAAATTCTTTAGCATCTAACTTTATAAATGGTGAACGAAAAAAGGACAAAAGAAACATGCATAAGGTAGAAGAGGGTAGTCAAAAAATGGACAATTCTAAGGAAAAGTCTTTCTGCAGCTTACTCTTAGGAGTGTGGGTATGATACGCTGGGTCAAAGGTGGCTCTCAAGGGATCAGTAATAATTATAACAAAAATGATCCTAATTTAGGCTGATCAGGATTTGTATAAGATAGGTCCTGATCTCGTAAAGAATGGTGAGTTGCTCCAAAGATCTTAATGTTCTATTACTATCTAGATCTATGTTTTATAAAATATGAAGACATCTTAAGCTGAAAGTAGATGTCCTACAGCAGTTGCAAGCTATGACTGTTCCAGTCCAGAGCTGTATGTATTCTCTGGGGACTTTTCCTAGGGCAGTGTCCACATCTTCTGTATTAGTTTCCTAACAAATTACAACAGACTGGGTGACTTACAACAACAGAAATGCATTCGCTCGCAGCTCTGGACACAAGAATTCTGAAGTAAGGTACAGGCAGGGTTGGTTCTTTTGAAGGTTCTGATGGAGAATTTGTTCCACTTCTCTCTCCTAGCTTTTAATGGTAGCCATTAATACTTGGGATTCCATGGCAGTTGCATCACTCCAATCTATGCTTCCACAGTTACGTGGCATTTTCTGTGTCTTTGTGTCCCACAAGGCCTACTTATAAGGACACCAGTCATTGGATTTAGGGTGCACCCTAATCCAGTATGACCATATCTTAACTTGACTACATTTTCAAAGCCTCCAGTAGCAAACAAGGTCCTATTCACAGATACTGGGGATTAGGACTTAAACATACCTTTCTTGGGTGACAATTCAACCCACAACTCTTTCATAGCCTATTATTAAAGGACCATTTTCCTAAATGGGATTACATAATTCCATCCCAATGATTCATTTCCCAGAATTTTTTCTTTTGAAACAAGCAAGTTCATATAATATCTACACCTAATAATCTGACTTTCAACTAAAATGGAATGTCTAATTTCTAATCTAGTTTAGTACATATTAGAGCTCTCTTCAAAATCTACTTCACATAGTGAAAGCAAGGTAGTACAGTCAAAGTTACATTAGGCCCTGTGGGGAGATAAAAAAAAAATTGGCTCCTACTCTCATATAGTTTACAGCCTTGAGGTTTCACAGCATAGAATGTTCGCAATGGAAGGGATCATAAAGATCATCTATTCTAAACCATTCATTTTATAGATGGGGCCTTTGAGGCCTAGTGAGGTTAACTAATTTGTCCAGGGCTCACAAAGTTAATTGGGGAAATAGAACATGCAAGGGAAACAAATGAAGGGCACAGTTTTAAAGAAATCCAGCTACTCTTTTGCTTTTGTGTATGAAGTACACAGTGAATTCTGATGATGTGCCAGAGAGAGATTAGATCGAAGTCTGGCAGTCAAGAGCAATTCTGGAGTAGATGTCAAGACTTTTCATCTCCTTTGCTCTCATCTCTATAGCCTCCCAGAAGGCAAAATAACTTCCTGACTTTTCTTTTCCTGGGGCATAGGCTTAACTCAAATTTCAGCTGTCTGAGGAAGCAACACCTTTAGAGTAGGAAGCACGAGGCTGTGCTGCTCTGCTTGTTGTCATTCTCTGACGACCATAAACTAATGGTGGAGAAGTAGCCCCTACGGTGGGTGGGGTCAGGAAGAAAGGATTCAGAAGTTATAGATTTGCTATAGATAGGAGAACTGTGATGCACAGCTCACTCTTTCCTATTTCAAAAAGAAATATGTAGTATTACTGATTTTGAAGGGAAAAAAAGGGTAAATTGCCTACTTCAAAGACAACCAATTGCTGGAATAGCTTTCAAGTCAGTTTGTAAGTCAAAGCTCTTCTTTCCTTCCTCCTTTCAAAGATATTTTTTATATTATGGAAAAAAAAAAAAAAAAAAAAAACTACCATTAATGGAATTTAAACCAACCAACCACTGGAGCTGAAGTACAATGAGGTACCATGGCATTCTATCATAACCTAACTAAAGATTTAACAGAACAATAAAGACACTGAAAAAAAAAAAAACGGTAAGAAATTACAGGAAGAAACCAAGAATTTGCATATCTGTTTATTTTTCAACTGGCATTGAATCATCATCAACTGAGCCTAGTTTTCTCTGAATTAATGGAGCTAACATTTAATCTGACTTGCCTAATATGGGGATAGGCTTACTTCTTTCTCGTAAAATGTACAAGATTTAAAATTAAAGTAGAAAAGCATCACTTTCTTTCTTTTTTTTTTTTTTTTTTTTTTTTTTTTAAGACGGGGTTTCACCATGTTGGTCAGGCTGGTCTTGAACTCCCAACCTCAGGTGATCCGCCCGCCTTGGCCTCCAAAGTGCTTGGATTACAAGTGTGAGCCACCACGCCCGGCCGAAAAGTATCACTTTCTAAGCCTACTATTTTGGGCCACACTGAAAAATTAACTATGTTTCTACCAATTTATTCAAAATTTCATTCAAAATATTCTTTACATAATTACATTTCTTAGAGCTAACTGTAAGAACTGCAATTTCAAATCAGGTGATTTCAAATACACCTAGATGTGAATTAACACAAATTTTAGCATCATCAGCTTGAAAGCAGAGCTTCAAAAAAACCAAGTAACATGTTATAGATTAACATAAACAAATTTACATAATCAGAGATTCAAAGACATAGTAGAATGGCACATTTTCTTTGGAGTTTTGAAAAAGGATAAAATTTGACAAATAATGCACTATAATGATCACCTCCGTGGATGTGTTACTATGGAACAGAATTTTTGGCTTTACTAGCAAGAAGAATTACAAACAGAATGTGTTAAGTGTACGCATATCATGCTTCTATGGGGATTATTACACAATTCTGACAATACCAAAAAACTATCAGGAAATGATCCTCCTTATAAGAAACTTACAACACAAGCTAACTTTGGAAAACTCCACAAATGAATTAGTAACTAGAAGAGTCACTCTTCCAATTATTACTAACTGATGCCCACAAAGCTGAGTTTTTTGTCAGTTATGATACAGCTGGGAAGAAGAGCTCTTTAGTGTTTTTTTCATTAGAAACTTCATCTAAGATGTGCAATTGGACAAGTACCTATTACCTCGGCGTTAAATCTAAATTCTATAGTAGTCCCCACAATTTACTTCATTAATCAAACATACACACAAAAATCAATGCAAGATTTCAATAAGAAATGTATAGGGAAATGTAATTTCACATGATAGTTCAGCTTACTGTACTTCAATTTAGTAATTATTTGATTCACCTTCTGAAAATTGTAGAACTGATTCACTCGCATGACGTTTTCTTTCTAATGCAATGGATTATTTAAACTAAAAAGGATATGTGTATATGTATACACACACACACACACACATATATATGTGTATACATATATGTTGTTTTTTGAGACAGAGTCTCACTCTGTCAACCAGGTTGTGGTGCAAAGGCACAATCTCGGCTCACTGCAACCTCCACCTCCCAGGTTCAAACGATTCTCCTGCCTCAGCCTCCCATGTAGCTGGGATTTCAGGCATGCACCACCACGCCCAGCTAATACTGTATTTTTAGTACAGGCAGGGTTTCACCATTTTGGTGAGGCTGGTCTCGAACTCCCGACCTCAGGTGATCAACCTGCCTCAGCCTCCCCAAGTGCTGGGATTAAAGGCATGAGCCACGGCACCCAGCGCATACTACAAGTTCTATACAAAAGCATTGTTTAAGCGCTAATTGGTTAAATTTCAGAATTTCAGTCCTCAGACTCAGAAGACATGATTTAATTAAGGTTAGGCAAGATGCAGGCATGGAGTGTACACAACGGTGGCAGAAAGTCCCTTTAGAGTACCTATGCTTTCGCTATTTTGCTAACATAAGCCCAAACTGAACTTCACTCATTTTTTTATGCAAAACCTTGGCTGGGGAGTGGCTTAAATGTAAACTCACACTTTCCACCACTAATGTGTTAAGCCACGACTTCTCTTAACCCCATGTGGAAAGTACAGCTAAAATTTATAACCAAATCAAAACACCATAGTCAATTATGGGTATATATTTCATGACTTTAACTAAAATGTGAACATTACTTTTCCAATCTTTCTATTAATGTGATGTGACTTAACTTTAAACAGACTCAACTTAATGAGAAAATATGGACATCTCATTTAGAATGAAAGACTCAGATGACAGGAAATGTCTCAAATATTAATATTAATGTGTTGGGTTCTAACAACACAAAGTGAAGCTGCAATTAAAATTTACATATAATATGATGCATGTAGGTGGATTTCTAATGTTTTCCTGATGACTCATGTAGAGTGCTTTATTTTATTTTATTTTTTGAGACAGAGTTTCATTCTTGTTGTCCAAACTGGAGTGCAATGGCGCGATCTTGGCTCACTGTAACCTCTGATTCCTGGGTTCAAGAAATTCTCCTGCCTCAGCCTCCTGAGTAGCTGGGATTACAGGCATGTGCCACCACGCCTGGCTAATTTGTATTTTTAGTAGAGCTGGTCAGGCTGGTCTTGAACTCCCGACCTCAGGTGATCCGCCTGCCTAGGTCACCCAAAGTGCTAGGATTACAGGCATGAGACACCACGCCCGGCCCAGTGCTTTATTTTTTAAAACACTGGTTGTGTTGTTCACTTTAGGTTTACAATATTAATGCTATTTTGTGATCAATTTGGTAAGCCCTACAATATTTCCCAAAATGACTTAGAGATGCAACTTGACAACTATTTTACTTAGCTAGCATGATAATTAGAACCTAAACTTGCGTTTCAGGTTGCCATATCACCTATACAGAACTGACAACAAGCTATTTTCTTGGCAAATGCCTGACTGATGGTTCATTCTTAGCATGCTTGGAGAAACACATTAATAGGATAACCCATGTCTTTTTTCACTCTGTAATATCTACAGATGATCTCTATTTCAGATGACTCTAAGCAGCTAAATACGAATAAAAAAGGAACACCTTTCTGGCTCATTAAGGCAATTGCTCAAGCTGTCATTAGCATTCTCTCTTTGCAAATGCAGTGCAGGATGCAGCAGGCCTTGTCTGCTGCAGAAACTAATGGCACAGAGCTACCTTTTGACAGCAGGACTAAATTTACATACTTTACATATTCAGTGAGTAAAGGAATCATTTACATTAATCAAATATGCTATGTTTGGGGTATTTTCCCCTCATTTGAAATATACCTGTCTACTTGGTAGGCCTAGTCATCGACAACTGCATAGGAAATGAATTAATTGAGCCAAAGCAAAAGCGGGCCTTTTCTACTCATTTAACCCTATCCATTTTCTACAGGGCAATTGTAAATTATGCCTCAGAAGATAAATAGCAAGTCATGCCTGAAAAGATGAGATGCTCTGGTTTTCATCCTCAGACCTGCTAGGCTGACTACCTGTCAGATAAGGCAGCAGCCAGGATTATGCCTTGAAAAGCTGACAAACCAAGATTTTTATCATTAAATCAAACCTGCTAGGTTTAAACTCTGTGAACTTTAATTATCTCATATTTAATTAGAAGAACTAGATTAAACCAAAAGTGGAGGGTTGGGGGGGAGGTCCTGGCAAAGGAGAATCAAGGAGTTATTGGGGATGAAGAAACTTCATATCCACAAATCTGATTTCTCATTTCTAATAAAGCAACGTTTACATTTACAGGAGACTCAAGGAATCACTGGGCTGCACAATTTGAGAGGTTATCTAGTCCATCCCAGAATGATCATCATCTACCCTGTTCTTTATTATTATTATTATTTTCTTTTTTTTTTTTTGAGACGGAGTCTTGATCTGTCACCCAGGCTGGAGAGCACTGACACGACCTCTGCTCACTGCAACCTCTGCCTCCTGGGTTCAAGCGATTCTCCAGTCTCAGACTCCGGAGTAGCTGGGAATATAGGCACCCGCCACTACGGCTGGCTAATTTTTCGTCTTTTTAGGAGAGACAGGGTTTCACCATGTCAACCAGGCTGGTCTTGAACTCCTCACCTCAAGAGATCCGCCCACCTCAGCCTCCCTAAGTGCTGGGATGACAGGAATGAGCCACCACACCCTGCCTTACCCTGTTCTTTCAAATCTCTGCCGGAAGAGGTTCTGCATATGTTGAAAAGGTTTAAAACTAATAAGAGCACTATAAGTCAGTTTACCAGAGAATGAGAAAATGAAAATATTTCTACTTTATCAACTAAAAGATAAAAATAATCTGTGCTCCAGAGGTTGCTTTTATTGCTATTTTCTGTTATGTAAGGCAAGACAGCATAATTAACAGTACTTTCAGAGTATCTTGTTTCATAATAGAGTCATAAGACAATGAATTATTTAACGAGTAAGTACTCATTGATGATCTACTCCAGCAGCTGGCAAACTTTCTCTGTAAATGGTCAGCTAGTAAATATTTTAGGCTTTGTGGGCCACAGAGTCTCTGCCACAATTGCTCAATTCTACTGCTGTAGCCCGAAAGCAGGCATAAGTAATATGTAAATGAATAAATGTAGCTATGTTCCCAAAAAAATTATTTATGGGAAGTTGAATTTCATATAAATTTTCACATCACAAAATGTCATTTTTCGTGTGTGTGTGTGTGTGTGTGTGTGTGTGTGTGTGTGTGTGTGTTGAGACAGTCTCCCTCTGTCGCCTAAGCTGGAGTGCAGTGGCACGATCTCTGCTCACTGCAACCTCTGCCTCCTGGGCTCAAGCAATTCTCCTGCCTCAGCATCTCCAGTAGCTGGGACTTCAGGCACCCACAACTCACCTGGGCAGTTTTTGTATTTTTAGTACAGATTGGGTTTTGCCATGTTGGCCAGGCTGGTGTAGAACTCCCGACCTCAAGTGATCCACCCACCTCGGTGTCCCAAAGTGTTGGGATTACAGGCAGGAGCCACCACACCCAGCGCTTCTGATTGTTTTCTAACCATTTAAAATCATAAGAGCCGGGCGCGGTGGCTCAAGCCTGTAATCCCAGCACTTTGGGAGGCCGAGGCGGGTGGATCACGAGGTCAAGAGATCGAGACCATCCTGGTCAACATGGTGAAACCCCGTCTCTACTAAAACTACAAAAAAAAAATTAGCTGAGCATGGTGGCGCGTGCCTGTAATCCCAGCTACTCAGGAGGCTGAGGCAGGAGAATTGCCTGAACCCAGGAGGCGGAGGTTGCGGTGAGCCGAGATCGCGCCATTGCACTCCAGCCTGGGTAACAAGAGCGAAACTCCGTCTCAAAAAAATAAAAAAATAAAAAAATAAAAAAATAAAATAAAATCATAAGAAATAGTCTCAAATTTTGGACTAGATTTGGCTTAGAGGCCATAGTTTGTTATCTCATGGTCTCTTCTACACTTAAGTCACTATGAAAGGGAGAGAAAATGATACAATACATGGCCACTTTTCAAAATGGCTGGCAAAACAAAGACAAAAGTATATTTTTTTAATTGGCAAGTAATATAAAGTCACACATAATAAAGGGCTAAAGTGTGGGGGGCATCCCATAAGAGCTAAAAGAGTCAAGGCATGAGGAGGACATGACTCTATGAGAGCTTGAATAGTCAGAATAGGACTCGTGTAGCAAGTAGTTGTACCAGGAAGAACCAGGTAGATTTATGTAAGTGGAGAAGAGAAGGAAAGAGCACTCCAGGTAAGAGAAATAATATAAACCAGGATAGAGAAATGTGAATTAGCAGGTTGCATTTGGGGGAATGCAGGAGAAAGGCCTGTCTAAGCAGAATCAATTGGAGAAATTAATTCAGTCACTCAATAGATAACTATTGATCACTCCTGTGTGTCATGCATTATGCTAAACACTAGAGATGCTGTGATGAGTAAGGCACAATCCTTGCCCTCCAATTGCTCACGGTCTTGTTAGAAGGACAAACAGGCAAAAGCAATTATAATACAGGATAAGATACTTACACTGAGGTATAAAGCTCCCCGGAAATAACTGGCAATTTAAAAAATTATATCAATTCTCAACACTCCATTCATTTGCATTTAAGGTAGAGATCTGTGATTTAAACCACAAAGGGAATCCAAACGCAAAATAAAAATCCCTGTGTGACCCATACAAGGCCCGATCATTTAAATATTCAAATATAACTGCCTTTCCTAGAGAAACAGCAAAATCACATAAACTTCCTATAAGTGATTTTTGGAAGCCTTTTGAAGATTATAATTTTAAAAGGGATTATTACATTATTAGCTTGATTCACTGCAACTGGGTATTATGTCATCGGTCCTAACAATGTGCATACACCTATCTGTAAACCTTTTCAGCACTGAGGTAAATTACTACGGAAAAGCCTGAAAGTGTTTTTTCACCAGAGATCTTTAAGAAGAGGATTTATATCTACCTGCATGAGATGACTCAGGATCAATAATGCCTAGAGCAGAGCATGAATTTTCAACTCTATGATTTGAAATCTCTTAAAAGCATTCCAGTGAATATTTCCACAAATTAATCACTCATTCTTTAAAAATGTAGTAGTGTTACCAGACTTATTTGAGGTAAGAACTAAAAATTCACCTACAAGTGTTTAGAGCAGCACTATGACCAAAGAAAATCTGAAGAAAATCATAACTCTTTTGCATGAGGTCCTAAGTGAAAGGCAGCATTGTAAGGAAATAGCATGCAGTATGGAATTAGACAAACTGGTGTTCCGATTCTGATTGAGCCGTTCACCAGCTATGACCTTGGCCAAGCTACTTAACTTCTCTAATCTTCCATTCCTTCACCTGTAAACTTGGGAAAATAAAACCTAATGCTCAGGAATGTTGTGAAAATGCAATGAGATGGTATACATATGACACCTAGAACAGTGCCAGGCAAACAATAAGGACTCAAAAAATGTTAAAAAGTCCTCCATTCTTTCTGTTTTTCTTTTGCTTTCTCTCTCTCTCTCTCTGTCTCTCTCCTTCTCTTCTCTTTCTCTCTTTTTTCTTTCTTTTTCCTTTTTTGAGATGATGTTTTGCTCTCTTGCCCAGGCTGGAGTGCAATGGCGTGACCTTGGCTCACTGTATCCTCTGCCTCCTGGGTTCAAGCAATTCTCCTGCCTCAGCCTCCCCAGTAGCTGGGATTACAGGCATGCACCACCATACCCAGCTAATTTTATTGTACTTTTAGTAGAGACGAGGTTTCACCATGTTGGCCAGGCTGGTCTTGAACTCCTGCCCTCAGCTGATCCACCCGCCTTGGCTTCCAAAAGTGCTGGGATTACAGGCGTGAGCCATTGCGCCAGGCCCATTCTTTCTGCATTGCCAGGTTCAACTCAACTTTTTTAGGAAATGACCCCAAGCCAACAGGCACAAAGATGTCATTCTCATAGTAAGAGAGTATAAAGGAGGGAACAGGCCTATGTATGTGTAACATTTCTTCTATGGTGTATTGGTTATTGTGGGTAGCATGTTGTGGGTAGTGAGCCTTAACAACCAACTCTGCTATCGAAGGCACCTCTCGAACCTCCCCTTCCTCCTGAATCCAAATATGCATCTGCATTCTCCACTGTCACACTTTTCCTTTTAATGTTCTCTCAGCCATGGACCTCTCTTCAGAAGCCAGGGTCTTTGGTGAGGGGAATAAATAAATGGTGAGAAGGACCAGAAGAAAATACAATTTTGCTAGCAATACCTCCATTTTCTACAATAGTGAAGAAATATTCTTTGCTTTTGTCTCAGTTCATTTCCAAACTAATTCTCACACCCTTGGAATGCTGTAATACCAATATTGCCGCTTGTGAAGAGTATGTCATTCGGGCTGCTCTATTCAGCATTAAAATCAGGCTTCCTCAGTAAATAATATATGTGGAAGCTTCTCTGAGCTAGAACAAGCATATCTCCTTTGTGCATAGCAGCTCCCATGACCTAGAAGTGCTTCCTGCAGTGCCGTTCTTATTAAGTTGAATATTTCACATGCTTTGGAGCCGAGAGCCGACTTTCTTAACACAGTATTGAAATCTTCATTATCTCCAAATATTCTACCCATGCTTGCTACTAAATGTACATGTAGTAGTGCTATTGCCCAATATGATTTCTGAATGGATTAATAATAATATCAGTTTTATAGGTACAGGTACACAACTCACAGGATTCTTAAAGTATCTCAATAGTAGAATACCAATAGGTAAAGAAATCACTTTGCTATGAATCCTGTCTGAAGGACTGTGATCCCACATAGGAATATTTAAATAATCAAGGGTTTAGGTAAATGATATAAACACATTTGCACAAGCCAGAATGCATAAACCTCATACATGTAAAGATAGAAAAATACAAGTATTACATGAGTTATTTGCAAATACTGTCTTAAAACACTCAGGGTATTTCTAGGTGTTCAAATTAATGAAGTTCTTGAAAATATGGATTAATTTAAATATACTAAAATTATATATTACATATACGTATGTGTGTGTGTGCATGTGTGCTGTATATACCTAACAGCTGGCAAAAGAAATGGCTACCCTAGTGGCTTCTGTCTTTATATAATAGTCACTCCAATAAGGACTAGTATACATTTTAAAAACACAATCATGGGATAGAGATCATATCTTAGACTTTTTTTTGTATCCTGCTTAACGTCTGGCAGAATGTTCCGAACCACACAGTGAGCATATAGTCTCGAACGAAAGCTAGAAATATTCATTGTAGAATATATATCTGTTTGCTTCCCAAGTCTACATTTTCTTTCCAAGCATATATATGATTAACCATTATGAAATCGGTATTACGGGGCATATAGCATAAATTTTACCAGAAAGCCTTAGGCAGAAAGAAAAGAGAACTGGACAAAATGAATATCATGTTTCCACTAGAAAGTTTTACTATTTGATTATCTTAAAAAGTCATGTTGTACAATCACCCAATCCTGTTTAAAACAGCACTCAGGCCGTTTATGTGGCTGATCTTGGATTAGCCCTTGTTGCACAGGGATGATTTACCACTGCAGAAAAGAAGAAATAAAGAGAAAAATTATTTGAAATGTATAAATAAATTTAAAAAAACATAATGCACCTAGAACACTGAATAAGACAAAACCATAAATAGCTCATTTATAACACTGATTTGGGATTGTGCCATTGCAACTTAAAATGAGAATTTCAACAAATTAGGCCACAGATAATAAAAAAATCTCATTTTTATTTCATTAGTTATTATGCAGGTCATGATAAACGTGTCACATATTAAAGGAATGAACTGGGTATTGCCAGCCCTCCATCTCAAGCTGCATTCTTGCTTGTTTCTTTAGAAAGTTGTAAGTTAATGAATAGATGCTACTTTCTGTGATACGGATGTCCTTCACTACTCGAATCTATTGAATTCAGCAATGAATACATATTCATGAATGTGCACTCTTCTCAAAACAGGGATTTAGACAGTCTACTCCATTAAACATAAGTTTATTTTTCTTCCAGGTGTTAGCTAGGAAATCAACATTTTGGTCAGTGGCCTTTCATAATGTTTGTCCTAATGGATGCCACCTGGAAATAAAATCAACTGATATTTAATGCAGTATATTTTCTAAGTTCCCATTCTAGGAAGAGTATTATTTTAGAAAGAAGTAATTAACTCTAACTATTAGAAATGAACATAGATTCAAAAATACAACTGTAGCTGAATCTGGTGCTAATTAAAACAAGAGTTAAACAAAAATATAATACTTTTTTTTATGCATTCACGTTCTATTCATGATGATAATAATTAGAGCCTATGCTATCATCAGCTTGATGCTTCCATAGCTGCACTGTTTATTTTGGTCCTTCTACTATGGTTTCTATGTATCAGATGTGGCCAACTGTGTTGTCCCTCAGTCTGTTCCAGTTACCGGTATTTTGATTTAGTAACCTGCCACACGGATAAAATGTTTTACAGGCATCTAAATGGTTAATAGATATTAACTAATGTTTTAGTGGTAAATGTTCATACAAAACCTAATAAATGGTGCATCTCCAAACCTTTTTTGCTTCCTTTACAAGTAGTACACTATGTTTTTTTAAAAAAGATCTTTCAAATATTCTAGTCATGCTCAATCAATAAATACAGCAAAATCAAACTTAAATAACAGGCTTGCTAGCTATAAAACAATACACTCTTGACAATATGGTAGAAATATAGGAAATAATTTTGTCAAATTTTGTTAAGCCAAGAGGAGTGGGAAATGGAGTGGTAAAGGCCATACGTATGCTAGATTCATAGAGTAGCTTCTGTTCTTGACATTGAGATCAAACATCTGAGCACCTTCTACGTTTCCATCGCAGTGGTAAGACACTGGGGCTAATGAATATGACGCAAGTCCTTAACTCCTTAAAGACTTCAGTACTTTAGACAACCATTCTATCCTATTCATCCTAGGTGACCACAATGATTACTAAGATCTGCAGCCATGCTCATAAGTGATGGTGGCCAAAGGCTGACATTCGGAACATTACGATGGGCTAGTATTCTACTCTCCTGCAAGAGCTGTCTCTTGCATGGACGATATGATGGCACAAGGGATGCAATGTGGAAAAATCCTAAGTAGAAAAATTTTACTTCTATTTATTTTTAAAAAAGTATTCCCCTGACAGCTTGGTCTGATTGACAGCTCTTACAGACTGACCTAATGAACCTTCAGCCTGGGAGCCTTCACACATTCCCTGATAAGCAGTGAACTCAAGTTTTACTGTAGGCATCATCTCCTAAGCCCCAGTGATCGGACTAAAGTGGCATAGCCTCCAAATACCACTGCGAACATTTATTGCAGGCCAATCCCAGCAGGAACGTTGTCAAACTGGTTTTTCAGCTTTTATAGGCCCTCTGCAAATCAGCCCAAATCACATTGTTCCAGGTTTAGATTAAGCATCTAATTGTGTATCCCCATGGTCTCTGCTAGGATTTTGCAAAGATTTTGTTACATTCTAATATATGAAAACATCACAGAGCCACAAGTGTATATGCAAATTATCTGCTTCTTCCCCTGTAGACTGTAAAAAATATGATAAGGTTTTGTAAAAAACTGCTGTTCATCTTATGCTCTTTTGTCTGTTTCTTCCTTACCCATCAGGGCCAGTTTGTAAATGTACAACAGGGAAGGTAAGACAAAAGGCTGCGGCAGGATGATTCAGGATCATGAATAACACCAAAAAATATGTCCTGTACAAAGGGAATCCATGAGGCACATTTAGAGGGTTCTTCTACATTGTTTATCTTAGGTCTTAAAGTACTGTATAATTCCTCAGGAAAAATGCAGAAACCAGGATACTAGTCTGCTACAAAGAAGGAAGACTTTGTGCATTTCTTTTAAATCTTTGTAAAACAACAACAAAAAGGAATTAGTCTATGACTAGTTTTCTGGAAATCATAAGTGACTTATTTTGGAATTAAATGAGTATCATGGGGTTGTAATGCAGGGAAGCTGCAGTTAACATTTTGAACTTCTGAAACCACTTTTATGATGGACTTTTCCTATTTCATATTCTCAAATAGAACATTTATTGTTCTAAATCTGAGATAAAGGGTATGTTCATCGGATTATACTGCTTATACAGATTTTGAATTTAGTTTTAAATTGTCTTTCATTCCTCTTAGAAACTAGAATGATGAATCTGGACAGACTAATATTTGTAAAAAGTAGCCACAGAAATGAAGATAATCCACAGAAAAAGAAAAGTACTTTTCACTTCTTACATAAAGCATATTTAATCAAATGTCTTTGATTTTGTCAGCAATACATATAAACATACCTATACACACATCTCTCTTCTCTCTCTCTCTCTCAAGCTACGCAGCTACCAAAATAAAGCCAGCCTCTAAATGCCAACATAAAACCAAGCCAACACAAATGGATTTGGTAACTGTATTTTGCTGAACCTCAACTACCCGCTCTGGGGCTTTGGCCTGTACTTACAGCATTACTTTTGCGTAACTATGGTACAACAGCAGCAAGAGAGACAACAAAAGCAAAGATGAATTAACTTGGCTGGTTCAGGGGGAGATTTGTGGCAAGGTGTTTCTCCTCTAAAACCTCTAGATTCATCTAGTTGCCAGTGTGTTCTAAACATTTCAATCCATATTTTTTTTCCACGTGGGCATAAGAAGAGAAGTATACTGACATACTTAGATCCTGGCTCACAGTAGGTGAAATAGATGTGAGATAGAATTCTGTTTTTCCAATATTTCAGTAAAGAGTCCCAGAAAATTGTTTTGTAAGTCTCAAACCGCCTAACTATAGATGTAACTGGGTATTTGTATCTTGTAGACTTTTAAAAATCTTTGATTCTGTATATAATATGAATAATTTTTTAAACAACCTACATATGTTGATGAGATCTGTCCTCTTCAAGGCAGTTGCTTTAGGAGCTACAGAATTAAGCAATGATTCTATCACTGCCAAAAAACATTTGTGAAGCCCTTCTTCAGGATATCTTTACAGCAGGTCTTACAGCCTTTTACACAGTTTTGATGAAGGCAAGTCTTTGACCTTCAACAGATTTGAGTTTTAGAAAGCAAATATTTCAGAACCAAATCGATAAGGAACCTGGGTAACTAAACTGTGCAATACTAAAGTTTGGTTAAACACTAGATGTAACTGAAGAAATGATATGGAATTTCTTCTCTAGCTCAAATTCAAGGTATTGCAGGACATTCATTTGGATAAGTAAATTCTAGATGCGGCTGGGCATGGTGGCTCATGCCTGTCATCCCAGCACTTTGGGAGGCTGAGGTGGTTGGATCACCTGAGGTCAGGAGTTTGAGACCAGCCTGACCAACACAGTGAAACTCCATCTCTACTAAAAATACAAAATGAGCCAGGCATGGTGGTACATGCCTGTAATCTTAGCTACTTGGGAGGCTGACGCAGGAGAATCATTTGAACCTAGGAGGTGGAGGCTGTGGTGAGCCGAGATTGCACCATTGCTCTCCAGCCTGGGCAACAAGAGTAAAACTTCGCCTCGAAAAAAAAATTCTGGATGGTTTGGTAACAAAAGCAATATACAATCACCCCTAAGTATCCATGAGGAATTGGTTCCAGAACTTCCCCTGGAAACCAAAAAATTAGCAGATGCTCAAGTCCCTTATATAAAATAGCATAGTATTTGCATATCACCTATGTACATCCTCCCATATACTTTCAGTCATCTCTCAACTAATTATAATACACTATACAATATTAATGCTATGTAAAAGCTGTTATACTGCATTGTTTAGGGGATATGAAAAAAGTCTTTACATGTTTCGTACAGATGCAATTTTAAAAAATATTTTCTATATGCAGTTGGTTGAATCCATGAATGTAGAACCTATGAATATGAAAGGCCAATTGTATTCAGTAAAATATAGATAAATGCATAAATGTGTGTGTGTGTGTGTGTGTGTGTGTGCAATGCTAAGATTATGGGTGTAACAAATATCAGTCTATTTACCAGCCCTTCCCATATCTTTCTCAGGGAATCTGCTCTTTCATCCCATCTCTGGAAAAGGCCACAGTCCCATGCACCATGTGAGCTTATCTCTGCACTGGCTGATTGGCCACAGACTGAACACCTGACTTATGGGAAACAAATTCACAGACTTGCTGGGCCAGCAGATTGTGTCACAAGAATCGGAACTCGGAGAGACCCACGTCACATTAAGATAGGCAATTGAAGCAAGCATCATACTGTATCCTAGTTGTGGCACTCACGTTCAAACAAAGGAAACCAGTGAGTTTCCTTTGGAAACAGAGAAGAAAAGAGGAGACAGAGATGAGTGAGATCGTGGAAGGACAGATACAGCAACTTACAATTCTAACTTTTCCATTTTGGTTCCAGCCTAAGACACTCTATGGTCTCACTGTTTTCTATCCTTGGATGTCCACAAGGTTGCCTATCATATCCTTAAATAAATTCCCCTTTGCTCAAGCTACCTTGTGTAGCTTTCTATTCCATACAACCAAGCAGTACCTATGACAATGTGTTAATGGACCTGATTCCTTCCTTTAGTTTGTCAAGAAAAAAATTAGAAAAATAATTTCTAAACTCTTCATGGCATGGCTGAATGCCCAGGGAGATTAAGTGATTCCCTCCAAGTCATCCGCACAGTGATGGGTCAAGCATTAGAAACCAGATCTCCTAACTCATCACAGACCCTGGAGTTCCATAACCTTGGAAATATTATTTAACCTCTCTTTGCCTCAGTTTCCACCACTATAAAAGGGAATATAGTAATAGTACTTAACCTCTCTAATAGGATTGTTGTGAGGATTAAATTAGTTATTATATAACACAAATAGTAGGGGCTAGGAGCAGTGTATCATGCTTGTAATCTCAGCATTTTGGGAGGCTGAGATGGGTAGATCACCTGAGGTCAGGAGTTCGAGACCAGCCTGCCCTACGTGGTGAAATCCTGTCTCTACTAAAAATACAAAAATCAGCCAGGCATGGTGTTACGTGCCTGTAGTCCCAGCTACTTGGTTGGTGGTGGGGAGGGGGGCTGAGGCAGGAGAATCGCTTAAACCTGGGAGGCAGAGGTTGCAGTAGGCCGACATCGCACCATTGCACTCCAGCCTGGGTGACAGAGCAAGATTCTATCTCAAAAAAACAAACAAACAAACAAAAAAATAGGTGATTAAATCAGGGAAGGAACCTGACCTACAGAGGAGCCATCCTAGGCTTGTCAAAGACTTCGGGCTTGGTGTTTAAAAAAAAAAAAGGAACCAAATAACATTCCTGTCACAGGAACATAGAATTGGGACCCAAGAATCTTTGTTAGGAAGTAGAAGAAGCGGTTAGACAAGGGTAAAAAAAAGTCTCGTTTCAAGCCCTAGCTTAAAGGCCGATGAACTCATGCTGTGAAGGACCCCAGAGCCATCTCGAAAGGAAAGCAAAGATCCCATTTCCAGGGCTCTAGGTCTGGGTGTATAATACATCCTGCCCTGGGTTCCCTTGAGCCTCTCTGTATCTGTTCAATGAACACCCAGTTTAAATAGCTTTTTGTTCTTTGTAATCAGAAGAGGCTCAATTAAGTAAAATGCTTATTAATAGTACCTTAAATTTTAATACAAAAATTAAAAGCAATTACATACACAAACAGCCTAGAAGGGAGGTCCCAGATGCTTCTCATTTCAAACTTTCTTTTTTTTTTCTTTTTTTAGTGTTCTCACAGTGTCTTGCAGCACTGTCATCACAATACCCTCATTTCTCCCTTTCTGGGTTAAAAAGTGCGTTATCACTATCTTATCACCAGGAACTAAATGGCACAGGTCTTAAGAATGAGTAATTAATCATCCTATATCCATTTAGCATCATTGGATTCATTTTGTTTAACATGATAGATAATAGCTTAAGCCTACATTCTTCCAATTAAAATGTGAAAATGCTCTTTACGAAGGTCTTCTACCCTTACAAACCTAACCGAACTCTAGAGCATATTCTATAATTAGCATCCTGAAAATATATCTTAAAGCAGCAAAACAGCAACCTGAGTACAAACCAAGACTACTGCAAACTGTAAACAACTTCAGATGATTTATAGAAAAAGAATTCGACAAAGCTTCCTTAATGTCAGGATATAAACAGTTCTTAGTGCTATCTAGTTAAACGATAGTTATAAAACCCATTGAGCTGAATGAGAATTTGGATTGTCAGACAAATGTTTGTAAGGGGTTAATTAATTCGTATGAACTACACAGCTCAGCTGAAAATGGGCTCATTATTCTAAGCCACCAACTTTGCCTGCTTCTTGTATTGTCCTCCTTTCTCCATCAGATTTATCCTGTTGCACCTCCACCCATGGTAACACATGTCAGGAGACAGAAATATTTAAAAGGAAACGTGAGCTACAGGCATTTTGCAAGAGTACATCAGAGGTACAAAGATGTCTGCTGGAACACCGAAATGGAAAGATCATTTATTAGTATACCATGGTTCATAACATCCCAAAGGGTTCAATATTTTCATTAGGCACATAAACATACCCCTCCTCCTTTTCAAATGCCTCATTACAGCTAAGCCTGGAGCTTTTCTCTTAAAAATCTTTCCTCTGAAATTATTAATAATTTGAAGTTCCCTACAGGCCAAGGGTATTATTACAGTCAAAATGCATCAATATGTATATATACTTATATACTCTCTTTATGCTATTTTAAATAACAAAGTATTTAGTGGAAACAGTAAAGCATTTATAAGCTCTACACAGAAAAGCCTAGAGGAAGATGGCAATATCCCAGACTCCAAGGAAACAGCTCTTGAAGCTTATTAGGTGGGTGTAGGAGACTGTAATAGGATTATGAGTTTTGGTTTAGCCTGTCCATCATTTCAAAATCCCCATAACTAAAGGGAATATCTTCATAGGGGTCTGAGTTTAATATTGAAGCTGCTTTATTTAATTCTTCCTATTTTATAATGCTGAGTGCTAATTAGTTCCATCCACTTTCTTCAGGCTTGTCAATAAGGCAACTTGGAAGCCAAGAACCTGCTGAATTATGGATTAACCAGTTCTGTAACGGCGTGTTCAAGCAACTTAGTTAGCTGCTCCAAACGTAATGTTATTATGGGCACAGGAAAGCATAAAACAGTCTTTTGTTATTTTCTGCTTAAGAGGAAAAAAAATAACTCCCTACAAGTGAACTGTTTATTTCTGATGTGCTAATGAACATTTTAGATACGTAAAACTAAAATGACATTTACTGTTTTGTGTGTCGAACATAGCCTATTAAACTCACAATGGACATAATATTTGCTACAAAAAAAAGACAAACTAGTCTTAGAATTTTGAGTGCAGGAAAAAAAAAAAAAAAAACAACTTAAAGGCAGAAAGATTGAGAGACTGACATGAGTTCCCTCGTCTACCTTCACTTCTACTGAACCTGCATCCCAACCTCCCTGGGCCTTCCCATCACTATCCTACTCCTGGCACTGACTCCTTTCTGGTGCAGCTAGATGCTAGAACTGGCCACGTAGGGTCATAAATTCTGGAATTAGAAGTAATGTTAGAGATAAACTGACATAGCTCTCTTATTTCACAAGTGAATTAACTGAGACCCAAAGGTCAAGTGAACTATTCGAGGTCATACAAGCTAGCTGATAGTAAAGTTAAAAAAAATGAATCCAAGTCTCATGATTCCTTGTTCAATGCTCCTTCACTTCTACTTACCATCATAACCACCCCATTCAACCATGTCCAAACTCATTGCGCTCACTAGGCTGCTGAGCTCTCCCCTCCCCAACGCATAATTGTTTTAGCCACAGGGAATTGAACCATGATCAAGAACTGGCAAAACGCAACTTAGCTCTGTCTGTTGCGTGCTCCCTGGTTTGACTCCCAAGTGTCCCCACACCTCCCCTGCCTCCAAAGGCTTCCAACTCTACCTTCCTTTCTTCATTTCTAAAGGCTTAGCTTGAGTTCTACCTTGTAAAAATGAGTCTATCTCTCAGGAGTTTAATCATCTGCCTTCGCCTAGAAACCAATTATGTTCTATGCTGCTCATCTTTGTGGTAGAGACAACACTCCTCTTCTCCCCTTCTGAAGATTTATTTACTAATGTATTTATTGACATACATGTATTCCCTTATTAGCAACTTCAGTTTCTCCTTCTTTACTGCTCTCTTTTCCTTACACCCTAATAAAAATCATAATAGCAGTAATAATAACGAGCTAGTACATACAAAGTATTTATTACTGAGACAGCCAGGTAGGAGGGGGTCCCTGGAGAAACTCCAAATAGCCTGTCCACTGAGGTGGAGCCTTGTTAAGTTTGCAGTGGGGAGGAGCCGGGCCCCTCCCCTTCCTGTGTGGAAGCTGGGATTCCAACATCCTGCTCTAGCAGGGACTCTGGCCTTGCGAGAGTCCCTGTTTCCCCCTTTCTTCCTTTTCACTGAACAAAACCCTGTCTTACCATTCAAATTGTCTGCAAGCCAATTTTTGTGACAGTGGGACGAAGAACCCTGTCTACAGCTGAACTAAGGAAAAGTTCTGCAACATTTTGTGCTAGGGATCATTTTATGTGCTTTGAAAGTATTAACTCATTTAATCCTCATAATAATCCATGAGGTAGATATAACTAGTATCCTCATTTTACAGATAAGGAAACTGACACATAGGTTAAGTAACTTGCCCAAGATACACAAGTAGGAAGAGGTAGTGCCAGGATTTGAACCCAGGGAGCTTAGCTCCAGATTCTGTGCTCTTAACTGTCATGTTGCCTCTTTAATATATGTCATATCTATACCATCACTTATGAGCTCTATTACACAGAACAAGTTACTTCTCTGAGACTCAGTTTCCCAATATGTAAAATTAAAATAATATTGCCAATTTCATAGGATTGTTATGAGGATTATGTGAACTAGAGATACATATAACCCATCATGCCTGGCATATATAAACATCCAATAAATGACAATATTATCATGATGAGATTAATAACCACCAAATTTGGCTTTTATCAATAAAATGTTCTAAGGAAGTACTCCCAGAGGGAGATAATCTCTATTATGTATTTAAGAAATTCTTTCAAAACCCTGTTCTAAACACAGACAATGTTAACTCATATAGTTCTCAAAACAACCATGAGGAAAATCCTACTATCATTTCCATTTTACATGTGAGAACATTTAGGCAGACAGGTAAGTCACTGCCCCAAAGTCACAAAGCTAGTAAGCAGCAGAGCCAAGATTTAGACCCACACAGTCTAACTCCATAGTCTTTGCTCTAACTACAGCACTGAGCGAGACTCTCAACTCTCCTTAGCCCAATGGACTAAGACAAGCATCTTTACAACAGGGCAGCTGGCTTGAGAGTAAACTTGAGACACTCGTGGCATGGGAGAATAGCACAGATGCACACAGCTGCAGTAAGTTTAAAAAGGTGTTTTGTAGTGTAGTGCTCCCCAAACCTGTCAGTGGAAGAGGATTACCTAAAGATTAAAAGAAAAAAACAAAAATAGAATCCTTGGCCCCTCCCATACCTACTAAGTCAGACTCTGGGAACAGATTGGTAGAAGTTAATAGAAGAACAAACACTCTATTAATAGAGGAACAAAGTAAATAGGAAGCTTTGTCAAAATCCCCATGACCAGGACCTAACCCCGGAGACTCTGCCGCAGCATATCCATGTTGGTTTGCAGACCTCACTTGTTACCTTTAGAGGATTCTATAGAGATAACAACTTACTGAAAACTAACAAATAAAGGGAGAGAATCAAGTAGATATCACGCCTTCATTATAAGAAATATACCATCATGTAATCAAATAGTTGATGAAGGGACATTTCTTTCTTTTCTTTTTTTTTTTTTTTAGAAGTAATCCAACTAATTAAAGGAGGGATAATAGTACTCTTTTGAATGAATGGACCTAGACAATCATCAGCGACTGCTAATATAACAAAAAAAGTCAACTAGCCATCATGTGCTCCAATATAAAAACTCACAACACCAACAACAATAAAGACATCTTGACAAAAAGATAAAACCTAAATCTGATCAAGCCGTAGAGTGGCTAGATTTATCTAACTATAAATTTATAGAAAATATATGGGGTAGGGGGACAGGCAATGAAACAGGTAAATAACACCAAAGGGGTGCAATAAACAAAATATAAACTAAATCATACAAATGACCCGGTTGCTTCCACAATAACAGTTGGGCTGGATATGGTGGCTCATACCTGTAATTCTAACACTTTGTGAGGTCAAGGTTAGAGAATCACTTGATCTCAGGGTTTTGAGGAAAGACAGGAAGAAAGAAAGAAAGGGAAAAAAAAACACCCTGAAAATTACAAGTAAAAAAAAGAGACAGATGATAAGATGTAGAAGTCAGCCTCCAAGATGATCCCACACCCCTCCAACCCTGCCAATTATTCCAACCCCTTGTTATTCACACTCCAGTGTCCTTGTTATTCACACTGTGGTGTAATTCCCTCCCACATTGTTTCTGGGTTGGTTTGTGTGATCGATTGGTAGAATATGAAAGACGTATTGTTATATCACTGCCAAGACTAGGATACAGAAAGCACTGTGGTTTCCTCTTTGCTTTCTCTCTTAGATCACTCACTCTTGGGGAGGCCAGCTGCCATGTTGTAAAGATGCTTGTCTTAGTCCATTTGGACTGCTGTAACAAAATACCCAGTGGTATTTGTCTAATATCAATACACCAGTAAATGTGATATCTGATAAGGGCTCATTCTGTGTTTCACAGAAGCACCTTCTAGGTGTACTCACATGGCTGAAGGAGCAAACACACTCCCTTGAGCCTCTTTTATAAGGGTAATCACTTCTCCAAGGCCTCGCCTTTTAATACTATCACACTGGGGATTATGTTTCAACATATGTATTTTGCAGGGACAAAACATTCAGACCATAGCAATGGTCAAGAAGCTCTATAGAGAGGCCCATACGGTGAAGAACTGAGCTTGGAAGTAGCTCCTCTAGCTTCAGTCAGGCCCAGAGACAATGGTAGCCCTGGTATCTTGACTGTAATCTCAGGAGAGACACTGAAACAATCACTCAGCTAAATGGTTCCCAAATTCTTGACCCACAGAAACCATGACATAATAAACATTTGTAGTTCTAAGCTACTACATTTTAAAGGTAACTTGTTATGCAGCAATTGACAACTAATTGATAATTAATGCAAGGGGGATTCCATTGTTAAAAAGAGATTTAACAGAACAATAATAATGAATTAACTTTCTTTAGTTCCCAATTCAAACTAACCAAAAAGAGCAGATAATCAGCAGGGTGTGGTATGGTGGTGGTGGTGGTTCATACCTGTAATCCCAGCACTTTGGGAGGCGGGGCAGATCACTTGAGCTCAGGAGTTGGAGATCAGCCTGGCCAACATGGTGAAACCCTGTCTCTACCAAAAATACAAAAATTAGCCAGGCATAGCGGCAGGTGCCTGTAATCCCAGCTGCTCAGGAGGCTGCGGCAGGAGGATTGCTTGAACCCAGGAGGCAGAGGTTACAGTGAGCCAAGATAGTGCCACTGCACTCCAGCCTGAACAACAGAGTGAGACTCCGTCTTGGGGGTGAAAAAAAAAAAAAAAAACAAATAGGGAAATGTAAACACTAAATAGATATTTGTTGTTAAGGAATTTTTTCTTAGTAAAGCATGATAATAGTATTTGATTACACTAGAAATAATCTTCATCTTTTGTGAATCCTTATAGAAACATTTACAGATTAAAAAAAAATAATAATGTCTGAGATTTGTTTCAAAATATCCAAGAGTAGGGGTATGGAGAAAACAAAACAAAATGGACCATGAATTGATCATTGTGGAAGCTGGGTTCACTTTTTTTTTTTTTTTAAATATATATTACTGTACTTTGTATATAGTTGAAATTTCAAAATAAAGAGTGAATAAGTAAAGAGAAAAAAAATCATTGACTGACTATTGAGGTTCCACAGCAGATGAAGCAATTCCAAACCAGACACCCAATTAGGAGAGGCACCGTCCCAATCGACAAATAGGGCTCATCTATGGGTGTTAGTGCATGCAAAGTCAGACATAGTACATACATACTGATATATACATATCTGATCTCTTAATCTTTGGTGTGTCCATGTCTTTTTTCCCCAGCTAGACATAGGACAGTGACTTAGGGACATGTTCTGTTTATTTATTGTTTGGTTTATCATTGATTATTGCTTTTAAGTTCAAGTAGGACATGGGCATTTCTGTAGAAAGAAGTCAATTTAAAGAAAGACATTAAGAAGGAAAAAAGCCTGATTCTGAAGGAGGTAAGAGGAATGTGATTAGGAGCACAAAGTTTGCCTCAGGAAGTGACACTGAGGGAAATGAAGGGAACTTGAAAGAGATGGTCATTTACCAGGACTGTGAGGTGTGAGTTTCAGTTTGAGTAACTAAAGAGAATAGAGAAAGTCTAGACGAACAGCCAAGGCATATGATTCGGTGAACAATGAACAAGGAGACTGCTAAGGAGTGATGAAGATGCAACTATGCTACATAAACAATAAAGATAATGCATTTCTTTCTTTCCTTTATTTTATTTTATTTGAGATGGAGTTTTGTTTGTTTTGCCCAGGCTGGAGTGCAATGGCATGATCTCGGCTCACCACAACCTCCACCTCCCAGGTTCAAGTGATTCTCCTGCCTCAGTCTTCTGAGTAGCTGGGATTACAGGCACACACCACCACGCCCAGTTAATTATATATTTTTTAGTAGAGACAGGGTTTCTCCATGTTGGTCTGGTCTCAAACTCCCGACCTCAGGTGATCCGTCCACCTCAGCCTCCCAAAGCGCTGGGATTACAGGCGTGAGCCACGGAGCCCAGCCCAATAAAGAGAATATTTAAGGTTCTTTGCCCAGGGCAGTGAATTCATTTTTACAATATTTGGTTCTGTTATTGTATTATTTGATTATTACATTTAAGAGGAGAGGAATGAGTAACAACAACTGTGCTTCAATTGTAACACTACTAACAGAGCCATTCTAAATACATTATTCTTTATGGTGAATATGTTTTCACAAAAAACATTCCCAATAGCTTGAATAATTTATGAATGGATTTTAATATTTTGCAATCGTTTGAAATATGTAAATATTTATTCTCTTACTTTGTGAAAGTCTGAAAAAAGCAAGGGTCAACGAACAAATGCAACATCAAATAGTAGAAACTTCACATTTGAGAAAAGAGATATTTTAACATATAACTGGGCCATTTACAAAAGAATAATCAGATAAATATTTGTTGCCATGCCCATCTGAGAATAATGCCTCAATAGATGGCTATGGACACTTAGGACAGGAAGCTTAGATATAATAATATTGCATAATTTAATAGGACAAATAGCTGCTGAGTAATTTCATTTTAAAATAGAAAACCTAAAATAGGATCTCGGCTATCCAGAAACCTCACACAATGAGTTGATCTGGATAGGAGAGTTTAAACATCTTATATAGCAACAATTTTTATCTTAGTCATTTTGTATAGAAATCTTTTGAAGTTACATTGTACACTTTGCTGCCTCCATAAGGACAATCTATTGGAAATACATTTTTGGGCCAGGCACGGTGGCTCACGCCTGTAATCCAGCACTTTGGGAGGCTGAGGTGGGAGGATCACCTGAGGTCGGGAGTTCGAGACCAGCCTGACCAACATGGAGAAACCCCATCTCTACTAAAAATACAAAATAAGCTGGACGTGGTGGCACATGTCTGTAATCCCAGCTACTTGGGAGGCTAAGGCGGAAGAATTGCTTGAATCCAGGAGGTGGACGTTAACGGTGATCCGCGCCATTGCACTCCAGTCTGGGCAACAAGAGCGAAACTCCGTCTCAAAATAAATAAATAAATAAATAAATAAAATTTTAAAAAAATATATTTTTGCTGATTCACACAATAATCATGAACATCAAATACTGTGCTGTGCTATAACTATAAGGTCTGTAGGTCATATTTGAGATGTGTCTATTTGTTTCTTCTCTAAATAAACCAAAACTATTCTATGCTTAAAGATCTTTTTCATTTACAAAATTTTAATTATTATTTATTCTAATAATATAATCAGCACAGAGTCACTGAAGAATATTATAAAAAGTATGAAGGAAGTACAAACTACTCATATGCCACTGTATAGCCACAAAGACTATTAATACTTTGGTGCGTTTCACTCCAAGTTTTAAATGAGCAACTACATATATATATACATTTTTTTTTTACATTGTTGAGACCAGTTATAAACAGTCCTGTATTCTGTTTTTTGTTTTTTAAGATGATTCTGGAATACTTATCTGCTTTGATAATTAGTTCATCTCTTCCACTATAGTCAAGATATTAACTATCACATCTTAGTACTTCCAGTGAGTCTTAAAATCTCTGTCTACCTCTCCATCCTGGTATGTATGTTGTTTCCCATTTGCTGGAGGGTGAAAAAAACAGAAAATCCAATTTGATATAACTATGTCTAACATAATAAATAGATTTTTGAGTAAAGTACTTGGAAGACTCTCTTTTGATAAAAGTCTACATGCTGCTGTTTAAGGACTTGATCACATTTCATATGCCTATTGAGGGATATTGTTGCTTTTGCTTACTTTCAGGTTTACCGCCATATTTTGAAGAGACAGATAGCATTTCCAGGTAGGTACAGTTGCCGGAAGAGTGGAATTTCAAAGAAGTGAAGTGTTTCTGTGCTACAATGTTACAGAACACCATAAATCTGATGCATGAGTCTGACCTAGCAGCTTTCTAATACCCACCTACACAGATATAAAGTTCCCTCGTTTAAATTAATTTCTGCTGAATAAGCAGCAATAATCTGTGTTATCTTTCCTTGGAAGATATAATTACTTATCTGTGTTCCCAAGCCACCATATACTTACTTCAATATTAACCCTTAGCATTCTATATTATTTTAAATTGAATCACATGAAATAAATATTTTCATAGGTCAAACTACATCATATGGCTCAACCTAATAGTTAATTTATTGTGTTTCTCTTTTCATTCTGGACAGTACATTCCTTTGCGATAAGGTCCATCTTTGTACCATAAGGGTTTGGCTATAATAAATATTAAAATATTTCTTAAAATAATGTAAATATAGTATATTCGAATAAGTGATTACAAATTTTATGCACTGACTTGACCCAAGTTCATCATGCTTTGCATCTGGTAAGTAGTAAAAAATTCTCATTTCATTTCATTTACTTTTTGGATCTCTACTAGGAAAAAGTTGTACTGATTTTCTATATATAGTATGTGTACTATATGTACAACAGCATTATTTATGGTAGCAAAAAAATAGAAACACATTCAATTTCTAATTTAAAGGATGGATGGAGTGAATTATACATTCGTATATTCTAATAATATACAACCACTTAAAAGAGACATAAAGATATTCATTAATATATAAAAATGCTTATAAATTTAAGTGAAAAAGTAGTATATACATCCTTGTATACAGTATAATATGAACAATGTAAAATATGCATAGAAATGCCAGAAAGAAGAAAAAAATAAAATGTAAAGTTGGTTGCTTCTGGATGTTCAAACTACATATTTTCCTTTGTCTTTCTATTTTATATATTCACACGTTTTCTACAATGAACATAAATTATATTTAATAACGGAAACATTTTAAAAGAAAAAACATATGATGGCAATATATTTCAAATAAGTTGGCCAAGAAAAGAGGGAAGACGAGGGATATGTAATTGATAAAATAGAGCATTTATTTGGAAAATTCATGTATTCATTCCAGAAATCTTTATTGATGACATACTATGTGCCAGGTACACAAACAATCTTAGCCATGACTTTTCACATGGGTGACTCAGAACACTTCAGAAGGCTATGTCCATTGTATTTTATGTTTTATTTTTTAGACAATGGAACTAAACAAAATCAGTTTAGTCAGATGATTCTGGAATACTAGAAAAGGGGTACTTATATATTTAGGATCGTTAGCTCTTCTTGTTGCATTTATCCTTTTACCATTATGTAATATCCCTCTTTGTCTCTTTAGATCTTTGTTGGTTTGAAGTCTATTTTATCAGAGATGAGAACTGCAACTCCTGCTTTTTTTTGCTCTCCATTGGCTTGGTAAATCTTCCTAAATATATACACACCCAATACAGGAGCACCCAGATACATAAAGCAAGTTCTTAATGACTTACAAAGAGACTTAGACTCCCACACAATTATAGTGGGAGACTTTAACAGCCCATTATCAATATTAGACAGATCAACGAGACAGAGAATTAACAAGGATATCCAGGACTTGAACTCAGACTCGGAACAAGCAGACCTAATAGACATTTACAGAACTCTCCACCCCAAATCCACAGAATATACATTCTTCTCAGCACCACATCACACCTACTCTAAAATTGACCACATAATTGGGAGTAAATCACTCCTCAGCAAATGCAAAAGAACGGAAATCATAACAAACAGTCTCTCAGACCACAGTGCAATCAAGTTAGAACTCAGAATTCAAAAACTAACTCAGAAACGCACAGCTTCATGGAAACTGAACAACTTGCTCTTGAATGTTGACTGGATAAACAATGAAATGAAGGCAGAAATAAAGATGTTCTTCGAAACCAATGAGAACGAAGACACAACATACCAGAATCTCTGGGACACATTTAAAGCAGTGTCTACGGAAAATATATAGCAATAAATGCTTACATGAGAAGCAAGGAGAGATCTAAAATTGACACCCTAGCATCAAAATTGAAAGAGCTAGAGGAGCAAGATCAAAAAAACTCAAAGCCTAGCAGAAGACAAGAAATAGCTAAGATCAGAGCAGAACTGAAGGAGATAGAGACACAAAAAACCCTTCAAAAAATCAATAAATCCAAGAGCTGGTTTTTTGAAAAGATCAACAAAATAGACAGACCACTAGCCAGATTAATAAAAAAGAAAAGAGAGAATAACCAAATTGATGCAATAAAAAACGATAGAGGGGATATCACCACAGATTCCACAGAAATTCAAACCATCATCAGAGATTATTTCAAACAACTCTATGCACACAAACTAATAAACCTGGAAGAAATGGATAAATTCCTGGACACTTGCCTCCTCCCAAGCCTAAACCAGGAAGAAGTTGAAACCCTGAATAGACCAATAACAAGGGCAGAAGTTGAGGTAGCAATTAAGAGCCTACCACCCAAAAAAAGCCCAGGTCCAGATGGCTTCACAGCCAAATTCTACCAGACATACAAAGATGAGTTGGCACCATTCCTTCTGAAACTATTCCAACCAATCCAAAAAGAGGGAATCCTTCCCAAATCATTTTATGAGACCAACATCATCCTGATACCAAAACCCAGCAGAGACTCAACAAGAAAGGAAAACTTCAGGCCAATATCCATGATAAACATAGATGCAAAAATCTTCAATAAAATACTGGCAAACTGATTGCAACAGCACATCAAAAAGCTTATCCACCATGATCAAGTAGGCTTCATCCCGGGGAGGCAAGGCTAGTTCAACATACGCAAATCTATAAACGTAATCCATCACATAAACAGAACCAAAGACAAAAACCACATGATTATCTCAATTGATGCATAGAAGGCCTTTGACAAAATTCAACAGCCCTTTATGCTAAAAACCCTCCATAAACTAGGTATTGATGGAACATATCTCAAAATAATAAAAGCTATTTACAACAAACCAACAGCCAATATCATACTGAATGGGCAAAAACTGGAAGCATTCCCCTTTAAATGTGGCACTAGACAAGGATGCCCTCTCTCACCCCTCTTATTCAATATAGTACTAGAAGTTCTAGCCAGAGCAATCAGGCAAGAAAAAGAAATAATGCGTATTCAAATAGGAAAGGAGGAAGTCAAATTGTCTCTATTTGCAGACGACATGATTGTATATTTAGAAGACCCCATCGTCTCAGCCCAAAATCTCCTGAAACTGATAAGCAAGTTCTGCAAAGTCTCAGGATACAAATTCAATGTGCAGAAATCACAACCATTCCTACACACCAACAACAGACTTAAAGAGAGCCAAATCAAGAACGAACTGCCATTCACAATTGCTACACAGAGAATAAAATACCTAGGAATACAATAACAAGGAAGGTAAAGGACCTCTTCAAGGAGAACTACAAACCACTGCTCAATGAAGTAAGAGAGGACACAAACAGATGGAGAAACATTCCATGCTCATGGTTAGGAAGAATCAATATCGTGAAAATGGCCATACTGCCCAAAGTAATTTATAGATTCAACGCTATCCCCACCAAGTTACCAATGACCTTCTTCACAGAACTGGAAAAAACACCTTAAACTTCATATGGAACCAAAAGAGAGCCTGCATAGCCAAGTCAATTCTAAGCAAAAAGAACAAAGCTGGAGGCATCACACTACCAGACTTCAAACTATACTACAAGGCTACCGTAATCAAAACAGCATGGTGCTGGTACCAAAACAGAGATATAAACCAATGGAACAGAACAGAGGCCTCGGAGGCAACACCACACATCTGATCTTTGACAAACCTGAAAAAAAAAGGCAATGGGGAAAGGATTCCTTGTTTAATAAATGGTGTTGGGAAAACTGGCTACCCATGTGCAGAAAGCAGAAACTGGACCCCTTCCTGACACCTTACACTAAAATTAACTCCAGATGGATTAAAGACTTAAACATAAGACCTAACACCATAAAAACCCTTGAAGAAAATCTAGGCAAAACCATTCAGGACATAGGCGTAGGCAAGGACTTCATGACTAAAACACCAAAAGGGTTGGCAACAAAAGCCAAAATAGACAAATGGGACCTAATCAAACTCCACAGCTTCTGCACAGCAAAAGAAACAGTCATTAAAGTGAATCAGCAACTAACAGAATGGGGAAAAATTTTTGCAATCTACCCATCTGACAAAGGGCTAATATCCAGAATCCACAAAGAACTAAAACAGATTTACAAGAAAAAAACAAATAAGCCCACTCAAAAGTGGGCGAAGGATATGAACAGACACTTTTCAAAAGAAAACATACGTGAGGCCAACAAACATATGAAAAAATGCTCATCATCACTGGTCATTAGAGAAATGCAAATCAAAACTACATTGAGATACCATCTCATGCCAGTTAGAATGGTGATCATTAAAAAATCTGGGGACAACAGATGCTGGAGAGGATATGGAGAAGTAGGAACACTTTTACACTGTTGGTGGGAGTGTAAATTAGTTCAACCATTGTGGAAGACAGCGTGGTGATTCCTCAAGGACCTAGAAATAGAAATTCCATTTGACCCAGCAATCCCATTACTGGGTATATATCCAAAGGATTATAAATCGTTCTACTATAAGGACACATGCACACGAATGTTCATTGCAGCACTGTTTACAATAGCGAAAACCTGGAAACAACCCAAATGCTCATCAATGATAGACTGGCCAGGGAAAATGTGGCACATATACACCATGGAATACTATGCAGCCATCAAAAATGATGAGTTTGTGTCCTTTGTAGGGACATGGATGGACCTGGAAACCATCATTCTCAGCAAACTGACAGAAGAGCAGAAGATCAAACACCGCATGTTCTCACTCATAGGTGGGTTTTGAACAATGAGAACACATGGACACAGGGAGGGGAGCATCACACTGGGGTCTGTTGGGGGGAAATAGGGGAGGGGCAGTGGTGGGTGGGGAGTTGGGGAGAGATAGCATGGGGAGAAATGCCAGATATAGGTGATGGGGAGGAAGGCAGCAAATCACACTGCCATGTGTGTACCTATGCAACAATCTTGCATGTTCTTCACATGTAACCCAAAACCTAAAATGCAATTTAAAAAAAAGGAAGGAAAAAAAAAAAAAAGGAAAGGGATGCTGACCAATTTGTAATTCTGTACGTGTGCCTCTTCATGTGGCACAATTCCCCTTCACAGTCATGTTGGTCACCATCAAAACCAAATATAAAAAGGGAACAAGAACCTCTAGCACTTGAGAATAAGAGTCTACCCACAGTGATTTCTCAGGATGGTCAAACTCTGGACACCCTCAGCAGGAAGTCCTAATATCACTTCTTACATCATGCTAAATTTGTCATTTGAAGACACACCCTAGACACTGATAGCTTCTGCTCATAAGTTTCATGAAAGCAAATGAAACACTAAAATATTAATATTATGTTTCTGCCTCCAATAGAGCGATGATGGCTGTGGCCCCTCTAATCACAAGACTTAAAAATACATTTGTCTCTAGTAATGAACACTTCAATCAGAACAACAACATGAAAATCTTTATAAAGATACTGTAAGATGTATGAACAAGCTGTATGTCTTAGATGCATACTTGACTATATTGGTTTCTTTTTTTAAGAGATATTATTTTTGCAGTCGATTTCTAACTAAAACATCTGAAGCTTCAATCTATCCAAGTAAAATATTGGTGTTATATATTTAAATATTTCTCCTAGATTGAAAAATAATGATACAAAAAAAACAACTGAATTGCTAGAGCTGCTTGTCCTTGATCCAAAGTAATTTTCCTTTCAAAAATTTTACAATGGCATAGCTTAGCCAGGAAAATAAACATTTTCCACATTATAGATGTAGTCATTAAAAAAAAGTCTAAAGTTGAACTACGAAGGCCTGGTTACAGGCAATAATTCTATTGCTTTGTAAACTTGTAATAGCAGAAGCAGTAGGTTTTCTTATAGTTATTTGGAACATGGAGTATGCGGAGAGGAATACTTTAAAATAAGATTTGTTTGGCCGGGCGCAGTGGCTCACGCCTGTAATTCCAACACTTTGGGAAGCCAAGGTAGGTGGATCATGAGGTCAGCAGATTGAGACCATCCTAGGCAACATGGTGAAATCCCGTCTCTACTAAAATACAAAAAATTAGCTGGGCATGGTGGAGGGCATCTGTAGTCCCAGCTACTCAGGAGGCTGAGGCAGGGGAATCGCTTGAATCTGGGCAGTGGAGGTTGCAGTGAGCTGAGATCACACCACTGCACTCCAGCTGGGCAACAGAGCAAAACTCCGTCTTAAAAAAAGAAAAAAAAGATTGGTTTTAATTGTTCCATTTAGAAAATATCAGACCTATTCGATATCAGAAGTGTCTAATAGGCAATGCAACCATAAATTCAATATCCTGTTTTCAGTGCTATGAGTTAAGCACCCTATAAATTCTTGCTTATGTTTTTGTTGTTCATTACTTTAATCGATTATATAATAGATATAAATGAATCCAGTAACACTGTACCTATTTTCATAATAACACCAAAACAACCATAATAAAAGTGAAATGTGATATCATGTCTTCTAACATCAAAATCCTGCTTGAATTTTACCAAAAAGCCTGAGTTTGAGAGAGAAATACTGGAAGATATCTGCACCAAAACAATGCTTCCGTCTCTAATACAATGGTCTTGTGGTTGAAATGTAAGGGACACCACATTTCCTCACAGTGTTGGACTGCTGGAAATGACACAGGTAATGGATATACACGTCAGATCACACAGAGCCTTTTGAGCTACTGTAAAAAAATTAAATTTCTCCTAGAAGAAATGGGGAGCTACTGAAGGGTTTAAGTAGCATTGATTTAATATAGCATTGATAATAATCTTTGAACACTTTAAAGCTCTACTCAAATTTTAAATAAATACACTTAAAAAGTTTCAAAGAAGTTTCACATTCACCATCCCATTTTATCTTCTTAGCCACTGTAGGAAATAAGCAGGGTGTCTTCATTGTGATTAACTTATGGATTAACTTTTTAAAGTGTGGAAAATGTGCTATCCATATGAAGATTTCCTGAAATTTCAATGTCAAAACTTGCTTTTTTTTTGGGTGGGTTGGGAGGATTATCAACGGAAGATTTTCTAGAAATTGTCGCTGTTTAAAAATTACAAATCTTCCCTTCTTCTTTAAAAAAAAAAAAAAGTAGCCCATTGTATAGGAGGCTTATCCTGTGACTTAAAGCTGTCATTCAAAATGGACAGTATATCTTAAGGAAGGGTGCTAATTGCATTAATATTCTGTGCTACCACAGAAAAGCATAGCATGTAAGTATGTTAATAAAAGATACAGGCTATAATTATAGCACTTCAGTAAATTGTGGGACATAAGAGCTCCCAAATTCTCCTGGGAAATGAAAAGAGAAAGAAAAGAGACTATGCAATTGAAGGAATCAGGGCAGAAGTTATGTGGAGGTGGGGGCTGCGGAATGAGAAAGTCTCAGACCTAAAACGGCCTGAGCAGACAATGGGAAAAAATGCTAGAGTGGCTACTAGTGTTCTTACCAAACACCAAAGGAGCTACATATGTGTACATATAATATAGCTCCTTTTACCATGTCAGATTTTCTAAGAGGCTTTTATAATTAAAATACATCCACCACCTCCCTATACTTCAAAAGAAACTAACCAAGCCTATGATTCTAAAGCTATTTATTCAAGGATGTTGTAGGTTAAAGAACGTATGCATAGTAATTTATGGCATGCAGAGATGCCCCTTACATTTGAACTACTGTAAAAACTGAGCTACATAACATGATTTTATAATATCTTCTAAGATTTTTACCTCTCAATATCCATGTGTAACTTCCATCAACATTAAAGTGCAGATTTATATGTGCTCACAGCAGGTGAATATATCTAAATTTTATTAAAATAAAAGGATCCAATAGCCACTATTTACTTCCAGGCAATGTAGAATTTGAAGAATCGCATAAAAGTCTTTTTATTTTAAGAGCCTAATGTTTATTTACTACCCGTCATTTAGATGCCACAGCACTCAAGAAGCTTGGACTGATATTCACACAATACATAACAATTGCTTGATCCACTTAAAAAAAAAAAAAAAAAGGCAGCTGCTTCTTAGGCTTAACCATGCTATATAATGCAGAGGACAGTAAATGATAAATACCATAGCCAATTGAAATTGCATAAGCCATTTTAGCAAGTACAATGTAGGACATACAGCATCATTCAATGCTGAGTATTTTCCTAAGCAATGGTGAAAGGTGCTAACCCAGGGCACAATGGGACCCGCTAAAGGGCACCATGGTGGGACTCATTCAGACACTAGTTTCCCCGACTCTTTGTCCTTTGGCTACAGCTCTCACTCCTTGCTTGTCATTTGAGTGGAGATTTAGTCAGATGAAATTCCCTAGGATTACAATAAGAATTGTTTTTGTAAAAAGCCTGGTAACCAATTGAAAATACTACCTTCCAACAATCTTCCCTTTGAATGACCATCAGTTGTTTCACAAAATATAATACATCTATATTATGTAAAGTTGTTTACCTGCTAGTTAACCAGAAACTATTATTTAGTTTCATTACTTTAATTATAAAAATCCTAAAACAAAAAGCATTTGTAATAAAAACAGATTATGCAACAAATACCTGTTTTCAAATTGCCATGGGACTGGTTATAGAGCGGTACGGCCTAAAGCAATTACTAAAACCTGATTTGAATGCTATTATAAATAGGCATAGGCTTTCCTTACATAACCTGTATTTATATTTATCAATAAAAGCCTGAGACTTAAAGCTTGCAGTAATAACTTTGTGCAGAAAGCAGGGCAAACTTATTATCTGTGATCCCTTCTTTATCTCTCTCTATTACATCTGGGACAACTCTGTAGTACTTGGGTGATATGACTAAATCTTATTAGTAGAGGGCTTTTCTATTTTAAGCACAAATCTGGCATTTAAAAGTCCCAAAGTAAAAAATTAACATAGCAAATGCCAGGAAATTAAGCAAATTAAAAGATACTGTCAATAGCATGCAGCACTGTCAAAGGACTAATAACTCCAGTTAAATACTATCAGGAATGGGTAGTAGATTTTTGAAAGTAGATACGAAGGCAACAGAGACATTTAATGTCAAAGCATAAAAGATATTTAGAGCACAATAGCTATTATATTAAGCCATCAGTCCTTTGATCATTATTTTATCACTGGTACAGTTGACACAGATGGGTACAAATAGCAGTAAAAATCTGTGAAATTTTCAAATTACCAGCTTGCCCCAGTGCTAATCATGAATTATAACTAGTGCTGGCATTAGTAAGATTCACTTCCAACTTGATGTGTTTATATATTTTAAAACTAGTTTATTTAGGAAAACATAAAACACAAAAATTGTTAATGATATAGAATCTTTTCAAAGTAGGCCTATTTCTTTTTATTTCAAAACTTGATTCCTCTTCCCATGAAGGTGAGGTTACCATGACAGTACTCACGGAGGCTCCTGCTTTGGGGTGCTTTTCCAAAAGGAGGGTTTGATTTGTAATTATTCATTTATACTCTTGCTCAGTCTCCATTAATGCTTAAGTGGCAGGTAGTCAGTAATATAAATTACTCATGTGAGCTTTGTTTCAATTAGCTATGAGGAGTCGTAAGTGTGGGAAAAAATAATTTTTAACTTCATATTATGTTAGAAACACATTTATACCATAACAAAATATTAATTCCCTTGTTTCTCTGTTATAAAATTTTGACATTATTAAAGGAGTTAGAAGAATAGAACAATTTGGGATACTGAATTTCTGACATTAATAATGAAGATGAGGTTCTGCGTATTCTAAAATTAATTTAAAGCTAGGTAAGTAGAATATTCTACTATGTCTGTTTTGTTCTCTCCACTTGTTCAAATTTAACAAGTGGTAGCAGCTTTCAGGACAACAAGCACAAAAGATTCAAATTAGATGTCAAAATCGGGTAAGTCAAATCTGCCTTCTTTTATTATTTGAAAAGGATTTAACTAATTTTCTCAACTACTGCTTTTAGAAAATTATTTTTGTCCCAGTAAAACTTACAGCTCCGTAAAATGAACTTCAAAAGCAGTGACTATTGCATAAATAGTGTGATATTCAAATTGAAAACAAACAAAATGACAAGTGAAATGGGATAAGAAAGAAGAACCATATAAAAGGCATGCTTCGGAGGGGAAGAAATTAACAAGGGAGGGAGCCTCAACAAAGCCCTGCCATTCTCTGCCCCAAATGCAAGTCAAACTAAAAAACGTTTTCATTTGGCCACATTGTAGTCCTATAACCCAAACTACCGTAAAAAAAAAAAAAAAAATGTAACAGCGGTTTATTTTCATTTTAGCTATGCTTTCAACATTTTACAGCCTGTGGAGGATTTTCCCTGTTACATACAAAGCTAACACACCAGCCATCATCTCTAGAGGTGAGGTTACCACGACAGTTACTCACACAGCCCCCTGCTTTGGGTTGCTTTTCCAACAGGAGGGTTTGATTTGTAATTATTCATTTATACTCTTGCCCAGTCTCCATTATTACTATGAGCTGCATAGTGAACCAACATGAAATAAGTTGACAAAGAAGCAATAGGCTTTTAAAACCTTGACTAAGGCATTCACATCATTGAGAAAAAGAAAATCTCTGAGACCCAAGCCAGGAATAAAAGAACTCAGATCTACCTTAAAGCTGGAACTTCCCTGCTGAGAGAAACGGGAAGAAATGATAGCTCGTAATACCACTGCAGCTGCAATATTTCTGAAGTAGGACACTCAGAAAAGGGCACAAGCTATTAATGTTTCTAGAAACATTACGTTTAATTCCTCAGCAAAAGACTTAGCAGCTTAGTGGAAAGAAGCAGCAGACGGAGGAAAAAAAAAAAAGAAAACCAAAATCCATGAAAGAATAGTTAGCTCCACAAGGAAATTTGCTTTAACTAATATCAGAAAGAAAATATTTCAGAAATTGTTGCCTCTAGTAATCTTACACCCCAAGGCTAGCAGAAAAGGTCATAGCTAATTGGTGCAAAAGCAGCTTTGGACATAGAGGAAGTGATACTCTGTGATGAATTCCACCTAATCACTACCCTTTTTACCTTCAATTATGCCAGGACATGTACCACATATTACAGGGCTCAGGAAAGAAGCCATACTTCGAAATTGAGCTTCTTTCATGTTCTTTTTCTTTTTTTTTTTTGTTGTTGCAACATTTAACTTTTATAACCCAGCTAATTAGGAGAACAAAACCTATTTAATTGTTGAGAATGGGAGTTAAGTAGTAGTGTGAAGTTATTCATAATTAAAATGATTTGCATAATTTGATTTTAAAAAAACAAATCAATCAATCAAATATGCTATTTTCCTGGGGCCATACTTCAGTTTAGGTAAACAGATAAACACATACACTACAGAGTCCTACTTTTACTGGAGTGAGCCTCCAAGCTTAAAAAAAAAAAAAAAAAAAAAAAAGAAAAGTGGATGAACATAGGTTTACATTTTCAAAATATTAGAGAAAAACATTAACATATCAATTAGGTTATAAGGGAAGTGCTTTAAATTTTTTTTTGTTTTTGTTTTTGTTTTACATGCCTTAATAATAAAGAACTCTTCTTAGGGTAGAATTTAAGTGTGATCTGTTTTAGTAAGAACTATTTTGACTGAATTTGGAGAGGCAAAAATAAAAAATGCTAAACCTACCAACCTGTTCTACCTATTGAAATCCAGAATTTTTTCCTTTTCAATTAACACATTTACACTTGCCAGATGTAAATAAATATGAACTGTGGTTTGAGGAACTTTTATGAAAAGACATTTTTTCCTTTTGAAGTTTCTTTAAAAGTGTAGACTTTTTGAGAGCAAAATAATCATGTAGTCATTTTGCAGTTGTGTATACTAATTGATGAAATCGTTGACATAGAACTACAAAAGGTTAATTATCTACTTGATGCCTTACTCACTATCACAAACACTTGTAAATTCCAGTGGTGATGAGGTCATAATTCCAAACAGGCTGGGAACCAAGAATTCCATCCAGGAACTTTTCTCTATTCCTTTTAAACATTTCTCCCCGCCACCCCCACCAACAAGATTAGAACAATTTTACATAAATTAAGAGGGGGTTTGTTTGGAGTAACTGTGTATTATCACTCTTGTTTTGTTTTTTTTTTCCCCCATAAAAGAGACAGAATGCTGAGACTTAAGAGAGATAAAAGACTTCAAACAATGCCTAAACAAGTATATTTTCCTAATTTTTCCCCTTGTTTTTCTTATCCACAACTAATGTGTAGAATATCAGGTTGGGGCAATGGAGGTGAGAAGCAGTGTTGTGGGGGCTGGGTGTGGCGCACCTGTAATTCCAGCACTTTGGGAGGCCGAGGTGGGCAGATCACCTGAGGTCAGGAGTTCGAAACCAGCCTGGCCAACATGGCGAAACCCCATCTCTACTAAAAAAAACAAAAAATATATATTAGCTGGGCATGGTGGTAGGCACCTGTAATCCCAGCTACTTGGGAAGATGTGACATGAGAATCGCTTGAACCCTGGGGACAGGGGTTGCAGTGAGCCAAGATCAATCATGCAACTGCACTCCAGCCTGGGCAACAGAGGGAGGGGAGAGGGGGGAGGGGAGGGGAGGGGAGGGGAGAGGAAGCGAAAGGAAACAGTATTGTGAGGGAGATAAATAGATAAAATTCTTCTGAATCACAGGAACAAAATGAGGAAAGTGATATGCAAAAAGCCTCAGGACCATAAAGCATGGGAAGTAGGAAAAAAGTGAAAAAGGGATGATGTATAATGCTCACAATCTGTGTGGACAGCATTCAACTTGACCATAATATTTTCTCAGTGCTTTGCATCTTCCCCTGCCAGGAAGTTTCAGTTCTAATAAATAAGCCATGCAAACTGATCAATATTGTTTACGGCAACTAAAAAAATTATTTAAATTGCTAGATGTGATATTTGCCTTTCCAACCTGTATCCCATGGAAATTCAACATTTAAAACGTTCTCTAATAATTTCCTAGAAACACATAATGCTGTAACTTCATTTCTAAATTTATTTTCTATCTTGGTCCATTACTCACCAATTTATTATACCCAGTCACTAAGGATGGGCATCATCTGGGTGCTTCCAGGTTCTGGGTTTTCAGAACTACTAACTGAGCTTCTTTTAATGCTCTTCTAGGTGCAAAAGAGTTTGTTTAAATTTGGACCGTAAATCTATGTACTAGAAAAGTTCTTTTTAAAGTCCTTTTTTTTTTTTTCAATTCATGATTGTTTATGGTTGATATGACAATACAATTAAAATCCACAAATATTATGTACAAGTGCTGTCATTTCTCATTATCTCTGCCACATAAGGTAGTACTGATATAGACAACTGAGATGATGTCACAAAAATTAAAAGAAATACTGGATTATCCACAGAAAATCATATTGCTTAACCCTCCTGATACAAACATTCCTTCATAGTTTAGCTCCAAGTATTTGAAGATAATCTATCAGTTTATTATGAAATAAGATAAACATGAACACTTTTGATTAATAGCTATAAGGCTGCTAAAGCTCTAACAGGTATTATAACTGAAATAAAAATGAAATCCATGCACAATGGTATTAACTTTCCAAAGAAGTATATGAAAATCATATCTTTTTGTGTTTTTCATTTCTTTGTGTCCAGGATATACACTGGCTTTCTGAAACCACTGCAGAGTTGTGAATAATGTATGAAATAAAAAAAGAAAAATCCTGTTCATTGCCCAGAGAGTATTATATTGCTTGTGGTATACTACTTCTATGCTAGACAAACAATAGAACAGACCAGTAAACCTAAAATCTGAAGCTAAAACCTTCCCAAGTGGAAAGGGAAAATACCACCCTGGATTCCAGAAGTCCCTCAACAAACAGATCAAATCCTTATAATAGTCCTACATACTATTACTTAGAACTGAGTAAAACTCTTAAACGAGAAAGATCTGTTCTTCTGAGCAGATAAGTATGACAGTTGGAAAAGCAATTAATTACTTACTGGCATTCCAAAGAAATTTACTAACTTCTATTTCCCTATCATATAGAGCATAATAGTATTTGCAAATGATGATGTAAAGCTGAAACAAAAGGATATTATTGCCACTCAATTTTTATTTTCTCTCGCAGTATTTAGGAATTTGCCCTCTAAGTAGCCATGTGGGAGTGGAACAAACCATGATTTGAGTTGAGAATGACACAGAGGTAGCAGTCAAATGCAAACGCAATGGATGTAAGAGTAATGGCATACAGTTATTTTGTGGTTTTTATATAAAGTCGGCATTTTTCTATACTTGTCAAGCATAAACATTACTGAGTAGAAAGGTCAAGTGAAGGTAACATACATAGGACATGCGAGTTTGCTCATAAAAACTCAGCTTTAATGGGATTTCATTTACAGTGATGCAGAATAAAATTTCTATTTCCTCCATCCCTCAAATTTCAAACTTCAGAGACAGCTTTAGGTATAATATATTAAAAAGGCTTTTGTATAGATTTAGTCTTGTTAAAATAATTGTGAAGTATTCAACAAGCAGTTATCAAAAACATATACTATATTGAGTTATGTGCTAGATGCTAAAAATAAATCACAATCTTTAAATAGCAGAATATAGTTATAGTATTTTAATACTTTGTATCATCTATTAATATATCTTTAAGAGAGTTGACATCGAGCATAACTTTAAAAGGCTTCCTGGAATAGGTGAGGAACTATCTTAGATTCAAGATATTTTGCAAATGCAAAAGATACCAAGAAATAATAGAAGAAATGGAATTTCAAAAGGGTACTGGGGGTTGAGCTCAGTGGCTTAGGATTGTAATCTTAGCACTCTGAGAGGCCAAGGCAGGGGGATTGCTTGAGCCCAGGAGTTCGAGACCAGCATGGGCAACATATTGAGACTCCATCTCTACAAGAAAAAAAAAATTAAAATTAGGCATAGTGGTGTGAGCCTGTAGTCCCAGCTACTCGGGAGGCTGAGAGTGGGGTTGAGGGGCTGTGGGGAAGAATCCCTTGAGCCCATAAAGTCAAGGCTGCAATGAGCCACGATCACGCCATTGTGCTACAGCCTGGGCGACAGAGAGAGACCCTATCTCAAAACACACAAACAACCACCACAACAAAACCCAAAACAAAACAACTGTGGCACTTAAGATACCCACTGCTTTCTTCCTTCCTTTTTTCAGCTTCCACTCCTCTCATTCTAATGGGCACAAGGAGGGGAACTACCAGGAGTAAGGTTCAAATTTTAATACACACAAGAGGTGTATCCAAAGGTTTAATGAAAATTGAAGGGTCGGAAGTACATTCATGTCCAAGTAAATCTGGCTGCCTTGGGATGTCCACTGGGAAAGCAGGTGGATTCTGCTGTAAAGCAAGCAGAGCTTAAAATTTCTTATCCCTAGTTAGGAAAATACTTAATAATATAGAAATGAGCCCATATGAGAGAAATTTTCCCATAATCAAGGCCACTAACTAGAATGTTTATTTTTCTTTAGTTGTAAAAGCACTTAATTTTCTAGAAATGTTAAGGTACTTATGACAATCTGTTGAATACAGTTTTGTTTTTGTAGCTGCAAATGCATAGAGCATCTGCTCTTGGTAGACTGGCATCACGCACTTGCTGTATAACATCCCAACCATTTTTTCCTTAATTGCAGGTTTGTTAATAAGCAGGTAGTTGTGTGAGCTTAGCTACCAACATTAGCATGTCTGTGAATTTTTGACATGAACTTAAAACTACCAAGATAAATTTATTGCTGCATAATTGTTTCCCCTAACTTATCCCATACTCCAATAACTAAAGGAAGCCTGTTATATTCATATTCTCATAAAAATTAACTCAAATTGACCTTATCTCCTACTTTCCTGCAAAGCTCACCACTGAGGAAATGTGCTGCAGAGATGATTACATTGTATAGAACAGAGAAGCAAATGAGTGATTGAAATTTCTATAGAGAACATCATCAATACTTAGAACAATTTTGCATAGAAATAGGACATAAATAGTCCATGTTCAATTTGTTTTCGAATTGTCAAGGAATAATCAAGGACAGACTACATAGCAACCTTCAGTTTCTAGCTTCCTTAACGCAAACCTGGATCTTATTAGCCAAAACATGTGTATGTTTGTTCCAAATGTAAAATTCAATCTTCATTTAAAAATAAAAAGAAAACAGAAACAAACAAAAATTATATAACCAATACAGGTACACACTTCATCACAAGATTCATATGAAGTGATGAAAAAAAGACACTAGATTAAGTGGTCTTAAAGATTAATAGCATTTGCGAACTCAATGCAAATCTGACTTCTATCCCTTTCTTATCCCCTCCCTCCAAATAGATTGTCCTGAAACTGTTTTGGCTAAGGTCACCAATGAATTTCTGTTAGTGAAATCCAATGGAGCCCTTCCAATCCTTATTTTATCCATCCTCTCAGGTACATGTTTATAAATTTGTATACATTTAAAGGGTACAAGGGCAGCTTTGTTACATGGATATATCCTGTAGTGGTGCAGTCTGGGCTTTTATTGTAACCACCATCCAAATAACGTACATTGTACCCATTAAGTAATTTCTCATGTCTCAGCCCCGTCCTACCCTTATACCACATCTGAGTCTCCCATCTCTATTATTCCACACTCTATGTCCATGTAATCTCTGCTACATTTGATGCCATTATGCCCTTTCTCTTTTGGCCCCTGTGATACCACAATAGCTTTCTTCTCCCCATACTCCATAATTAATACCTTCATGCTCTCTTTCATGGGCTCCAACTTCTGAGCCAGTCCCATAAATTGGTGGTTCTCAACTTTGAGGGCACATTAAAATTGGCTAAATAACTTTTAAGCATGCTATCATCCAGGCTCCAATCCTATAGATTTCAGTTTAATTGGTTCAGAGAGGAACTGGACATGGGTATTTTTCAGAAGTACTTCAAAGTGATACCAGTGTGTGGCCAGGGCTAAGAATCACTGCCATAAATGTTTGTTTTCTCTAGAGTTCTGTCTTACGATCACTGGTCTATCCATTCTCCCAAGATTATCCGACCCACCCTCATGTTATTAACTATCACCTGGATGTTTATTACTTCTCCAAGACTGCTGGATTCCTTCTCCAGAGAACACTAAATGGGTAGCATAAGGATATGTGATTTGCCCCTACTCGACCACCTCCTTTTTTCCTCTCAAGAGAATTACATGTGTACTATGACCCACCTGCTCCTGCTTTCACCCTTTGCAAACCAGTTAATTCTAAAGTTGACAAAGATTTTCTTAAGGTGCCCCCCCACACCCTGCCCCTCTTTTATTTTGAGACAGAGTCTGGCTCTGTCACCTGGGCTGGAGTGCAGTGACAGGATCACAGCTCACTGCAGCCTCAACCTCCTGGACTCAAGTGATCTCCCACCACAGCCTCCTGAGTAGCTGGGACCATAGGTATGCACCACCACACCTGGTTAATTTTCAATACAAATTTTTGTAGAGACAAGGTCTTCCCTATGTTGCCTAGGATGGTCTTGAACTCCTGGGCTCAAGAGATCCTCCTGTCTTGGCTCTACAAAGTGCTGGGATTAAAGGTGTGAGTCACTGTGCCCAGTTCCTATTCATTTTTGGCAACTTTTCCATCCTACCCTCTTCTATCCAGTTAACTCAAGAATATCTCTCTTCTACCCTCAATCCAGTCCCTCTCTGTATGAGCCATAAATGTTCTTCATTTTCTAACGTATGAGAGTAAAACTCTACATTGGAGGCTATGAATTACATATCACACAACTGTAAATCACTAGGCATGCTAAGGTATTTTAGCTGAATCACACAGTAGATGCTCAACAAATGTAATTGAATTGGGGGTGCATCACATATTTGAAAGTAAAATTTGGCATAATCATTAGTGACTGACAATTCCATTCAACATCATGGTAGTGTCTAGTGTTTCCTGTCAGAATCTCTAAAAGAGACACAGTTTATCTTTTCATTGTCTTCTAACTACCTTTCTTTCCCTCAAATCTCAGCCTTCAGGGTATAAAATATATTATTCATTGTTTAACACATTACAACCTGGCTCTTGGTGCGGCTCAGTGGCTTATGTCTGTAATCCCAAAAATTTGGTAGGCCAAGGCAGGCAGATGCCTTGTGCCCAAGAGTTAGACCAGCCTGGGCAGCATGATGAAACTCCATCTCTACCAAAAAAAAAAAAAAAAAAAAGAAAGAAAAATTAGCTGGGCGTGGTGGCATGCACCTGTCGCCCCAGTTACTCAGAAGGTTGAGGTGGGAGGATCACCTGAGCTTGGGAGTTTGAGGCTGCAGTGAGCAGTGATCGCACCACTGCACTACAGCCTGGGTGACAGGGTCAGACCTTGTCCCACTCTCCCCGCCCAAAAAAGAACCTATCTCTTGGCCGTCACAGTTGTACTGACCTTTGGGAAAAGGTCAGGTGTAATCTGCTAGTTGACAAACCCATTGGTCAATTGTCAGTTGTCATTCCACCTAGCTTTTCTGTAGGATGTGACCATGTTGATTAATTGTCCATTCTGAAATTCTCTCTACTCTTGGTATTCCACGTACTACTTTTTTTTTTGTTTGTCTGTTTTTAAGAGAGGGTCTCACTATGTTGCCTAGGCTGGTCTCAAATTCCTGGGCTCAAGCATTCCTCTTACCAGTTGGGATTACAGGCACATGCCACCATGCCCAGCTCTCAGGTACCACTTTTTACTGCTTTTCTTCTTCCCTTTCTAATTTTTTTTCTTTTTCTGAGTATCCTTTGTTGATTTTTCTATTTGCCTCTTAAATATTATAATTGCCAAATGTACCATCCTCAACCCTCTATGTTCTTTCTGGGTGATCCCAAGGTTTCAATAACCATACATACATGCAGATATCCCCAAAATCGATCTGCAGCCTCAACCTCATTTACGTATGTGTATGTATGTAATACAATATAATTCTTTACTTTAACCCCCCTGCTGGCTCTTCACTACAACAAACTAACTTTTCGTCATTGCTGCTTTACTCTTTCATGTCTCTATCACATGTTTTTTGTCATTTTCTTTATCGGAAAAGTCTGTTCCTCTTGTTTTCCCCCAAACTACTATTCATCCTTCGAAACACAGATCAAAGGCCACTTTCCTCATGAAGCCTCTCTTGAATTCTCCAGGTGGTTAGTTGCTCCTTTTAGCACATTTTTCACACTTATATTATAAAATTTATAACATATATATGTCTTTCCCGTGAGACTCTGAGTTTTTAAGGGCAAGGCCCTAGCACTGTTGCATGGCCCCTAGTATTTGATCAATAAGTATTACTTGGATGAATGTCATGCTTTTATCTGTTTATTTCCTTACACTAGTTTTTAAAACCAGATTTTAATTGTACATTACAATATAATGAATGTATTATAGACCAAATGGGGCTCAGTGTGCTAGTATAAGATTCTGACATTTGGCTGGGCGCGGTGGCTCACACCTGTAATCCCAGCACTTTGGGAGGCCAAGCTGGGAGGATCACAAGGTCAGGAGTTCGAAACCAGCCTGACCAACATGGTCAAACCCTGTCTCTACTAAAAATACAAAAATTAGCTGGGCATGGTGGCGCATGCCTGTAGTCCCAGCTACTCGGGAGACTGAGGCAGGAGAATTGCTGGAACCCAGGAGGTGGAGGACGTAGCAAGCCGAGATTATGCCACTGCATTTCAGGCTGGCGACAGAGCAAGACTCAGTCTCAAAAAAAAAACATTCTGACATTTATAAAATAGAGACTGAGAAAGTCATGAAGAAGAACTCATCTTCAGGGAGAAAGAAGTAAACAGCTTGGAATGAATGACCAGCCCGACCTAGTAATATTAAAACAAACTGAGCACAAAACCACAACAGTTCTTGGTCATCAAGATGATACTGAGTATTACATGGGATCTGATATGAGCTTGTCTTTGGCCCTTGCCATCTTGGGTCAAATCCTCTGGTGATGGTGGGTGGGGGAGGCTGTCATTTAAAATTGAAAGCTCTTTCTCTAAAATTATCAGTGATACTCTGAGGCAGATGCAGTACTACTTGGGACACAGGTGGAGTGTCACACTAAAAGAAAAGAGAGAGGCATTTCCCTCCTACTTTGCCAGTGACCGCTGTCAAACTGGCACTGAGAAGGCATGCGAGTCCCCGCTGCTATATAGAAGACAGCAAGCGTGGAAAGGCACGGTCTTAGAGCAGAGGTGGAGGAACAGTGGTGAGTGCTTGTTTCTGTGAAATGCCCCTTGAGAACTCCCAGAAATGTTTCAGAGAGCCCCAAAAGCAGATGAGGTCCTGAATGTGTATGTGGAGACAAGAGCCAGCAAAATTTGTGTTTTGTTATTTACGTGAGGCAGTGAGGCCTGGGGAAATGTACGTTTGGTTTTGCTGTGAAATTATTCTTCCCTAATACATAGAGAGGTTTTTTTACCCTCTGTTGTACAACATTGTTTCTTGTCCCCTATCTGTTCTCAAATGGTAAATTATACCTTCTCGTTTATACTGTTATCTTGCTGATACATAAAACTAGGATCATGTGTCTCCTGAGTTGCTCCTGATTTTTGAAATTTAGTTTTCTTGGTTGCCCTGTGCGGTTCTAAAACCAAAATACATTTATTGTTTCCTGGTTTCATTTCTTCATAATGCTTCTCTTGTGTGTTTTTTTAATGTCTGGAACTATATATCAAAATCCAGTCACAGCCAAAATGCTAAGTTAGATATCCACCTATTATTGAGAGGCCCATTTCTATTTACTTACAGTGGACAAAGAATCAAAAAGTCGGGTTGGTTGAAGAAAGAGAAGCAAGCTCTAAGTATCTACAGCTATTTGGCAATAAAACAGATGTGGAGTTGTGTATTTGTATTTTAAGAGTAGTTTTCACTCCTGCAAGGTGTCTCTCTATGTTCTTCTTTTTCCTCTAAAGCTTACCTTTGATCTTACAATGACACAGTCAGGAATATTTATGGGCAATTCTTTACAAAGTAGACAGTAAACATATGCAACTTATTATCTTAAGTGGTAACAAAGGCTGTAACAACACAGGGTCAAGAAAGATTTAGCAAAATTCACAGAAGATAAATCCATACTAGGTTGTTAAGGAAAAATGAGATGTGCCTTCACCCACCAAACTGCTAGAAAGCATAGCCCATCTTACATAGACACAAAGGAGAGAGGTGGGGCGTTGGGGGTGGTTAGCCTAACTCCTATGCTGCACAGGGTCACTGTTCCTATCGCTATTCCAGTGCATAAACGGCCGCATTGTAATTTGATCACATGGTTTATATTCATCTTTTCCCAAACAGTATGTGAGCTCCTCTAGGCAAGTGTCCTGTTTGATTTTGTATCCTCAGTACCTAACTCAGTCTACGGCACCGAGGAGGCATTCAATAAGATTGTACAACTGTTGAATGAATACGATCTTTCCCTACAGCCTCGCCGTCTACTCTGGATAGCTCTGTATTCTCTTCCCAGTTCTATCACAATATTGAAAGGATGCTCTTGAAAAAGTCACTAGGAAGCTCCCAAATAGCAAATCATTGGTCTTTACCCTTTTTTTTTCCACCAGAGCATAAGTCATTGTTAAAAATGTTCACCTCTCCTGCCTTCTTAGTACTTCCCTCTTTTTTTGCTTCTAGGACAATAATGTCTGGATTCTCCTCCTACCTGCCCAATTGCTCCTTGTCTATCTTCTTTTAGCCCCTTAATGAAGGTGTCTGCAAGGCTCTGTCATTGGTTCTCTCTCTTTTTTTTTTTTTTTTGGAGACGGAGTTTCGCTCTTGTTACCCAGGCTGGAGTGCAATGGCGCGATCTCGGCTCACCGCAACCTCCGCCTCCTGGGCTCAGGCAATTCTCCTGCCTCAGCCTCCTGAGTAGCTGGGATTACAGGCACGCGCCACCATGCCCAGCTAATTTTTTGTATTTTTAGTAGAGACGGGGTTTCACCATGTTGACCAGGATGGTCTCGATCTCTTGACTTCGTGATCCACCCGCCTCGGCCTCCCAAAGTGCTGGGATTACAGGCTTGAGCCACAGCGCCCGGCCATTGGTTCTCTTTTCTCTAAAAAATCCCTCTAACAATCTCTTCCATATCCACACTACATTCAGAATACTCAAGAATCCATTTTGTCATGAAATCCATATCTACATTTCCAAGAACTTCTGGACCTCAATGCTTTGCTATCACTTTCAGTTTAACTTACCCAGCACTGAATTTATCTTCTACTATCACTACTCCTTTTTTAGATCTTAATAGTTTAGTAACTCAACTGTCCTCTCAGCCAATCATACTCAAAGCCCTAGGATTATCTTTGCCTTTTGGCTACCCTTCTACCTCTAAATTATCTCTAAGAATATGACCATAGACTCCTAATTCACTACTTACACTTCTTCAGATTAAATGTTTGAATGCATAACTTTGATTGTGTTCCTCCACTGCTTAAAAACCTTCAATAAATCCCCATTGCTTAAAGAATTCTAAGTTAACACCTTAGTCTCTCATTCAAGTAGTGATGTGGAGCCAACGTAATTTTCCAGAATTATCTGTATACTTCTACACTATATATATCCTATTTTCTTACTGTATTTTTTGCCAGTGCTGAAAAATGCTTTGAACTTTCTTGCCTCTGTTTTTCTTAACGACATTTCTGTTGACTGAAATGCCCACTAACCCCACCTCCCACCCTCACTGTTGGAATCCCTACTCGTCCGTCAAAGTCTTTTCCGCCATGGTTATTTTTCTGATATATCCAATAATGCATGCTAGTCCCATCCTCTGAAGTCACATAGTATGTTATTAACACCTCCTGTTTAATACTTATTATCTTCTGCCTTATTCTGTCGTCTTTCTGTGCTTTTTATCTTTCCTATAATACACGGGGTCTTATAACGAAGGAAATCTTAATTATTTCGACATCATCCCTCATCATGTGTAGCATAGTACCTTTTATACAGCAGATGACGTACAATAAATGAATATTTAAGGGCTCATTTACTCATCTCTGATTTTGACATCAGCAAAGCTTGTGATCTGGGTTAATATTCAGCTAGTACGCAACAGTACAAACAGAGTGGCTATTTATCACCTGTGTACATTCCAACTACTGGGGGCCCGTGCTACACCAGTTAATGTTATCTCTTTTTTGAGTAAGGTCTGGCTCTGTCTGTCATCCAGGCTGGAGTGTAGCGACAGGATGGCTCTGTCACCCAGGCTATAGTGCCACTCACTGCAACGTCTGCCTCCTAGGCTCAAGCAATCCTCCCACTTCAGCCTCCTGAGTAGCTGCGACTGCAGGCTCATGCCAACACGCTTGGGTAATTTTTTTGTATTTTTTGTAGAGATGAGGCGTTGCTCTGTTGCCCAGCTGTCCTCGAACTCCTGAGCTCAAACGATCCTCTCACCTCGACCTCCCAAAATGCTGGGGTTACAGGCATGAGCCACCAAGCCCAGCTTTTTTGGTTTTTGTTAAACAGATATATTTTCAATTACCATTACTGATTTGATCATGTACCTTGAAATGCCTTCTGGTACCCTTAACTGCAACAGTACATTCTGCTGAATGGATCAGAGGCAATATTTGGCAGCTCCTTCTGAGTTACTAAATATGGTAGGTCTTGGGGAGGGGCCACAGGCTCAGAGTGGGTGATTTATAATTTAGGCAACTAATCATATCATTTATTAACATTTTGATTTTCTAATGAAGAATACAGACTATCACCTCATTTTATTTACATGTGAAATTAAAAACATTACAATTAGATGACTGGGCTTGTTGGCTCACACCTGTACTCCCAACATTTTGGGAGACCCAGGTGGGCAGATCACTTGAGGTCAGGAGTTCGAGACCAGCCTGGGCAATAGAGTGGAATCCCTGTCTCTACTGAAAATACAACAATTCGGCTGGGCATGGTGGCTGATACCTGTAATCCCAGCATTTTAGGAGGCCAAGGCGGGGGGATCACCTGAGGTCAGGAGTTCGAGACCAGCCTGGCCAACCTGGCGAAACACCATCTCTACTTAAAAATACAAAAATTAGCTGGGCATGGTGGCGAGCACCTGTACTCCCAGCTACACAAGAGGCTGAGGCAGCAGAATCACTTGAACCCAGGAGGTGGAGGTTGCAGTGAGCTGAGATTGTGCCACTGTACTGCAGCCAGGGTGACAAAGCAAGATTCTCTCTCAAAATATAAAAACAAATTAAAAAATAACAACACAATAATTAGCTGGGCATGGTGATGGGTGCCTGCAATCCCAGCTACTGGGGAGGCAGAGGCACACGAATCTCTTGAACCCGGGAGGCAGAGGTTGCAGTGAGCCAAGATCACACCACTGCACTCCAGCCTGGGCAAGAGAGTAAGACTCTGTCTCAAAAAAATAATAAATAAATAAATAAAAACATTACCATTAGAAACACAATGGTAGAGTTCTGTATTTTACATAGCAGTAACTCCCATCTGTAAGCAATGGTAATGGAAACGGCAAGGAGAGCAGAAGTACATCATTGTTGATTGTGGTTTACTCTGATTTTAGATTTTTTGGATTTTCCTTTTATTTCACTTTACTTGGGAGGAAATAGCCTTCTTTATAATTTGGCTTTTCTGCTTTTATCTCATGTTGAAGTAGAGGTTGTTGGAAAAAATCAAGGATGCCAACGTTGAACAGGGAAAGCTTAACAATACCAAGTCAGTGGGATCTTGGAAAGGAAACAAATCAGGTGCCCAAAAAAGTAAAAATAACAGGGGACGAAGAGGAAAAGATGGTCTAGCTAGGAAGGGCCGAGACAAAGAGGAAATCTGTAAAAGTCCCTGGTTCTGCTTCTTCTATAAAGAGGCAAGCATGTAGTCCCAGCTACTCGGGAGGCTGAGGCAAGAGAATCGCTTGAACCCAGGAGGCGGAGGTTGCAGTGAGCCGTGATCACGCCACTGCACTCCAGCCTTGGCAACAGAGTGAGACTTTGTCTCACAACAAAAAAAGAAAGAAAGAGGTAAACAGAGGTTTTTGGCAGATTTGTGAACTCTGCGCCTTCTGTCCCTTCCCCTCATTTCCAGCTCTTCTACTGATGACCAAGGTGCTTTCCCAACCACTACCACTGTCTGCCTTTGAGTTTCTTTTCACCTCTGGACATTTGCTTTAGCTGCTGCCACTTGGAAGGACTGCCACAGCTAAGTCGAGTGATATTTTTAACCCTATGTGTTCATGGAGGCACTCCAGCAACAAACCAAAGGAAATCCCAATTTAGATTACTTGGAGTCACTAGTATAAAATTATGCAGTTTGTGAATATATTCTGGGTGTTTCACAGTTGACAACACTATATTCCCTTGAGTACCAAACTCACAGAAACCCCATGGAATGATCTCTCTCTCCCAGTACAGTTTTTCTATAATCAGTATGAGGTGTGAGACTAATCAGACAAGGGCTTTAGCAAATGCGCATTTTAAAAATAAACAGCCTAGGAAAATTATGGCAGCTCTTTTATGGCCCAGAATAACATGTTTTTTACTTTATCAGTTGCTTAGCAGAGAACTGAATTGACGCAAAAATTATTTCAGTTCACCTTTCACTGACTACTATTGCTCTGACAGTTCAAGAAAGAGGAGTGAAGGTTTTTATTTTTCTTAAGAGGTGGTAGGAGGCCTCTGATGGCATGGTAGAACATTCTCATTTACAGATAAAGGCTGAATGGCTGCCTCATAGTTATAGATGAGCAGTGCTCTTGGTATTGTGGCATGCAGCATTACCTTAAAAATGAATAAGAACATATAAATACAGTTTCTACTTTTTTTTCTCCAGTCTTCCACCCTTCTTGTAGGCCATCTATGATACATTCAGATACATAAAAGTAGTCTTATACTCCAACCAAAACACTTCTCCCCTCTCAATCAAATCTTACGTTCAAGCTAATCTCCCGGGGACCGTCCATGAATAGCAGAGGCAGAATGTTACCCAATATCCATCAGGATTCACCCAAATGTGAAAAACATGAACATAGCTGATATATTCTTCTGCCATGAAGGTCATCACTGCCAAAAGCTTTCCTGGACAACTATGTTCTGGATCCCATTTCTCTCACCTGTTTGTTGCAGTGCAATGGTTTTGAGAACTATCAATTTCCATTAAATGACACATGGTAACTTCCAGTCCAAATACAGAACATTTTTGGAGTTGCAGGGTATTTAAGGAAAATCTTATTAATCTAAATTAAATAGAGTTTACATATTTGCTATTAATTTTCATTTTTTTCATTTACTTCTCCATATTGCTTTATAGCCCATGAAGAGGTCTCTTAAAATCAACCAACCTAATTTCTTTCTCTACTTCAAGAAAGATATGAGCTAAAAATAGAAAACCTTACTGAGAGGAGATAGACAGTTCAGCCGACTTGGATTATCCTTAGAGGGGCTATTACATTATTTACTTCTGCCACAAGGTATGAACAGAGAAAGTGGACAACTTTCTAGTTCACTTGGGTGAGGAAGGTTGTTTTACTTCTCTGCTACGCTTTTTCATCCCCTGAGATCTATTTTCATAGTATGGCTTTAACTGTTAACAATCAAATATAAAAACAAAATCTTTGGGATTTGAGGGGATCTTGGATTATCTGTGCTTCTCCTCCCTTTATTAACATGGATCATAGAGAACAGACTGTGCTGCAAAACCAAAATGTTCTCTAGAAACAGGCATGGTCTCAGTTTCCTTACCTGTGAAAAGCTAATGTGATGTCCTGAGGGCCAATTACTTTTAATGATTTAATTACATTTATGGTTTTAAACTACTTTCCACCTAAACCACATGCTCATAAAATAACAATTAAAATATTTAATATTAAACACAGTGGGAGTCCTTGTTTCCGATTTTTGTTGTAAAGTCTACAGTTATTTGAAGACACATTTACCAAGTTGAAACTTGCAATCATGTAGATGCCTGCTGAGATTTCACACATGAGCTGAGATCAACTGTTAAAAAAAGTCTTCACGAGGAAGTGTTTTTATTTTTCCTTTTTTGTGTTTTTTTTCGGTGTTGTTTCTTTGCTCTGAGCATTCACATTTTACAATATGATGTGAGGTGGAATGGGTTTTACCTGGATTCCTTGGAATCCGCTTTCGTCGGTCTCTGAATGCTGCACCTGATTGTAGGGCTTCTAGAAGATTATCCATCACACCAGTCTCATCGCCCTCTGGAGAAAGGGAGAAATCAGAATTAATCTTGGAGCAATTAAAGTTAAACTACAGGAAAATAAAGGGAAAAACTGTCAGATTTATGTAATACCCCTAAATTAAAGACATATATCTGTTTTAACATAATGGATCCTGTCAGTTTCTGGCACCACAGACTACTTTGCTTATTATGCACCATTAAGCAAAATTCATGCCAATCCCACTGTTCTTTCAACTTAAAGACCTTGTCTTTTGTATTATTGATGACACGCTCAGTATGCAAATAAACAGTAGCTGATCAGCTACTGCTGCCTTCCTGTTAAGATTCTTATAAGATATTCCTAAGCAAGAAACCACTGACCCGGCTTAATGCAATCAATGTGCAGGGCGTGATTTGATGAAGCGGAGTTACACAAGGTTAAATACTGATTGTATTAATACTTTCGGCATTCAACCATCATCTGCGATTATCTTAGAAAACACTGTTTGCAAAACACATTTGCATTCAATTCTTACCTAATCCATATCCTTTACCATTTTGAGATGCTGACACTGTATAAAGAAAAGGTGACCACATTATCTGAAAGGCCACATTTTAAATTTTAGAGACGTCAGCCAGAGTCCTACTTCCTTTTTAGAATGCTGTTGTGTGTCTAAAGTTTTCCTGTGGGAAAGAACTGTTAAGAAGCCATGAGTGGGATGCTCAGAGGATGTTCATGGAAATCTCTAACAGAACAGCATTTAAAACATTTTACTCTCCTCCTATCTTTGACAACTCTGGCCATGAAAAACAACTTTTAACATTTGTTAGAATGTTTGTATCGAAGCATCAATGGCCAGAAAGTCTCTATGACACTGTGGATAAGCCCCAGTGGGCTCAGCCCACTCTTCCTAACTGGCCTAGCTGATGAAAGGACCCTAAGTAGGTGGCTTCTTTGACGGTAGCTAAATGTGTGAGTCTGAGATGGATGACATTTGCAGGCAAGAGGGTTAAGAGAAGAAGGAAGAAAGAGGCAGAAGACGCCGTTTCTGATGCTATTCCAAAGATAAATCTAAATCCTACTTTGTTTAAAGAATTAACTATGGGGTAAGAAATCACAAATGAAAACACATTTTCTTATGGGACTGAGCAAGCTAAACATCTTTTTTGATTATGTTCTGCATTTCATTTGAGACTTCTACATTATAATAATTTATTCTTTTTAAAATATATATATATTTTATTGCATTTTGAGACAGGTTTTCACTCTTGTTGCCCAGGCTAGAGTGCAACGGCGAAATCTTGGCTCACCACAACCTCCGTCTGCGTCCCAGGTTCAATTCATTCTCCTGTCTCAGCCTCCCGAGCAGCTGGGATTACAGGCATGCGCTACCACATAGCCTGGCTAATTTTTTGTATTTTTTTTTTCTTCAGTAGAGACATGTTGGTCAGGCTGGTCTCAAACTCCCAACCTCAGGTGATCTGCTGACCTCAGGTGATCCACCGGTCTCAGCCTCCGAAAAGTGCTGGGATTACAGGCATAAGCCACCGTGCCCGGCCACCATTTATTCTTTTAAAATAAACTCTCTAGGATGGGGTACTGAGTGAAAAACAAAATGAGAAACACTGAGGTTCTCAGGTCTACTATTTGGTGAAAACAGGAAAAATGAAGAAGAGCCCATTGAGCAAATATGGAAAGAGGCTTGTGTACTTTTAACATTCATTAAGAGGCCAGGCATGGTGGTTCATGCCTGTAGTCCCAGCACTGTGGGAGGCTGAGGGGGGTGGATCACTTGAGGTCAGGAGTTCGGGACCAGCCTTGGCCAACATGGTGAAACCCTGTTTCTACTAGAAACACAAAAAATTGGCCAGGCGTGGTGGTGGGCATCTGTAATCCCAGCTACTTGGGAAGCTGAGGCAGGAGAATCAATTGAACTTAAACCCGCAAGGCAGAGGTTACAGTGGGCCGAGATTGCGCCACTGCTCTCCAGCCTGGGTGACAGAGTGAGGTTCCATCTCCCGCCAACAAAAAAAAAAACAAAAACATTCATTAAGGTCACAGACAAGTTTGAATAATCCATGCTCTTTTCAACAGAAAGAAGAGAAGAACTGAAGGTAGTTTGGTATGGCTAGAATGTACCTGGGAGAATTAAATTATATACAGTAGACACTTTACAGTTGTTACATTTTTAATTCTCACAACACGCTGAGATAAGTACTATATGTTTTCAACTGGGGTGGATAGGCCCAGGTATGAATTCAGATGAGTCTGATACCAAGCCCAGCTGTTTTTGCTCAAAAGCTGGCAGAAGTTGAAATGAACCAGGCATTGGTAGCCAGATGATGAAAGATGTAAATTCTATGATATGGAACACGAACCCTATTCTACAAGCTGGCAGTACTCAATAGGTATAAAATGCAGGACATAATGGTGAACCATATAAATAATGCTAAACATTCTAGTAGCAATATTAAAAAATTTAAAAAGGTGAATTTTTTTTTTTTTTTTTTTTTTTTTTTTGCTGGTGTCTCACTCTGTCACCCAGGCTGGAGTGCAGTGGTGCGATCTTGGCTCACTGCAACCTCCACCTTCCGGGTTCAAGCGATTCTCTTGCCTCAGCCTCCTGAGTAGCTGGGATTATAGGTGTGTTCCACCATGCCTGGATAATTTTTATATTTTTTTGTAGAAACTGGGTTTCACCATGTTGTCCAGGCTGGTCTCAAATTCCTGGGCTCAAGCGATCCACCTGCCTCGGCCTCCCAAAGTGCTGGGATTATAGGTTTGTGCCATAGTGCCCGGCCAAATTGATTTTTAATACATTAAGTAAACATTCAACCAAATGTATTTTTTAAATGATGTATTTTACCTTCTTCTTATTAGACTAACTCTTAAAAATCTAGTACCTATTTACTTCTGCACACATCAATTCAGATTAGCTACATTTCAGGCACTCAATAGCCACATGCAGATTGTGGCTACTGTACTGGGCATATCAACTATAAACAATTGGAAGTGACTTGATCAGATTTATACTTTTAAAAGACTTGTTGGACAACACTGGGGAGAATGACTCAGAGGATGGCTAGACAATAGGCAGGGAAATTTTGGCCGGGCGCAGTGGCTCACGCCTGTAATTCCAGCACTTTGGAAGGCAGAGGCAGGAGGATCACTTGAGATCAGGAGTTCAAGACCAGCCTGACAAACATGGTGAAACCCCGTCTCTACTAAAAATAAGAAAAATTAGCCGGCTGTGGTGGTGGGCACCTGTAATCCCAGCTACTCAAATGGTTGAGGCAGGAGAATCACATGAACCCAGGAAGCGGAAGAAGTTGCTGTGAGTCGAGGTCACGCCACTGCACTCCAGCCTGGGTGACAGAGTGAGACTGCATTTCAAAAAAAAAAAAAAAAAAAGACAGGGAAATTTTTAGATGAACAGCGTAACTGTCTAAATAACACATTCCCTGAACTAACCAGAGAGCAAAGTGAATGGAGAGGATGGACATTTTGAAGGCATTAATACAGTCAGTAGGACTTGGTGGGCAGGAGAAGGAGGGTGAGATTAAGGAGAGGAGTTTAGATGACCAGAGACAAACAAGTATGAGAAAATGTGATCCATTTTATATACCTAAGGAATATATAAGTAGAAATAACAAAAAAGAAGTTGGAAATACGGGTCTGAAATTCAAGAGTGAACTTTGGGCTGGACCTAAGATTCTCATCCACCATCTGATTTGGTCATCAGATGGTGGATGAGATTACCTACCCTGAAAAAGTGTATTAGAAGAAGGAGAGAAGAGAGGATATAATTCCAGAAAACCCCAAAATTTAAAAGAAAAATTAAGAATTTTCAATTGAGAAGTAAAAATTATGCATATATACCCACACACACCCAGTATATGATATGATTTTTATTTTATTTTTTTGAGACAGAGTCTCGCTGTGTTGCCCAGGTTGGAATGCGGTGCTTGTGATTGTGGCTCACTAAAACCTACACCTCCTGAGTTCAAGTGATTCTCCTGCTTCAGCCTCCCAAGTAGCTGGGATTACAAGTGTGTGCCACCATCCCTGGCTAATTTTATTTTTGTATTTTTAGTAGAAAGGAAGTTTCACCATGTGGGCCAGGCTGGTCTTGAACTCCTGACCTCAAGAGATCCTCCAATCTCGGCCTCCCAAAGTGCTGAGATTACAGGCGTGAGCCACCGCACCATGCCATGTTTTAATATATGTAAACATTGTGGAATGACTAAATCAAGTTATTTAACATATGTATTATATCACCATTTTTTAGTAGTCAGAACACTTAAAATCTGAGCGATTTTCAAATACACAGTATATTGCTATTAACTACAGTTACCATGATGTACAATATATCTCTTGAGTTTTTCCTCTTGTCCAACTGAAATTTTGTGTCTTTTGACTAATGTCTTCCTAATCCCTTCCCCAGAATCAGAGAAACCCAACTTTTAACAGGCAGTCAGGAGAAGCAGAATTGCAAAGAAGACAGGAAAGGAATTTTCAGAGATATAGAAGTACAAGAAGGTGAGAACAACAGCACAAGTGAATTTGATGTATCATGACAAAAATAATTATAAAGACTACGCAGAAAAGTAAATATCTGTAAACGACTGAAAAAATACATTTATGATTTACCTAATATACAAACATTAAAAATGTATAACACTATATTGTTTTATTAAAATTATTTAATACAATTATATTGTAATTAGACAAAAAGATGGAAACACAAATATGACAAAAAGTTGAGAGGAGGCTGGGCATGGTAGCTCACGCCTGTAATCCCAGCACTTTGGGAGGCTGAGGTGGGAGGATCACTTAGGCTCAGGAGTTTGAGACTGGCCGGGACAACAAGGAGAAACCCCATCTCTACAAAAAAAAAAAAAAATAGCTGAGTGTGGTGGCATGCACCTGTAGTCCCAGCTACTCAGTAGGCTGGGGTGGGAGGGTCACTTGAGCCTGGGAGGTTGGGGTTGCAGTGAGCCATGAGCATGCCACTGCACTCCAGCCTGGGTGACAGAGTGAGACCCTGTTTCAAAATAAATAAAGTCAAGAAGAATTAAAAATAAATACTTTTGCTTAATGTAGTAGTTGCCACCTCACTGTACTTGTCAAAATATTAGCCTAGACAGCATTTCTCAATCTTTTTTCATTATTGTCTTCCTCCCACTAGGAGTCTTTTTTTTTCTTGTGTCCTCTACTGTTAAAATTTAATGCCATAGATATCTTACACATCTCTTTATGTACTGTGGTCCTTCAGAAGGCTACAAACCATTGCAATATCTAAGGTATTTTTTTCTACCCACATTCCCAAGAATCAGTATTCATCCCTTTTGGGGGAAATATTGTCCCTTCTGAGAATGCATATGCTAGATAGTTCTGCTAAAAAAAACAACGAAAAGAATCTTTGTAAATATCACTGATGTATTAAAGGAAAGGAATGTACACTTCAGTCTCCCATTACTTTTTCTTTTGCTCCACGATAACTTTCAAAAAAGCTGAGTATTTTTCATAAAATGTCTAACGTTACTGAATCAAGATTTTATGAGTATAATAATGGGATTGGTTATATTTCAGTTAGTTTTCCTAAAACAAAATGGAAGTCAACACGATCCTTTAAAACAAGTTATTCTTCATTTTGAGTGGATTTCAGTGAAATTTGGTATGGGATTGATTTTGAGGTTGACAGTTAACCTAGAATTTCCAAGTTCATAGAACCATTAAGTCTTACTTAGATGTCATTAGTATGGAGTAGTTTTTTTTTGATCTATGAGTTTAAACTCAAGAAAAAAAGATTGTGTATGTGTTTATTTCATTCAAAAAGACAAAAACTTCATTGAACACATATGCAAAACGTGCTTTTTACAACATACAATACCATTTAACTGAGTGAAAGAATGTCAACTGAAAATTCTGTAATACTTTTAGCCACTAAAATGATAACATATGGGCATAACTGAGAGGTAACACTTCAGAAGTAACTTTCTAATCAGCCTAAAAGTCACAGATATTACTAAGGTGTTAGGTGGGCTGCATGCAGTCTGTGGGCTTTGTGTGAGCTGCTTATCATCAGATCAAATAAAAGGCATGAGGTGTACCTTCTTTTTCATGTTTCCCACAGTATTTGTCATCTAGTAGATGCCGAATGCCTGCTGATCTCAATTTTCAGTGTCAGCATTTACTTGTGTTGTCTTAATATTTCCCAAAAGAGTTTGGAGATGATACAGATTACAATTAGCACTGGGTAAATTAATTACCTCTGCTATGCCTTTGTGCAAGCTTATTCCCTATTGGCTAGCATATACTTACTTACAGACAATTCTCTATGGGTTTCTCAAATTTCTGCACAGTTTGTGAACAGAGGCACTGATGGCCTTTTCCTGTATTATCTTTTCAAGGATGTTTTTATAGAAAACAACGTTGGAAGATACAGTGTCTTCCTCTAGAGAAGACGGCAGGTTCGTTTGCTTTGCAGACCGATTATATCTCCCTCTAGGGCAAATGTCAGGCAGGTTTGTGTTCAGTCCATTACAGAAGATTTGGGTTCCCTAAGCATGGGATTCCTCAGCAATGGCACAAACCCACCGTGAGTGCAGCATCCACCTAGGACTGCCTTCGCAACTCTGGTCTAGGTTTGCTTTCCAACTCTTGAAGTTGGAGGGCAGAGGAAAACAATGTAAATGCCAAGCTCATACTGCTTACTGTGCCATGAATAACAGTGTTACGTGTCTCTAACCCCAGAGTCTTGTGTATTCTGCCAGCTTCACTGAAACTGCAGCAGGCTAAATTGTTGGCATGCAAGTAGGGCAAAATCTCTGACCCTTCATAGCTTTTAAAACTACTCTGAGCTCTCCTTCCTTTTTTTTTTTTTGAGACAGAGTCTCACTCTGTCACCAGGCATCAGGCTGGAGTGCAGTGGCATGATCTCGGCTCACTGCAACCTCCGCCTCCCGGGTTTAAGAAATTCTTCTGCCTCAGCCTCCCGAGTAGCTGGAACTACAGGCGTGCGCCACCATGCCCAGCTAATTTTTTGTACTTTTTGGTAGAGACGGGGTTTCACCATGTTGGCCTGGATGGTCTTGATCTCTTGACCTTGTGATCCACTCGCCTCAGCTTCCCAAAGTGCTGGGATTACAGGTGTGAGCCATCGCACCTGGCCTCTCTTTCCTTTTTATCAAACACTATTAATTAGAATAGCCCTTACTCCTCCAGGAACTCAAGCACCAAGTGCCCTGGACTCTCTCATTCCCCAAGACCCTATTCCAGTTTATCACACCTTAAAAATTACTAAAGTAAAGCCAATACTATAAAAATCATTTCCTAAAATCTTAACAACCTGGGCATAATGGTTTTAATTCACTGTTATAGCCTCCTTGAATTCTCGATTGTATAATTAAGGCTTTCTGCAAAAGTTGAGCTGCTCAAAGCTGAAAAAGTTGTTACGAACCAATCACTGTTAAATGATCCTATAGAAGCAAAAGGCTTCTTACTGAAAGTAGGACCCTTCCATGTGAGATAATACTTGCACATATGAAATGATTTTTAAAAATAAAACTATGCTTTCTGTGGGCTCAAAGAGTTGGGGAAGATTTCATAGGAGAAATGAGACTTAAGCCTCTGAAATCATTACATTTCTAGAGCACTTTAGGTATTATAATTTCTTTTAAAAGACACAAATAGATTTTAAAAAAAAAAAAAGACCATACTTGTTCACAGATAATAAAATCTAAAATATCTGAACTGCTAGTGCACCTTAATGTGCACTATGTGTGCGTATGTAAGTTTACAAATGTTGAAATGGAAAGATACTAATTGTACAGTTTAAAGTCTTGAAAAATGCATACATCCATGGAACTACCACCACATCATGATATTGAACACTTCATCTCTCCAGAAAATTCTTTTGCCCCTACCACTCAGAGAAAACATGTCTGAATATCAATCATCATATATTAATTCTATCTATCTATCTATCTATGTATCTACCTATCTATCTATCTATCTATCTATCTATTTTTTTGAGATGGAATCTTGCTCTGTCACCCAGGCTGGAGTGCAATGGTGCGATCTCGGCTCACTGCAGCCTCCACCTCCCGGGTTTAAGTGATTCTCTTGCCCAGCTTCCCAAGTAGCTGAGATTACAGGCACCCACCACCACGCCCGGCTAATGTTTGTATTTTTAGTAGAGATGGGGATTCACCATGTTTGTCAGGCTGGTTTTGAACTCCTGACCTCAGGCGATCCGCCCACCTCGGCCTCCCAAAGTGCTGGGATTACAGGCGTGACCCACCATGCCTGACCAGTTTTATCTGCTTATATCACATAATTTTAAGGGTGTAAAAAGAGTTGAGGCCATTTTGAATCAGCATAACCACCTGAAATAAAATATGGATGGTATCCATAATAAAGCATGAAGACAGAAATAGAGTTGAAAGATACACGAGTTATAGTTGGATAGGTAAGATCAGAGCAAAGTTCTAAAGGGGCTTGGATATCATTTTAAGAAACTTGAATGTGCTTCAATGGACTCTAAAAAGCCACTGATTGATCTTCAATAGGACAGTGATGCGACAAAGGTGGCATTTAAGATCAGCCTCATAGTAGTATGCAAAATGGACCAGATTGGGACAGAAATCAATAATATGACAAAATTTAATTTGCAGTGACAAAAATTATTCTGCATAAAACTCTACACAAAGTCGGATGGTCAATTTGGGCATTATTGGTAAAATAATAAATAGAAATGTAAAATTGTTTTGTGAGCAAGGTCATCAGCAGTAGTAAATGGAAGTTGACAGCATAAGAAGGCAATGACAAGTGGAGTGCAAGAGAAAACAGTGCTAGGTTCAGTCGTTTTCATGGTATCTACCGTGGTCCAGATTAAGAACGTGCTGCAAGATATACAGATCTGTAGATAACACAAAACTGGAAGACTGCTCATTTATTAAAGAAAAGGAAAAGAAAAACCCCTTCTCTGGGATCTAACAAACACGAAGGCCCAGGGCTGACAAATAACTCTTAGAATTTAACATGAAACAATAGAAGATAATAAAGACCAAGTAAAAGGTTACCACAATATGGTGAAAATAACACACTTTCCTGCAAGACCTTAATATCTATTGGCAAGAGTAATAGCAAAACCATAAATGAGTCAGAAATAAAAGAAATCAAACCATTTGGCAAAGCACCATGTCAATAGTCCTAATAAAAGCCTGAGCAACTTGTGTTTCAGTCCACAAGCACCTAGAAAGCCTCTAGCCCACGGGAGGTTTTTGTTAGTTTGTGGTTTAATTGGAAGTGAGTGAAGGATGGAGTTAATGGTGACTTGGAAAAATCAACAGATGGTAACTAAGATAATAGTCTATGAAGTTATTTACAGCCAGTAAGTGTTTAAGAAACTCAAGATATTCCAAAGAGATTAGAAGAGGGCATAAATAGAAAGTATAAAGTTCTATGGAAAATAATGAAGGCAGATGCTCTTATTCAAAAGAAGAAAACTTTCAAGATGGGAAAAGAGGACACAGGAGCTTAGAAGAAATTACCAGAATCCACAGGATGAGCTAGGGGCAGTATAGTAATTACATTATACGGTAGTTGAAAGTTTGTAAAACAAAACAGAAAAACATTGCATTCCCAGGTTGAGGCCTTGCACAGTGGTATCCACCAAAAAGAAAATTATTCTCAGAGCAATTAAAGTTAAAACCATAGGGGAAAATGTTGGTTAGAGAGTTCATTCATTCTATTATCTCATCTCCTTGGCTGAACAGGTAATTAACAGTTTCCTATAGTGAGGTAAATCATCAAATTCCAGATAAACTTCATAGTGACTACTCCTTTTCCTAAATACCTTTAAAATTAATGTTTTAGGTACATTTTGTCATGGAATAAATACTATATTAGGGGTCATAAGTGTATATTATGCCCCAAACCGATAAATGATGAAGGATGGATGAAGTGATTTCTCCCCAAAATATCTACATGGTAGGTGTTACCTAAAAGTTTGTTAGGGGAACTGAATTGGTGAGTTAACTTTCCCTAATCTATATATATATCTTAAAGAGAAGCTTGTTATTTCTAATGGTAGACTTTCAGTGAAGAAACTTTTCAGCCAAGGGCACCTTTTGACACTTTGTATAAGGTAAGAGAGTTTGATAGTAAATAGTGATTAAAAAAATGTTTATGCTTATTCATTTGTTCCCAGGTACCTATATGCTAGAAGATTGAGAGAAGAAAATTACACATTCTATAAATAAACAAACACCCAATAAACCTGAATTTTAACGCTTACCAGAAAAACCACTGTTGATGCCTCTGGAAAAAAAAAATCTCACATTCGATATTTTAAATAATTAATATTTCAAAGAGACCTTTGAAATACTCTGTGTGTCTTATCAGAATCAATCATTTACTAAGGGCATGAAATGCTTGTGAAGGGAAGAGTAAGCAAAAAACAAACTTGGAAAAAGAACAAATCTAACTCAATTCAAAACCGTGTACCAAAGTGATCTGAGTTTAATATCTGAAAAGATAAAACAAAGATGTTTTTGGCAATAGGAATATTTCGTTTTATAGGTTATCTATTTTTTATTTTCCAATAAAAAGGATAGGTTTCATTAAAATTATGCTAAAATCTTTGTTTGTTTGTTTGTTTTATTATTTTATTTTTTATTGCATTTTAGGTTTTGGGGTACATGTGAAGAACACGCAAGATTGTTGCATATGTACACACGTGGCAGTGTGATTTGCTGCCTTCCTCCCCTTAGGAATATTAATAATATCTATCATTTATTGAATGCTTACTATATGTCAGGCAGTGTTCTAAGAGATTTATATTGAAATCCCCACACCAAACTATTTTATTGGCAAGGTAAAGAAGCTGAGGGTAATTTGTGTGAAATTAACTTAACTTGTTCAAGGTCACATAGTTGTGAAGTTTGACAGAACCAGCATTAGGACCCCGAGATGCCTTGAGCAGAGGAAGTCGAACTACATCTCTCATCATTAAATCCAGCCTACTGGCTGTTTTTTAACAGCCCATGTGCCAAGGATGATTTTCACATTTTAAATAGAATAATATTTTGTGCTACATAACAATTTCACAAAATCCAAATTTTAGTCCCTCAGTTTATGGAAACACAGCCAAGATCATTCATTATGTTTTGTTTATAGCTGTGTTAATGTCACAATAGCAGAATGGAGTCATTGCAGTAGAGACCTTATGGCCCACAAAGCCTAAAATATTTAGTATGTGGCCCTTTACAGAAAAAGTCTGCCAACCCCTGCTCTAGAGCATATACTTTCAATGACAAAGCCATGCTAACTGCTGGGTGTGATGGTGCCCACCTGTAGCCTCCACTATTCAGGAGGCTGAAGTGGGAAGATCTCTTGAGCTCAAGAGTTCAAGGCCAGTGTGAGCAACTGAGACACTGTGTCTTTAAAAATAAAAAAGTCACGCTAGGTACAGACGTGTGGATCTCAGAATCTGCTTTTGAGGTGCTGAAGGACCTTGGCAAGGGCCAGCCACATCAGTAAAACAAGGCCTCATCACAGGTGGAAGGCGGGAAAGAACATCAGCATTCAATATAAGTCTCCTCGCAATTGAAATGCTTCCATTTAGAGGGCCAAAGCCAAGAATGACACAGGAAAGTGAAGCAACGATTACACATTTACTTCTGAATTTACATTTTAGAGTCCGTAAAGTCCAGTTCCAAAAGAACAGTCAAAAAAAGAGAAGAGAGGTTTTTCAAAAGCCATGGAGAAATCAGCTTTTCAAGTTTTGCTTTGCTGTCTGAGACTCTGCCTCTGAATAACAATGAATTCAGCTTCTCTACAAAGACCCAGCTCCTTACCTATGGACTTGAACTGGACTGCCATCTCAGAATATAACACCATAAAATATACCTAACCATCTTCATAAGAAACACAAACACAAGCCTAGTATGGGAGCGGAGAGGGAAAGGAATCATCTTGGCTTCCAGAGCACCATCATGAGGTCAAATGTGTGCCTGTGTCTTCCTCAGTGCCAAGACCAAGCACGAGGCAAGCGTGGGATGAAGTGACTTTTCAAGAACTGTCCTCATGACAGTGCAGTCAGGTAACTGCAACAAAAGTGAAACATGAGAACAGTAATGGCAGCCCATCACTGAGTATAAAAATGTGGCAAATGAGGGAACTGGTGCTCTTAATTTGCTGATACTTGGAGTGCAGGGAACGAGTTGACAATTCATCATTTGGTAATCTAACTTTTGAATCCTAGGGTTCTTTTTTTATCAAATTAAGTGATGAATCCATTCCCCTGCCAACTTCTTGCATAACAGTAGTCCTCACCTATCCGCAGTTTCCATTTCCATGGCTTCAGCTACCCATGGTCAATTATGGTCTGAAAAAATTCCATGGAAAGTTCCAGAAACAAACAATTTATGCATTTTAAATTGCATGCCTTTCTCAGTAGCATGCACCCTTTGTTCAGTGTCTCCATGCTGTAGATGCTCCTTGCCCACAAGTCATTTAGCAGCCATCTCAGTGATCAGACAACTGTTGTGGTATCACTGTCCTTGTTTTCAAGTGATCCCCATTTTACTGAATTGTTCTATCTTATTATTGTTGTTGTTAATCACTTACTGTGCCTAATTTATGAATTAAACTTTATCATAGGTATGTATGTATGGGGAAAAAAAAAAAAAACATTGTATATAGGGTTCAGGCATCCACAGGGAGGTCCTAGAGTATATGCTTCTCAGATCAGTGGGGGCTACTGTAACAAATTCATGCTGTTTTTTGCACTGGAACTTAACTGTTTCTTATTTATATTTAAATGTATTTATTTGAGACAGAGTCTTGCTCTGTCACCCAGGCTAGAGTGCAGTGGTGCAATCTCTGCTCATTGCAGCCTCCGCCTCCCGGGTTCAAGCAATTCTCCTGCCTCAGCCTCCCAAGTAGCTGGGATTACAAGTGTGTGACACCATGCCCAGCCAATTTTTGTATTTTTAGCAGAGATGGGGTTTCACCATGTTGGCCGAGTTGGTCTTGAACTCCTGATCTCAGGTGATCTGGTGTTATTTTTAAAGTACAATAAATCCCGTGCGTGCATACGTGTGTGTGTGTGTGTGTGTGTGTGTGTGTGTCTGATCACCTTATTTTTTGAATGCCCAGAGAATGCACACTGCTGCAAACTTATGTGTCCTTACTACAACCACCCATTTCAAATTGAGGAGCATATCATCCTTTTTTTTTATATGATGGTATTATATAATTTTGCTTTTTTAAGAAAAGCAAAATAGTTTGGAAAAGAGCATGTATAACTATTAATAACTAGCTTATTGAGAAGTCTCACCTCAGTGAGAGTAAGAACATAAAATTGTTTTTTGGTTTTCTTCACCATTGCCCCCAGACATGCAATGTCAAATCTTCCTTTCAAGTCCTGTAATAACATCTTGGGAAGATTCCATAACTTTCTGGTTGTAGTTTAATTATTAATCTTACATATGCTTCAAAGTGTTTCCCTCCTCCATTGATGGTTTGTCTTTTGGACCCAGGTACCTGAAGGGGCAAATGGGTGGCACCACTCACTTCACCTGCCTCTCTTATTCCTTAGAGGAATTAGATCCACTAGTGGCTTGGGGCAGGGAAGAAGGAGAAGGAAAAGAGGGAGTGCCTGTTACTTAATTGGCTATTGCTATAACCCTTTTGATAAGCATGCTAAATGGCTCGCAAGAAACAAAGATAGGGGTTAGTATAAGGATATGTACAGAAGTAAAGAGGAAAAGGAAACAGGTTTCAGCAGCTGCAAGGTCAGGCCTCACAAAGAACCCAAGTATCATTCAAGATGTAACCACAACTGTGCCTCCAGGCACAAGAGTCCTAGTGACTCATTAATGTTACTGCTTTAGTATTTTGATGTCCATTCTCCCCTACTCATGAGCTCTACTCATGCACATCTACCCTTAGTATCTGTTTTAATTTTCTCTTCTGCCATTTACCAACTAATTTTCTACCTTTGTGTCTTTGAGTCCAAACTCCCCAAGAAAAACAAGCAAGTTGATTCAACCAGTACAGAATAGCCTTTTGGGAGGGGTGTATATTACAGGGTATCTTTTACAAAGTGGTGCAGCCTATAGACGGCTGTCCTAAATCAATCTCCTGTCCAGTGTGAAAATAGTGGAGGATGACATGGCACAAAACATGGTCAGCAATGTATAAGAGACTGTCTCTTGTCACTAGCTTCAGAAAAACAGCTGAAGGTATATACTTTTGATATAGATGATCGTAACTCAATATTGTAATTTATATTGATGTAACAAGATGGAAGAGGGAAGGATTTACCATTAAGCCTGGATCTAAATCCCTGAATAATTTCTTAAGGGGAGTTCAATAATCTGCTCCAGGAAAGGGCCAGTCTGACTCTGGATTCTTTCTCAATTAACTAGAATATATTTTTGCTCCCAGCAGTCTTACTGCTGTCTGTTGATAAAACTGAAACAAGCTGCTGAAAGATAATTATTTAGAAAACGGGCCAAGGTGTCACTGGATAGTCTGCGGCCTTTGCTTTTTTGGATTCTGGTAAGCTATCTCAGTTTCAAAGCTTCTAGTTCCTTTCCATGGTGGTAATGCCTTCATTCTCATCTTCACTATTAATGCTCAGTCCCATTTCAGGTCTACATTATCAGCTACCCTCAAACAATGTTATTTACAAGATTTCTCATGATCTCAGATTTAGCATGTCTAAGGCTTACTTAATTATCCACAAATTCCCCACCCAACCATACCCCCTAATGACTTCTCATCCCAATTTTTTCATTTCTGATTATTCCCCAGGCTTGGAATCCATGAATGGTCTTTGACATTTTTTTCTGCATCTCCAAATTCAAACAGTGACTCAGCTATACCACTTCTTTACAGGCAAAATATTTCAGAATCAGAGTTTCCTCTCCAACATTACCACTCAACCCTTAACCTGGATTACTACTATGTGGATTAACTTGAATTCCCTGTTTCTAGTCTCTCCCATTACTAAACTGTAACTTTAATCACACCATCCTCTTTTTTTTTTTTTTTTTTGAGACAGAGTCTTGCTCTGTCACCAGGCTGGAGTGCAGTGACGCAATCTTAGTTCACTGCAACCTCCGCCTCTTGTGTTCAAGCAATTCTCCTGCCTCAGCCTCCCCGAGTAGCTGAGACTACAGGCATGCACCACCACGCCCAGCTAATTTTTGTATTTTTAACAGAGATGGGGTTTCACCATGTTGACCAGGATTGTCTGGATCTCTTGACCTCGTGATCCGCCCGCCTCGGCCACCCAAAGTGCTGGGATTACAGGCGTGAGCCACCATGCCTGGCCCATCATCCTCTTTTCTAAGATTCAGTGCACATCAAATCTAATCCAAACTACAATGGTCTTATAAATTGCTTCCCCAAATTTTTCTTTGGCTTCTTCAACTCCACCTGTCAGGCTACTTCTCTTTATCACGTTGTACATACCCTGAGTATTCACATCTATGTATCTTTCCTCATGTGCTTAATTTAGGAAAGAAAAGATACATGTAAATTCTAAAAAATAGCAAAAGAATAAAAAACAATACTAGATTCTCTACACTCGCAAGTTTAAATGAATATCGCTTTTAGAAAGACTACCACATAAATATAGTTCAGCTCACTGGATCTATTCAAGGGATCAAATTCCTAGAGGGAGTGCTTTGGAAACTTAAATGATCTAAATTCAGGTAATTTTGACAATTTTTACAAATACATATTAACACTCTGCTCTATTAAATAAAATTCATATAGACCTTAATGATATACTTTACTACATAAAAGAGAAGTTGTTCTCCAATAGAAAAAAAATTTCAAAATAAATAAATAACTTCCTAAAGCATATACTCATAGTAAATTTAACATATTGCTACTACCATTTAATTGAATCTAACCTGTAAATTAAAAAAAGAAGACACACTAAAAGCAATATGATAATTGTATATTGGGTGGTATTGCCTTTTGATGTTTCAAACAATCAAGTCAACACTGATTAACCTCTTCATTACTTTATAATGTTCATCTGGAAAAATAAAGCTTTTCCAATTTCAAATTTTGTAAAATTGAAACCCACAGAGCTCCTGAGATCATAGGGCAATAAAGAACAGGGTGCTTCATTAGAGGAAGTCTATAATTACAGATTACTAAGTAAATAATATGGATGCCATGGAATTACATGAGAGTTGATCACAGAGAAGAATGTGGTATAGAATCACAAAATTAGGCACCAATACCTCAGAGATATAATTATATCAATTTTTGAACATTATGTGGTTCTTTTAAAATAAAGTCATGGGTAAAAATTACTTTTTTTTTTTTTTTTTTTGAGATGGAGTCTTGCACGGTTACCCAGGCTATAGTGCAGTGGCACATTCTCGGCTTACTGCAATCTCTGCTTCCTGGGTTCAAGGAATTCTCCTGCCTCAGCCTCCCGAGTAGCTGGGACTACAGGCGTGCACTACGACGCCAGCTAATTTTTTTTGTATTTTTAGTAGAGACGGGGTTTCACCATGTTGGCCAGGACGGTCTCAATCTCCTGACCTCATGATCCACCCGCCTCGGCCTCCCAAAGTGCTGGGATTGTAGGAATGAGCCACCGTGCCCAGCCCAAAAATTATTCTTAACCTCCCAAAAGCTGGTAAAACCAGAGAAAATACTGGCATTAAGATACTGTCATTCCTTGGAGCTTAACTTCTTAAGTGCTTTAAGTTGATGTGTCTACTTGATCTTTGCAGTTCTTTGATGTTTTTAATTCAAAAACTTCCATAATGTATACCATATGCTATTTTACGAAGTTATTATGTTACCATCTAGTTACTGTTGTGTCACTACTGTCTGTAAATATTGTTATATTTTAGTAAAATGGATAGAATTATGGTCAGAGCCAGACTTACAAATAGGCACTTAATTTCTTGCTTGGGATTAACTAGAAAAGATTTGCAATTTCAAATTTGTTTTCAACTGTGTCTCTTCTTGGAACAGTAGGCTCCAGAGAGGAAAGCAGGGCAAACTTAGATACAGTTTATCATCATTGCTTCAATCATGCTTTCAGTAAATTCGTATGTGGTTTCCAATTAACTCTTTCAAACTATCAATGCATAACCACTGGGCGCTTACTCAACAGACAGAACCATGTAAAACAGAGAACTTTAAGGCATCTTCCAAATAGGCAAATTGTGTGTGTGTGTTTCTTTCCTCTATGTGGGCTACTTTGAAGATTAAGAGGATTCATGACCAGTAATAATAATAATAAAGAGAACTCTTTGCTAATAAAATAAAAATGAAATATTCTTTGAAAATCTTTACCTGTTTGATATGTAATATATCTGATGAACACAGTAAAATACTATAGATTTTTGGTTCTTCAAACAATAATTAATAGAAAAGCCTACTTTTATATTATACTTCGGGCATGGATCAAGTATTTACAGAAGCCAAGGTTCTACTGTTTAGAAAAGCAATTTATTTTTGTATAGTCCAAATGCTGATAAATTATCTCAGATATATGTCAGAAAGGGAGGAAGTGCTTATTGTGTTAAATAAAAAATATTAAAGACTATGTTTATTTGGCTTATTCACTTAACAGTCATAATTTTTAATATTCTTATTTTTGCTTTTTTATGTAAAAAAATATTGAAAACAAATATCTGTTACTCTCCAAAAAATGGAGTTAAAAAGTGGTATTTGACAAAAGGGTAGAAAGCGAGGAGGTTACTGAAGGTTCCTTGGCAAAGATTTAGGACCAGGAAATATTTTGTTCTTTTTATGAGTTGCTCACGTAAACTCATCAGTGAAATCTTTGCATACTATCTGATTTCATTCAAGACTGTGTATTTCCTATTTATAGCCTATATCAACAGGGGGAAATTGCAGTCCACAAAGAAATGATAATCACCATTTTTCACTCAGCACTTCTACAGCAGCTAGTGATTTTTAGTATAGGGGAAATTTATCCCCATCCTTTAAAAGGAATACACTACTTATACTCTTTGGATGTATGGAATCCTGGGTCTTCAATAGGACTACAATTTCTATTTCAGGAAAAGGAAGTAAAAAAATGTACTATGATTTCTTTAAAGCGATTATCCAACTGTGTGAGGCTTTAAAAATGTCATTGTATTTGTTTTAGTAACTAAGCACTCACATTAGCACTGTCTTGAACAAAGAAAGAAAAGGATATTTAGAGAATCTATACATTGCAGACATCTTTATATCCAGTTTAGAGGAAGCTATTTTAAGGTACACCCTGAATTGGGTAGTAAAGTGAGGAAGATGTCACTTCCACCTCAGAGTCAAACCGGGAGAAATCAACATGTGCTAGATGGATTAATCATCCACTTTTAAAAGACGATTTGAAAAGTGGTAGCTGAGAAAACCCTGTTAACACCCAGCTATATCCAAGACATCACAGTGCCTCTTGATCTAATTAGAATGGCCATGGCATTTTGCTTCATTTGGAACAAGAATAAAGACTGATAAATTAACCAACTACAACTGCATTTTTCCCCTGAAAATATACAATGCAAACAGGAGAACTATATCCACAGGAGATCAGGCTACCGATCAGATGACTTCATTAAGGCTTGTTTTCCAGGGTGGCCCTGAATGCACAGAGAGAGGGTTTTCCTATTTAAGAGTTCTCTTTAAATGCCAACAATCTTTGAGAAAATTATTTCACAGCCAGTAAATGTCAAACAGCCAGTAAATGATCAACTAAGGTAGAATTTGAGTTATATCCACGACAAAAAGTGGTTAATACTAGGATATTACCTTTCTATCTGAGAATTATGTCCTTTTATAGGCAAAAAATGTTCAAATAGCAATAATTTCAAACGGTTTGAACTAATATTTAGAGATGTAATTAAGCCATGTGAACTACTGACCAATGCTCTGAGAAAATATTTCCAAACAGAAAAGGGGTAGAGAAGGAAAAGTGGAAGACGGTATAATGCAGGTTACGACAATGAAAAGATGCATTTCAAAATCTTTTCTAAAATGCATTACTTGAAAAGCATGGATTTTCTAATGGTTCCCATATTCCACGACTCGAACCTCCATGTTCTAACTCTGTATGAGTCATCAACAAAACTGTGAGAACAAGATCAAGACCAGCAGAGGCTCGGCACACAGCTGGCCCACCCTTTTGGCTACTGTCTTCACTGTGAAGATGTTGTCAATTTTCCACTGAAGTCAATAATTTGCACTTCTTTCACTAAAGCTTAGGAACGGTTTTGCAAGATCTCCCAGAACTCTGTCCCTTGCCCCCACTCCAGCACAGGGATGCGAGGCAGCTTATCTTGTCATTTTAATGAAACATCTTTGAGATATGATTTCACTGGGGAGAGATTTAGAAATCAAAGCTTAAACAGAGTTTGTGAAAGTAAGTTATGCAGTACTGAGCAAAACACAATCTCAAGAACTCATTTTTTCCCTCAGCAAGCATTAATGAATGTCAAGCCTTTACAGATTAGTTAATATACTTAGAGATAGAGAATACATGTTTATTTTTCCAAAACCTTGATTCAGCCAGTAACTGAGAATTGAATAAATAAATCCACTCATTATAGTGCTTTTCAGAGAAAAACTCAGCAAGATTTGCAAAAAAGTCAAATTTATTTTTTTCTGTCATAAGCACAGGAAATAGTGACAATTGCTTCAATATTATCTAGAATATTGATATATCTGCCATGTCTGCACTTTCTCATTAATTGGAATTTTATTTCTGTGTATTAGAATTTATCAGGTAGGAGAACAAAACAACCAACTCAGCTCAACCAAACACCTAATTACATTTTTCATGCTCTTTGTCATTTTAGTGAGTTTCTTGTAAGAGAACGTCAGTGTGACTTTTATTAATGTCAGAGAATGCATTTTTTCCTTTTGATAAAAGAAGAAAGGACCTTTTACATTCAAAATTCAATTTTCCCCCTAACATTTCCAATATGACACAAACATACGGTAAATAAAATTATTCTAATAAATATTAGAACCAGTGACCAGTGAGGGAGACTTGGAGTATGCTGTGGCTATATTGAATACTAAAGAGCATCTGAAATATAAACATCATTGAACTTTTAAGAAAAACTGAATAATTCAATAGTTTTTCATTAAAGAAAAAATAAATGTAAACAATAACAATCATTAACTCAGGTCTGTCTATGTATCAGAGAGAGCTGACAAATGTGATGAGAAACTTTTCAAGAGTTTTACACAGTGGAGTATACTGGGTAGAAAAGTCTGCTTACGATTTTCTCTGCAAAGAATACAAACAAGGTTAGGTTGAGAAATAAAACACTTTCACTGAAGTAAAGGAATAAGACACGTCAAATAATTGCAATTAAAAAAAGAATAATGATTACATTCAATAATGGAACTTGTCAGGATACAAGTACCGTTGGTATTTCCCTGGACATCCCTCACTATGTAAAGATTATCTGTATCATCATACTTTTCTTCTCCTGGGACATATAGAAAGTTACTGTTTAACTATTTGTCTTACAGAGTTACATTCAGGTACACATAGAGGCAGGGAACTGGACTGGATAATCTAGAGAGTATCCTAATGTTTTATGAAAACCAAATCACATAAAACAAATTCAAAGGACTGATATTACTCAAAGCAAACTCCACATCAAGTGCAAACAGACCCAAAGATACGCTGCAAAATGAAATCCTCTAAGTCCTATCACACTACTTCGAGAGAATGTGGTGTAAACTATCCCTAGATGCGATATCTTTAGTCATTAGGGATTAAAAGAGAGAAATGGGAATCTCATTGGCAAAATCTGTAAGAAATTTGAAGCTGTTTGCTTAGAGTATGTAAAGTATTCATCAGAGAAAAAGATTCAAACCTACTTTAAGAGAGATAAGAACTATTTCTTCATATCAGAAGAGGGTTGGAGAAGATTGTTTCTTGACAGAAGTTCTCATGGGAAAAGCTCCCTTTTTTATTTGCTACAAAGATCATGCTGGAATTGATAGAAGAAGACAGGCATCTAGAAATGAATAAGAGGTCACTTACAGGAATGGTCTTTTTTAGAAGTGGCTTTTTGTTAAAAGATTCTCACTTTTATTCAAGTCAAAACATTCATTTTATTCCAGGAACAAAATGGTGCAAATTTTGCTTCTCTCATTAACTGTCTCAATCAGGCAAACCACAGAGGCTTCACGGGCTTGCAACTTGAGGAGTCACACAGGGCCCTGTTCTCAGAAAGGCCCCACACTTGGTTTACTGCTCTGCTGCTGCCATCTTGAAATTCTTAATAATCTTTGAACAAGAGGCCCTACATTTTCATTTTGCAAGGAGCTCCACAAATTACGTAGCCAGTTCTGGTAAAACAAAACTCATCTGTAACATGATAAACTGTCTTGGTTGTCCATTTTTCACAAGTTTATAAGTAACATTTGAAAGATTACAGGGTCTTCAAAATGATGCAGTACTTACTATTCCTGATAATTTCTTAATGCAATTTTCTTTGCTTTTGCATTTATAAAATCATATAAAGGAAGAATTTCCCAGTGGTTAAATCACTTCCTTTAGAGGCTGCACTAACTTTTTCCATCCATGTGAGCGTGATTTACTAAGAAGATGGTCTCAGTGCTCTGATTCCTTATCATCGAAAAAAACTGGTTGTTAAAATAAAATTGAAACCTGAAAAGATTGAAATAGTAGCTTTGGATTTCCTTTCCTCTAAGTTCAGATCCATGAGGGTTTGTGGGGCAAAAATGTCAAACTAAAACAAATGGAAACTCTCAAGCATGTTTACTTGCTATCTGAAGAAGATATGAGAACATCTCAAGGGTGAAGAAAGTGTTTTAAAGTACATACAAATAAGAACAATTATTGAATAAGTATACTAATACTATACGAGGAGCTAAGAGAAGATAAATGTGCTCCTCAGAAGACATGTTCCTGAGCAGTTATCCAACTCTTTATCTACCTCCTTCCCACTTTCAAATAATTCGATTTTATTATACAGGGACATTACTACTTAAGAAATTCTTGGGTAATACATTTTGTAAACTAAATATTAATACATTTACGCACACATACACACACACACACACACACACACACACACACACACACACAATGCAAATGATCATTCCTTATCAGTTGTTGAGTTCACTGTAGCATGTTTTAGTTTTAAGAACATGGAAATATATTATACATCAATCAAAGCCATAATGGACAACACAAAGACTCTGGTGAATTTCCTTTAAAGATTCCAATGCCAAGGGTATCCTCCCACTGTGTCACTGAGAACTACTTGATTCTGATTGATACTGTCACTGGCAGAAGGAATGCAAAGCTTAGAGGACAAGCCTCTCATTTGCAATTGTAAAGCAATGTCATGGCTCAGTTCTAATACTTAACTAAAAACAATTTTTAGCACAAGTAACGTAGAGAACCTAGTAGAAAGGGTGGTGGGCTGAGGTAGGCTACTCCCAGCTCTACTGTTTAGCATTAAACTGGCTTTATGACCTGGAGCGAGTGCTGTTTGTGATTCAGCTGCCACACTTGTGAAATAAGAAGATGAGTCATTGGATTGTAGGGTTCTTAAATTTGAGTGTACATCAGAATCACCTAGAAAGGCCATTAGAAAATGGATTGCTGTCCCCCTACTCCCACACAGTTTCTTATTCAGTAGGTCTACAGTGAAGCCGAGTACTTTGCATTTCTAACCAATTCCCAGGTTATGCTGAAGCTGCAGAATGGGAAGAATCTGAAGTACTAAACTCACAGTAGTAGGGGTCCTGAGGCGCCTGCCAAGATGCTACAGTATCAACAGAGAACAGCAGTGTTCTTTCAGAAGAAGAAACTCCAGCTGAAGGAAGGCAGTACATTGGCCTGCTAATTAACAAGGGGTTGGGTGAGGGGAGTGGGGCTGGATGAGCCTTGAGAAAGGAAAGAGGTTATGGTCTGAAACTAAGACTCATCAATCAGACTATACAAGGCCCTAAATCAGAAAATGAAACCAGGTAAACTAAGGTATGAGAGAGAATCAGCTACAGGGATGAGTAAGAACACATGAGGAATACTTTTACTGAGATGGGACAATAGGAATGAAAGCTCACAGGAGGTTAACAGGAAGGACAAAGGTTCCATCCTTGGGGGAGGAGTGGGACAAAGCTTGGGTCTGACTTGACTCAGAAAGTTCCCGAAGAAGCTCTGCCCACATACTTTGCTATCATTGCCCAAAGGAAAACGTATTTCAGGCAGAAAGAGCTAATCCCAGATAGAAATGCTAAAAAAGAATGAAGAGTAAAACGTGGAGCCAGGGCGGTGGTATACTCCTATAATGCTAGCTACTCGGGAGGCTGAGGCAGGAGGACCTCTTGAGCCCAGGAGTTCGAGACCAGCCCGGGCAACACAGTGAGATACATGCTATATGCTTGTCTACAGAAAAACAAATACGGCGTGATTTCACTTATATGTGTAATCTAAAAAAGTCAAACTCATGGAAGCAGAAAGAATGGTGGTTGCCAACAGCTAGGGCAAGAGATGGGCAGATGTTGGTCAAAGAGTACAAAGTTTCAGTTAGACAGGATGAGTAAGTTCTTGAGACTTATGGTACAGCACGGTGACTATAGTTAATAATACTGTATTGTACACTAAAAAATTTCTCAGAGAGTAGATCTAAAAGGTTCTCACCACCAAAAAGTATGTAGGATGATGAATATGTTAATTAGAATGATTTATTCATTTCACAATATATACATATATTGAAACATCACATTGTACACCATCAATATGTACAATTTTTAATTTGCCAATTATACCTTAGGAAAGCTGAAAAAAAGAAAAAGATAATATATGCCTTTCTAACTAGCTTTATACTTCAATGGAATTTTGGAAAATGAGCTGTGATAGCAAATTATATTGTTAACAGAAACACATGCAAATAGCCATTTGTTGGAGTCTATCTAATAATATGTGGATATTCACAGATACATTATATATACTGTAACATTTGCTATTTTTGCTATTTTTAAAAGGTATCTTTGCTAATGAGATCAACCAATAAAACCATATCCATATTCACTTTTGAAGAAATTGAGGTGAAGTGATATTGATCTCACATATATTTCCAAACCTGCCAGAGCACAAGAAACGCCTATGAATATTCAATGCCTACACAGCTGAGGATTAAGGTCCAAATCTGATGCATGCTTTCCTATCACTCTTCTAAGATAAACACTCCTTTAATATCAGCGAAAATAGAAACATACTGCTGAAAGCATCTGTATTCCTAGGATGCTGCTAAAAATTTGTAGCTGTTAGTTATTGCTAAACTCCACATCCTGATGTGACGAAAATGTATACAGTATGAGAGGTATATTACAGTGGACGGGGGCATTACATTTCAAAAAGATTTTGAATCAACCTAATGCTTTTCAGAAATGGAGTGAAAGAGAAAAAGAGACCCTTCTACAGTGCCTAATAAAACTGTGAAAACACAAAGTAGAGGAAAATGTAAGAAAACAGAAAAAGGCGGCTTAATGCCTTTCAAATAGAAACTGAAGTGCTGAGGCAGTTCTCACCACCTTATTTATACATCGGATTGCTCACAAATCCTGATGTCACCCACCAGGAAGCAATGCATCAGGAAGAGAGCGACAGTGCAACAAGCCCAAAGAAGGACGGGGGAGAGGTGCAGCGGACTGATCAAAATGTATCAACTCATAAAATCCAAATGGTTTTATAGATGAATATTATATGAAAGCATTACATGGAAATCAGAAACTAGTTTCAGAAACTGTCTACAGGCTAAACAAACCAACATAAGAGAAGATGCTTATAACGAGGGACTTACATTTGGTGAACCGAAACGGGGTATTCCTTGAATATCAGAGACTGAGAGATGGCCAACTTCCACCCAAATGTTTCCTTTCCCTACCGTATCTGTGAGACAAGCACTGGTCTCTTATTTCCCCTCTCAAACAACAACAAAAACAGGACAACAAACAAAACAAACCATCGCAAAACCTGGCATATGGTTCTACTTTCCATTTAAATAATACATTTTTTTCTTTAAGGCATACTGCCTTAAAGTAAATTTTCGAGATGGCTCCTCAATAATAAGGACTTCTGGTTTTACTTTGGTATGCCAGCATCAATTAGTCTTTAGTTACATTGTCTTTAAAAAAATCACATCCTTCAGAAGAAATGTTAACTACCAAAGTCCAGGGCACATGACCTTTTCTCCTAAGGTTATAATTATCTGCGATTTTAAAAGAGCGAACCTATACATTTCCTTATAAAGATGTTTACCTTATTCCTCTAGGGTCTTAAAACAAGGGAGAGGATGAGGGAGTATAGGCTGAAAACTGCACTGCCAACCCCTTGCCCCTACCCCCACCTTACACCTTCGAGGAGGGAGGTATCTTTTGGAGGTTTCATCTACTGTCATGGTTACTCAATTGGAAATAGATACTTTCAACATGCTTTAGCCACAGGAGCTTACAGAATTACTTAAAAGTACACGCTGCATGTGAATGTACCGTGGGGGGAAGGAGTGTGGTTACATTTAAAGCTTAATATAACCACAGTTCATCTCTATAGCTCGATCTTGATTTCCCCTCAAAATATGATCAGACAGCCCTTAGAACAAAGCTGTATTGACTGTTTGAGTGAAGAAAAAGAGATGCAAAGAATGGTATAACAAGACCTAACAACATAATGGATTCTGGTGATGCTGGATAGAGCTCTGACTCAGAACGAGTTGCCTCAAACAAGTAAAGCATCTTTTTAAAACACTGGAGAAGACCCAGGGGAGGCAGTTTCATATACCATGCTGAAGTTCAGTAGAATGAGGTCGGTTAAACACTCTGTCCTGAGACATACACTTTTCATTTTCAATTGTTTTCAAATAAAAAGAGAGAAATCCCCTTTTCAAGTTGGATTGTTTAAATGCACCTACAGCTACTCCTGTCTAGCAAAGGCTAGCCAAGCTCTCCCTACTGATGCATTTCAAAAAAGGTTCAATTGGCAAAAGAAAGCAAGTGCAAAGGGTTTTTGACAAAAGAGGACTAGAGGGAACACATTTTCCTTTCACAGAAATACTGTTCTAGAAAATCAGACAAGGTAGTGATTCAACCAAGAATGTGTAAATATTGGTGAGATCAACAGGAAATTTGGAAAACTTCTTCAACTTCACTCAACTGCACAAAATTATTAGCTTAAAAATTGTGATAGGGATTACATTATAAAAATGAGGGACTAAAGAGCAAAACAAAACAAGATACTATGATTGTCAGATTACAACACAGCCTAAATCAGCATACTCTGAGAATGCGGTTGTCTTATACTACAGAACCACATGGATGTAAAAAGAATCTCCTGGACACTGTCCAATCCTCAGCAGGGCTATGCCTGGGTCTTCGTAGCCCTATATGCATCCATCCTATTTAACGATGCTCCAAATAATTCCTAGGCAACTTTCTCCAGGGCTAAGCAAATAGAAAAGGCTAAATCAAATACAGGAGCTCTGAAATATCTACTCTGACAAAAAGAATTTTTTCAGAAGTACATTTAAAATAGATTCTAGTACTGGTTCAAACATATAAAAGTACTATGCCATCCATAGTTAACTGCACATTTAAAAGGATAATTATTTTTTGATTTCAAAATGAATCATACAATCAACTTCTGAGCTTTTATGAAATAGCATATGAAACCTGCTGTTGATATATATGACAAGCAGCTATTCTAAGTTTAGGTCTTAATGTCTTCTTAACACCTTTGTAACAAAGGTATAATTGCTTTCTTAAACTATGTCTTCTTTTCTACTTTTTCCCACTAACTAGTTAAGATACTATATACTTTGTAGGTTGTTCACGTGTGAGGGGTGTAACAGAGGACTGAGGATTGACAGTGAAAAAAGAAACACAGACATTTTAAAGACATATATATATGTGAAACACATATATACATTATATGTGTGCGTGTACACATACACCTATGGGACTATATGCAGCAAGAACCATTATTTCTTATAGAAGAGACGTCCGTAAGAGAGGGAGAAAGGCTGATAGTTAATAACACCTGAACTAGATTAATAGCGCTGAGTTATCAGTCAGCCATATTTTGATTAGGGTATGTCATCACCGACCAGCACACTGTAGGCATTCAATAAATACTTGTGGAATTAAATTAACAATCACTGAAAGGTTTTCATCTAAAATAATCCTTTTGCACATTTATTATAACAATAGTTTTTTTTTTTTTTTTTTTTTTGAGATAGAGTCTCACTCTGTCGCCCAGACTGGAGTACAGTGGCGTGATCTCGGCTAACTGCAACCTCCACCTCCCAGGTTCAAGCAATGCTCCTGCCTCATCCGCTCTAGTAGCTGGGATTACAGGCACCCGCCACTACGCCCGGCTACCTTTTGCTGTTTTAGTAGAGATGGGGTTTCACCATGTTGGCTAGGCTGGTCTCAAACTCCTGACCTCACACGATTTGTCTACTTTGGCCTCCCAAAGTACTAGGATTACAGACATAAGCCACCACGCCCTGCCAAGTGTAACAGTAGATTTTGTCCTGATTCTGAAGCAGCCCAGGAGCTCAGGGATTCAATGTGGGTGGAACAAATATAATTAAAAAAAAAAAAAGTCATTAGAGACTCAGTTGGGTTCAGTGCAGTTTGTTGGTTCTGTGAAACTGTTAGGTGTAATTACTGACATGAATCTAAGCGTATTTGACTAAGAACAGAGCCAAATTAATTGTAATGTTACTGTATAACAGCTGTTATTCATTTGACACTTTTCTGAATAAGAATTAGAATATTAAAATATGGAACGAAAGCATGTTTCTAACAAATGATTAGGCCACCTATAACGTGTTTTGGTCATTTCTTATGTAGTCAGTTTTATTGCTTTCACTTACCTGCTCTAATATTTTCATAGATTTCTGCCTAGTAAAGTTGCATAAATCATATACAGCAACAAGCATATACTGTAGAGAAAAGCCAGATTTGTAACTGCCAGCGTTACTCATCTTCTACACAGGAATTGATGAAATCTTGTTAAATGTTCAACACACTGAAGACCGCTCTTACAGTTTTTGCAAATCTGAGTTTCTGCATTTAGAATGCAAGAACTCTTAATGAGATCTAAAGTATATTACCTATCTTGTTTCACATATTTATTTTTGTCTCTCATTTAAAAGAATATTTTTAGTAGATGTAGCAATTTGTTTTACTGCTAAGGCAGATAGAATAAGAGTTTAGCACTTATTTCCCGTGAGCTGAAGCCGGAAATGTAATTATTTTAGTATAGGGTCAGAAAAAAAAATTACTGGTGATAAGTGGCTTAAATAGGCTACAGGAAAGAATAACTAGAATCTTCAATTAATGTGGATGGAGTGTGTTATGGAAATAGTACAGATAAAGCACATGTTCCAATGCTAGTGTATAGTGATCACCAATGCTCTGAATAATGGCTTGGAGACAATATTGAAATCCTAATGATCTACCAGCAAATATATATTGTGTGCTGGCTACGTGTCCAAAATTATATTTAAGTGCCATATGCTAATGCACATTTTTACCTGTGTAAACATGTAAAGCTAAAATTGTGGGGGGGGTGGTTGGGAGTGTGTGAGGAGGGTTGTACCCTAAGAGTTCAGAAAGATTTCAGATGATAAAGACTGATGCACAGATAGCTTTCTATATAATTATAAAGTCAGATTAATCAAAACACCACTTCTCTTAGGCTAGTCAGTGAAGATCTTATTGGAATGATTATTGCCGTTGATAATTTTCCTTGATACGATCACTAAACAATTATTATTATTAAAGCAATGACATTTACCACTTCTTACGTGCTAACCATGTGCCAGGCAAGTAGTAAGAGATTTACATGTATCCTTTCACTTAGTTCTTATGAAAATCCTATGAGGTAGATGTCGTTGTTTTCTGTCTTATAGGCGAGGAAGTATCCTCTCACTTAGTTCTTATGAAAATCCTATGAGGTAGATGATGTCGTTGTTTTCTGTCTTATAGGAGAGGAAGTTGAGGATCAGAGAGGTTAGATGAATTGTTCAAGGATGCACTGTGTAAACGATGCGAACTCATTTGTCTGGCTCCAAAGGCAAGAAGGGTACACTCATTTCAACCACAGTCTAAACCAAGGAGAGGGACATCTGACAGATTACATGTCATTGGGGGTCAGCAGATTCAGACAGCAGGGTGTGATTTATCATTTGATGATTGCTACAATAGGAGTTCCTCCTCTTTGCACCTCAATATCTTTTATCCCAGTGCTCAAACTTAGTAACTCAACAAATGTTTACTAAATGGCAACAGCATGACATGATATTGCCTTAACATGGACCTAAAGATATTTCATTAGAATAACAAAGTCACAAATTCATTCGAAACACCTTAATGTGTGAGGAGCTCCAAAGACCTGGGTAAATCTTTACTGCACTGACTAGTTTTATTTAGGGAAACAAACCCCAAATTTTCACTGAAAAAAACAAATCCAGAAAACAAAGAGAAAAAAACTTCTGATTTTTGAATAAACATAGATTTCTTGAAATGTTTGCTAAGGTAGGAAACTAGGTAACTTAAAGTAAACATAGTATTAGCCAGATATACTTTTTCTCTTCATAGGTAAGGCTTTATGAGGCCAAAGACTGTTTTCTAGGTCCACCAACCATACAAACTTGTTTTACTTTGTATTAGTATCTACGAGCTGTTTATTAGCAGTTATAAATATATGACAGAATGACAGTACCGATATTGTCTCATTAATTTATATTATTAGAGGTGATTTACTACTACTTGGATCAATTCCATTATTTGTGAGTTTTCTAATATATAATTTTGGTGACTATGATTTAATGTCTGGGGTATGATGGTAAGAAACATAAATAGACCTATTCAGATCAAAGTAATATAATGTGAAATGAGTTTATTCACTTATAAGATATAATTATTTTACAACTAGGAAAATACAGAAAAACAAAATTGTTATCAACCACAAAGTTTAAATGTTTCGGTTTATTTGGCAAAAATTGCTACTCTACTCTCTGAAGACTGATTTATCATCAAATCTAAAGTACGTTATTCTTCATGACACTAGAAGTAAACAGGCAATTCTGGTTTCCATATAATCTTATATAAGGAGGAGTAAAACTGTTCCTGATTAAATTAATATTTGCATAAAAATCATGCTTGTAGTTTGCAATTTCAAAATGCCCATTTTTAATGTACTTTTTCCTATTGCTTCCTCTAAGATTTTGCAGTTAATTTGCTGACTTCCATAAACATGAAAAGAAAGAGATTTACTTACAAATATTTGGTAAGCTTTCTCTTTTTACCTACAGAATTAATTAATCTTTTTTTAGTGGTCCCTAAGATAATTGCCGTCTATACCAATACAGCCCAACATTGGAGAACATAGATTAGACCAAGAACTTCACATAGCTTGCATACTAGTGCATATATTAGAGTACATTTGTTGATTTAGCCTATTTTTGACGCATTTAAATTAGCTTTCTCAATTTTACATTTAAATAAGTGGTATATTACTATGCATGCTCTAATTATAATTATTTGGAAAATGGTGCAATAAATGTTAGTTGGATGAATCAAATAGTCTAATGTGCCAAAAGACATCAATATATAATTATCTACTGGTAAAACTGTGCTGTTCTTTTAAAAAGATGTCTCTTGCTCATCAATCTGTTGCTCGTAACTTCCAACTGCCCTTTAAAATCTCCTTTATAAAATTTTTTCCTTCCTGTTACCATCTTCTGAAATTGCTACAGGTTTAAACTCCTTTGAAGAGAGAATCAGGTACGAGCTCACTCCCTTTTCGTCACCTTTCACTATTCTTTTCCAGCTACATCCTCCTTGTAGTCTCCTCTCCTTTCTTGTGCTTCTGGCTTACTTCTTGAAAATCCCTAAATGAATTCCCATAATAACCTTAGCTCTCCTACCTCATCACGCCACAACTCCCCTGCCTGACTCTGAAGGCTCTTTCACAGCCCGGCGCCATCCTACCTTTCCAACAGTTTTCCAAATCAAATCCTGCGCTAAAATGACACCAACGGAAAATACTGACCGAACGTTTAACTATCAGAGACTGGGAATAGGCCGAAAGACATTAACGTATAATCCATAAACAGACTAGAGTATAAATAACACCAGTCTCTGGTTTTATAGAAGAAAAAAATTGAGGCACAGAAAGATGAAACACCTTGTCAGAGATTATATGGCCAGTAAACTGTGGTGCTGGGACTTGAACTTAGGACCCATTCTCTGAATTGTTTTGATGCATTCTCCTGTAGGCTATTACACATATCTTACATAAAGCATGCTGCCTTATGTGCTGACGTGCACTACTGCTGAGGTTATTCCCTTTTACTTGGATACTTTCACCTCCGCTCAGCCAAATGTTACCCATCCTTCAGGGTCTAGCTTGACTGCTTTGTTCAGAGGCTGTATTTAGCCTTCTCCATGAAACTTTATGTAATTTTACCAGACCTCATTGATTTCCCTTTTTAGATAGAGCTAAAGAGCAAATAATCTCTATTATGTATCAGTACACAGTTTAATGTTTGCTGGGTCAGCTTTGCTTTCTTTCTCTGACAAAAATGAAAACTTCTTAAGGGTGGAGACTATTTCTTGAGCTTTTACCAGATTCTTCAAGGAAAATAAAAATGGCTCTTTCATCATATCGGCAGCAGCAAGTATATTCTAGGCCCTGTGTTTTGTACTGTACTTAATCATCTCACTTAACCTTCACTAAAACTATAGGAGGCATGAATGTCATTATCCTATATTACAGATGAGGTAACAGGCATGAGAGACAACAGAACTAGGTCATAAAACTCGGTAGCAGAGCTAAGACTGAACTTCACTTTCGAACACAAAGAATTTAAATTTTTAGTAATGCCACTTAATGTTTATAAAATGCCTGTCTCTTTAATCGTATCTATTTTCTTCTTTACAGTTAAAAAAACTGTTTCTTATCATGACCTTTGCCTTCTGATCTCTGATTCTCTCAAAATGGAGCCTTGGTACGTGATTTTTTTATGGATTTAACTTGAAAGATATAATTCTCCAGCTTCTTGGTTTTCATGATATCTTTACTTAATTCTGAGCTCAGTTGATCACATCTAGATTACAGAAATAATCTTTTCTGTTTGCTTTATCCTGTTATTTTTCTGAATAATTAAATCCTCAAATATTTCTCCTTGATGAATCTATATAATTTTGCATGCCAGATAAACATACCTCACTTTTGCTAAGTTACATCTACTAAGTAATAGACGTGTTTTTAAAAAAAAAAAGTAAGGGGAGAAGTGTTTGTCCTTTGCTAAATCGATAGGAAATCGAAGCCTTATGGAAAGTGCAGAGTTTTTTAAAAAGTTATTTGTAATTTCCAATTTGACTTCCTTTATTCAAGGGACTCTTTACTTTTGTTATAGGTAAGATCCTATGGTTCCAATGTTATGTGTCTCTGGTCCCATGCATGAAATACCTCTGTGTACTACATATTACATATCTCGCAATGGCAATGAAATGTTCTATATCATCTCTCTTTTGGTGGAAAAGAAGATTACAATGTTCTAATTGGACATATTTGAAGTTCTATAAACTACCTTCTGACGACAACTCACTCATGTCTTCCATAGGCTTTCACACCCCAGGTATTCACATCTGATGTGTCTCCATCATGACTCCTCCCAGCTCTCAGAGTGCTCACAACTGCCTTCCATCTAGCTGATAAGAGCATCTTTCATATGACATTCTCTGAGAAACTCATAGTGAGCTCCATCTTGACGGACACCTAACTCTATTATTCTTATTCTTTCTTTCCTGCATCTTTTCATCTTTGTAATTAAAACTATACACTTGCAATGGAAGGATCTGTTTTTGAAACATATTTATAAGTACTAAGGCACATATAGTCCAAGTATAAAGTAACATTACAATAAAAGTAATATTGGTAACACATGGGCCATCAATCAAGAAGGTAACAGTACAGTTTACTATTTGATTGATACGTAAATAGAGCTATGATACTAACAAATAAAAACTAAATCAAATTTTTAAAAATTTATCTTTCACATTCAAATCACTCAGCCAAGCATATGCATAAAAACTTATTTGGATATTTATCTTACGGTTTCAATGAGTTTGAAGAGGTAATTAACTAAATATTAGCAATGAAAATACTGACTATGAAACTATTCCTATACAAATTAAAAAATTAATCATGGAAGAAAGGAGGTAAAGAAATGAAAATATCCTGAGGCTGGGCAAGGTGGCTTATGCCTATAATCCCACCTACTTGGGAAGCTGAGGCAGGAGAATCCCTTAAACCCGGGAAGCAGAAGTTGCAGTGAGCCAAGATTGTGCCACTGTACTCCAGCCTTGGCAACAGAGTAAGGCTCCATCTTAAAAAAAAAAAAAAGAAGAAGAAGAAGAAAGAAAGAAAAAGAAAAAAAAGAGAAAATAGGTCAGGTACAGTGGCTCACACCTATAATCCCAGTAGTTTGGGAGATCAAGGCAGATCACTTGATCTCAGGAGTTCCAGACCAGCCTGGGCAACATGGTGAAACCCCACATCTACAAAATATACAAAAATTAGCTGGCCATGGTGGTGTGTGGCTGTAGTCCCAGTTACTGGGTAGACTGAGGTGGGAGGATTGCTTGAGCCTGAGTGGCGGAGACTGCAATGAGACAAGACTGTGCCACTGCACTCCAGTCTTGGCCACAGAGTGAGACCCTGTCTCAAAAAGAAGGAAGGAAGGAAGGGAGTGAGGTAGGGAGAGAGGGAGGGAGGGAGATAAACCAAGCTTTCAGCACATTCAGTGATTCCAGTGTTAATCATTAAGTCAGCTTGCTCTCTGACCTGCATCCTCATAGTTGTTTGCTAGTTACTGCTTCAGATTCACACTGACCCTGTTACAAGATTATAGGTCCCCTTAACTGCTCTGTAGATAACAATTTGAACATTATAAAACATTAAGTTTTTCATTTGAGCTATATTTTCAGTCCTGCGTACCAAGAAAACTACTGACGTCAGCTGGTCTGAAGGATCCCACAAGAAGCTGACTCATCAAAGAATGCAGTTTCCACATCCTGATGATTTCATCCCCCTTGCCATGGTCAATCAATGACTCCAATTTTCCAGCCCCCTGATCTCCAAGATACACTTAAACATCCCAGCCCAGAACTCTTTGGGGAGATGAATTTGAGGGTCTCCTGCCATCTCTTTACTCGGTGCCGGGCAATCATTAATGTCTTTCTCTGCTGCATCCCAGTTGTCTCAGGGTATTGGTCTGTTACTGTGCAGCAGGCATACAAACTTGTTGGTCTTATAACAACTATAGACACAATCAAAATAAGCCTTCTTTCTTTTTCTGTTATAGACACATTTTTAGGAGAACAGTGAAAGCTTGATAAATACTTGAAGAAGGGTAAGAATTGATGTAGTGTGGGAGAAAGATTATGTTCTCAGAGCAAAATTTGGATAGTCTCCATTTTCAACCACTCTTTTCATTGTTCACTCCAGCAATGCCTGAGTGTGGGCAGAGGACTCCTAGAGGTCCCTCAAGATCATTTCAGGGATTTGCAAGGTGAAAATTATTTTCAGAATAATACTGACAATGTTTTGGCTTTCTATTTCTCATTCTTTCCTGAGTATATCGTGGAGTTTTCCAGAAGTTACATGAGGAATGATATTGAATCAGATTGAATGGAAAAGTAGGTATGAGAACCAAGCTGTCTTACTGCGATTGTGAAGAGGTTGATGACACTAATTTTTTTCTCTTCTAATTATTTTTTTGTTTTGGAGAATACCGGTAGTTTTCATTTAAAAGGTTATGTATTTTAACATGAAAAGGTTTACTATTGTTATTTAATTGAATCAATCAATAATTTTAAAATTATCTCAGGTTTAACTTTAATACGATAAATGTTAATATAAACAACTTACATAAGCAAAAGGAATTTGGGGTCCTCGATTTTTAGTGTAAATGAGTTCTGAGACCAAATAGTTTCAGAACCTCTTATTTATACTTTACCCTGGTGATTTCACTCAAACACATGCTATAAGTTGAACTATGTAATTAACAGGTGATCATTACAAAATATTTATTGTAAGAGAAAAAAAAACTGGAAAGAAAGAGCAGCTGGGCATGGTAGTATACACCTACAACCCCAGCTACATGGGAGGCTGAGGAAGGAGGATTGCTTCTGCCTAGGAGTTTGAGGGTACAGTGAGCTATGATTACATCTCTGTACTCCAGCCTGGGTGACAGAGTGAGATCCCATCTCTAAAGAAATAAAATAAAAAATAATTAAGAGGCAGTTATACTGGAGTAGGGTAGGCCTCTGATTCTATATCACTGGTATTTTTATAAAACAAACACCATGGCCAGGCAAGGTGGTTCATGCCTGTAATCCCAGCACTTTAGGAGACTGAGGCAGGCGGATCATGAGGTCGGGAGTTCAAGACCAGCCTGGCCAAGATGGTGAAACCCCATCTCTACTAAAAAAACAAAAATTAGCCGGGTGTGGTGACAGGCACCTGTGGTCCCAGCTACTCGGTAGGCTGAGGCAGGATAATCACTTGAACACAGGAAGCAGAGGTTGCAGTGAGCCGAGATTGCACCACTGCACTCTAGCCTGAGCAATAGAGTGAGATTCTGTCTCAAAAATAATAATAATAATAAAATAAAATAAAAAACACCATGTGAAAAGACAGATAGGCACACAGAGAGGATGCCATGAGAAAGTTGAAGTTATGCTGCGACAAAGCAAGGAACTACTAGAATCTAGGAGAAGGGCCTGGCACAGATCCTACTACAGCCTCTTCAAAAGGAGCATAACCCTGCTGACACCTTGATCTTGGATTTCTAGCCTCCAGAACTGTCAGACAACATATATCTGTTGTTCTAAGCCACCTAGCTTGCGGCATTTTCTTATGGCAGCCGTGGCCAACTAGTACACTGTAACTTCAATCTTCAAATAAAAACCGATGATCCCCAAGCCAATATGGTTAGTTTAGACGTCTTTCCTGAGTTTCACAATCACATATACAATGGCTTCTTAGACATTTTCCATCTTTACAAGATATCTAAAAACTAAACATATTTAAAATGATACCAGTCATTGTAACTCTCCTGAGAAAATCTGCTCTATTTCTGAATTTGCTTTCCCTGTGAAGCGTACCATCTTCTTTAATACTTGCCTCCTTTGATTTACACATCTGATCAATCATCAGCACCTGTCAATTCTATCCTTTAACACCCTCTCATGATGGTTAATTTTATATGTCAACTTGGCTGGGCCACATGTCGAAATATTTGGTCAAACATCATTTTGGATGTTTCTGTGAGGGTGTTTTTGGATGAGATCAACATTTAAATCAGTGAACTTTGAGTAAAGCAGTTTGTACCCCATGATGTAGGTGGGTCTCATCAAATCAGCTGAGGGCCTGACTAGAACAAAAAGACTGACATGCCCCAAGCAAGAGAGAATTCTGCAGCAGATGGTTTTCAGACTTGAACTGTAACATTGGCTTTCCCCTGGGTCTCTTGCCTGTTGTTCTGCCTTACACATTTTAAACCTGCCAGCTTCTATCATCACTTGAGCCAATTCTATAAAACAAATCTGTGTGTGTGTGTGCATGCATGTATGTATACACACATCTTACTAGTTCTGTTTCTCAAACGAACTCTGACTAATACACCTCTTGTTGCTTTCAAGTCTCACTGTCACTGTATTAGTACAGGCCACCATCATCTCTTGTCAGGACTATGACAATATCCTCATAACCTCTATTTTCTTACGCTTTCCCTTTCCAACATGTTCTTTCTGCTTCTGTCAAAATGATCTTTCTGGCAGGGTGTGGTGGCTCATGCCTATAATCCCAGCACTCTGGGAGGTCAAGGCAGGCAGGTCACTTGAGGCCAGGAGTTCGAGACCAGCTTGGCCAACATGGTGAAACCCTGTCTCTACGAAAAATATAAAAATGAACTGGGCATGGTGGTGCAACCTGTAATCCCAGCTACTTGGGAGGCTGAGGCAGGAGAATCGCTTGAACCTGGGGGGTGGAGGTTGCAGTGAGCTGAGGTCATGCCATTGTACTCCAGCCTGGGCAAAAGAGTGAGACTCTGTCTCAGAAAAAAAAGATCTAAGAAACCTGAGTATGTGCATCAATTTCCAGTTTATAAACATTCACAGGCTTCCCACAGCTTTCAGGGTAAGACCCTTGGCATACCAGAAAAGAAAGCTCACAATCTGTCCCCTAGTATGTCTTCCGGCCTCTTCTCCAGCTACTCTTCCTTGCACATAAGGGAGCTAACTTTCAGAAGTTTTCTACTGACTTCTTCACCTTTTCAATGATAACTTCCTAGAAATCCATATTGCCATGCTGTATTCTAGTACTTACCTCTTGACAGAGGGACCTCAGTCATGACCAGTTTTCCTGGTTCTAATTATAAAGACTTTGCTAAATCACTTGATACTATCCTAACCCAGCTTTTTACATAATATTACTGTTTTTCTTCTGTTAAAATTATGTGGAGCCTGGTGTGCTGACTCACGTAATCCCAGCACAGGTGGGAGGATCATGAGGTCAAGAGATCGGGACCATCCTGGCCAACATGGTGAAACCTTGTCTCTACTAAAAACACAAAAATTAGCTGGGTGTGGTGGTGCACACCTGTAGTCCCAGCTACACGGGGGACTGAGGCAGGAGGATCGCTTGAACCCAGGAGGTGGAGGTTGCAGTGAGCTGAGATCACGCCACTGCACTCCAGCTAGGAGACAGAATGAGACTCCATTTCAAAAAAAAAAAAATAATAATAATAATAATAAATTATGTTATATGGGTTTTCTGGGTGTTAAAGTACAGTCAATTCCTGAAAATTTTTATTTATTTTAAAAGTATGAAGACTAAACTTAATGGTATGGATATTACTTTAGAAGATTAGCCATTGAGAGACACTGCTGTAAAAATGCTTGCCAATGACTGTTATAATAATTATACTTAAAAACACCTAAAAATTAACTCTGGTTACATAATGCCTAGGTTCAAATCTTGGTTCTACCTCTTACTATCATTGTGACCTTGGGCAGGTTACTTAACTTCTCTGTGCCTCAGTGCTGTCATTTTAAAATTAGATCGTAGTGCTTTCCCAATAGGGTTCTATGAGAATTAAATTGGTTCCTAAATATAAAATTCCTAGAACAGTTCTTGGTAAATAGCAAGTGCTATATGTTAGTTGTTGTTGTTATCATTTTCTTCTGACAGTGGCATAGGTAAACAACTTGGATTCTAATCTTGGTGCTAGTACTTCCTATTTGTGAGACCTTGGGCAAGCTCCTTAATTTCTACGAGCCTCCATTTTCTATCTGTAAAATGAGATAATAATATCACCTACCTCATAGAGATGTTGTGAGGATTAACTTAAAATATATAAGAGTCTTACAATCATGCTTGTCATATGGTTGATATTTTAGAGTGCTTGCAATTTTTACTACTGTTATCTTCAGTAATATATGGTCCATATTAATCACATTACCTTGTATCTTGTTCCGATTTTGTTTTGTTTTGATCTTAAGTTCTCTAAACCTCAGGTGACAAAGACTATGTGTGCTTTTTTACTCTTAAATTTTCAGTGTGAAGATACCTGATACCAATCAAATCACTTTCTTCTTTTGCCCTGTCTTCTTTAGAAAGCAAACCAACCAAACTAAACAACTCACCAACAACATACAATCACTCTTGCTAACCAATAAAATAACTTACTTGCTTACTTTATTTATTTATTTATTCTTTTTTTGAGCTGGAGTCTTGCTCTGTTGCCCAGGCTGGAGTGCCGCTTGGCTCACTGTAACCTCCGCCCCCCCAGTTTCAAGTGATCCTCTCACCTCAGCCTCCCAGACAGCTGGAATTATATGTGCTTGCCACCATGCCTGGCTAATTTTTATATGTTTTGTAGAGACAGGGTTTTACCATGTTGGCCAGGCTGATCTTGAACTCCTGACCTCAAGCAAACCTCCTGTCTTGGTCTCCCAAAATGCTGGGATTACAGGTATGAGCCACTGTGCCTGGCCTCAAAGAACTTACTTTGAAACTCTATGAACATGCCAGCATTTTGCACTTAGGTTCACAGCTGTGCAAAATGTCTTTCCCCATTTTATTCAACTTGCAAAAGTGCTGTCAATATCTCTTAGGATTTGAAATGTACAAGCCTCCAAAAAAGACTATTAATTGTTACTGTACTGTCAACAGACACGTGCCAACAAAATAACGGTGAGCCTCATCTCCCCATACCCATGTTTAACATTTCATCTCACCCTCTTCTTTCCTCCCCACTGCCTCATTCAGAATATGATATACTATGGTAAGAAAAGTAGGGAGAAAAACATTTTCTCAACAAAATATCATCTTGCATTATCAAAAATCCTGAATGCTCAATGTAGGGAGATACGAAATACAGATAGCATCATGAGAGAAATTTGGCACAAGTAACTAATACTATTGTAAATTTTCTATGAAATTTTACTTTATAATCCAAAAATAAATAACTGCCAATTCTTTTGCACCTTATGCATTTTTGTAAAAATTGGAAATATTTTCATACCTTTGTTGATATCAATGAGTTGTTTCTTTTTCTTCTGGCGTTCTAACTTTTCTTGCTCAGCTTTTTCTTTTGCAAGTTTTGCCCTCCTGGTCTTCTCTTCCATTTCTCTTCTCTTATTGTTTTCTCTCACTGCTTCCTATACACATAAACAAAGTTAAACAAAAATCTTTCCATTACTTATATAATGGAGAAGTTGCACAGCTTTAAAATTATATAAATATGCCAAGATGGGAAGGTATTACAGCAGCCTGAAGATGTATACATACACTTTTGAGAGAGACAATTAATTGTAAGATATCTCTTTTTGAAAAAAGATTTAGAAATAACTCAGTCTTAAATTGCCATTATCTAGGGTGCCAGAAAATTAAGGACATCAATGTTACAGATTTAATAATAAACATACTTTATCTATTATTAAAATATGAAATAGTTTGACACAAAAGAGAGGACTTAGTAAGTAAACATGATTCAGCAGGTATTTTACCCCTTTTATTGTGTACTTTTCTGTTATCTGCAAAATTGAGATAAAAAAAAAAAACTACCTCATAGGATTTTTTTGTGAGGAAAAATGGTATAAACATAAAGTGCTTAGAACAGATCCTGATATATGATAATCAAGGAATTTGTCTGATGGTGATGGTCATCCTGGTACCGGTGCTAACGATGACATCTAATCATGCAGGATATGAAACAATCAGCAGCATTATCACAGAAAAGAAATACCTTCAAATTTGACAGCTTTTTACATGCCAAAATATTTAGAAATGCTGAAACATATTTCAAGCTATTGTCTGTTTTATTTTGGATAGATTATTTGTGGAACTCAAGGGAATGAGTACATTCCAGTAATGGCATTAGAGAAAGCTGAATTAATGCGATCAGCTGGAATATCAACTTCCTTTGAGTTCAGATAAATCACGAATGCAGAGACATATTAACTACAAGTTCCTTCCATCAAGTTGCTGTGTTTTTTTTTTTCTATTATGATTGATTAACTATGCTTCATAGCACGTACAAACTATTTCACAAAAACTATTTTGTTCCGGATATCCTAAAGAAAAAGACTCAGTAACAAGAATATGTCTACAAGGCTTTGCCTGGAGGGGTTTACGTTGAAATAATTTTTTCTTTATGTAAAAGACACAGTAGTTTACAATAGCCTTAAAATCCCTTTCAAAATTCTCCTTACGTGTAAGAATTGATTTATTCCTACAAAATCTAAATGATTTTACTTTCACTGGTACCTCCTCTTTCTCCAGTGATTGTTTTTGTGCTCTTAGACTCCATAGCAATAGGCTAGGAGCACAGAAGTACCTGGCTGTTATAGACGAACTCAAAGACCACCACTTAAAATAAACTGGCATACAAGAATCATAATTTTAAAGCAGGGTTTCTCAACCTCAGCACTACTGCCACCTTGGGCTAGATAATTCTTTGTTAGAAGAGCTGTCCTATGCACTGTGGGATGTTTAGCAGCATCCCTGGCCTCTACCTGCCAGGTGCCAGTATCATCCTACTCCAGCTGTGACAACCAAAAATGTTTCCAGAAATTGCCAAATGTTACCTGGAGGAAAACCTTGCCCCAGGCTGAGAACTACTAATGTAAGGGATTTTATAAAGATAATTTATTCACAAAAAATTAGCGTCCATTCTGTTAAACCAACCTTCCTTTTACAGATGTGGAAACTGAATTCTAAATGAGTTTACGTACTTGCCTAAGGTCACACATTTATGTAATTACAAGGCTGGAAGGGAACCCTGGTTTAGTGTTTGTTTTATTGTACAAGGAAGAAAAGAAAATGTAGATGTAACATCAAAAGCACAAGCAACAACAAAAAATAGACAAAGAACCTTCATCAAAATGAAAAACTTTTGGTCGTCAACAAACACTGTCAAGGAAGTGAAGACACAACCCAGAATGGTAGGAAATATTTGCAAATCATATGTCTCATAAGAATATATAAAGAACACTTAAAACTTGACAATAAAAAGGCAAATCATCCAATTAAAATGGTCAAAGGGTTTGAACTGATATTTCTCCAAAGGAGATAAACATATAACCAATAATCACATGAAAAGATGCTCAACATCATTAATCACTGGGGCAATGCAAATCAAAACCACAATGAGGTACCACTTCACAGCCACTAGGAGGGCAATAATCTCAAAATAATAATTTAAAAAAAGATAATACCAAGTAAGGATGTGAAGAAATGGAAACTCCTGTGCATTGCTAGGGTAAATGTAAAACGGTGGCCATTTAGGAAAACAGTCTGTCAATCCTTCAAAATGCTAAACATAGAGTTATTCTATGATCCAACAATTCCACGTCTAGATACATACTACCCAAAAGAAAATAGATGTTCATGGAAAAACATGTACAAGAATGTTCCTAGTAGCATTATTCCTAATAGCCAAAAAGTAGAAACAACCCAAATGTCTATCAATCAATGAATAGATAAGCAAAATGTGATATATATCCATACAACTGAATATTATTCAACCATAAAAAGAAATACTGATACATGCTTAGTATCATACATGATACTAAAACATGTATAAACCTCAAAAACATCATGCTAAGTGAAGGAAGCCAAATACAGGTCACATATTGTATGATTCCATTTATTTGTAATGTCCGGAATAGGCAAATCCACAGAGACAGAAAGTACATTAGTGATTGTGAGAGGGTGAAAGAGTGGGTAATGAGAAGAAATTGACAATGAACATGGAGTTTCTTTTGTGGATGGTGAGGGGAAGGTGATGGAAGTGTTCTGGAATTAGATAGTGGTGATAGTTTCACAGCCTTATGAATATACTAAACACAAATGATTTCTTTTTTTTTTTTTTTTTTTTTTTTGAGATGGAGTCTTACTCTGTCACCCAGCCTGGAGTGCAGTGGCAGGATCTCGGCTTACTGCAACATCCGCCTCCCAGGTTCAAGCAATTCTTCTGCTTCAGCCTCCTGAATAACTGGGATCACAGGCACATGCCACCACACCTGGCTAATTTTTGTATTTTTAGTAGAGACAGGGTTTCACTATGTTGGTCAGGCTGCTCTTGAACTCCTGACCTCATGATCCACCTGCCTCAGCCTCCCAAAGTGCTGGGATAACAGGCGTGAGCCACTGTGCCCAGCCAAACCACTGAATTATATACACTACAATGGTGAATTTTATGGTATGTAAATTATCTCAATAGAAATTAATCACATTAATAAATAGATGTCTAAGAAAGACAGGATGGAAGTAAAATTGTAACTCAAGAAGAAAAAAAACGATGTAAAAAGGCATCACATATTCAGGCCCTGATACTAACAAGCTATATGATGTTTGGTAAGTAACATGAAAAGAGGCAAGTAGCAGAGGAGAAAAAGGAGGCTAATGCTTGAATATATTTTATTTTATTTTATTTATTTATTTTTTTTTGAGATGGAGTTTCACTCTTGTTACCCAGGCTGGAGTGCAATGGCGCGATCTCGGCTCACCGCAACCTCCGCCTCCTGGGTTCAGGCAATTCTCCTGCCTCAGCCTCCTGAGGAGCTGGGATTACAGGCATGCACAACCATGCCCAGCTAATTTTTTGTATTTTTAGTAGAGACGGGGTTTCACCAGGTTGGCCAGGCTGGTCTCAAGCTCCTGGCCTCAGGTGATCCACCCGCCTCGGCCTCCCAAAGTGCTGGGATTACAGGCTTGAGCCACCGCGCCCGGCCTGAATATATTTTATTAGTGGTCAAATCTCTGATTTGGTAAACAGTCACCAAGATCTGGGAGGACTATTGTATTATCAGTCTAATGGGTTGTTTAGATGCTAAGTGCTGCCATTAGGGATCCTCACTATAAAGATGGAGGGAAAAAAACAACCGGTTGCTTGCATTTGTACTTCTTTGTTCTGATAATAACAGCTACTCTTTAATGTAAATCTATTATGTATCCAGTATTTTAAACATATAACAGCTCGTCTTAAAAACATACTTTGGGATCTTTATAGAAAACCTGCAAAGTAGGTATTATTTGTTCCATTTTATACATGAAATTTAGGTTCAGGTAGGCTAAGTGACACACCCAAAGCTACACAGCTTAAGTAGCACAGCCACCTCGGATTTTTTGGCATTAGCATCTATGTTCATTTTCACTATCATGATGCCTACCAAATAGAGTTGCCAGATAAAATACAGGTTTCTCAGTTAAAGTTAAATTTCTGATAAACTGTGAATACTTCTGTTATAGAAGTATGTCTCATATAATATTTGGAACATATTAAAACAGGAAAAAATTAATGTAATATTTAGGATATATTGATACTAAAAAATTATTCACTATCTGAAATTCAACTTCAACTGGGAATCCTATAATTTCATTTGATAAACCTGGCCGTCTGATTCCCAAAACTATGCTGGTTTTCTATAAGCATCCTTTGATAGACTAAGATCATCTAATAAAGACAGTAGAAATGATTACAAAAACAAATGCCCAAATTGAAACCATATTTTGAGAACAGAAATGTTGATATAGATGATTGACAGGCATTATACTGTACATGAACTTGAATCATGCTATTTCTGTAGCATTCTCTATGCATTTATTATTTCTGGAAAATATGTTAAAAGTAAAACAAAAAAGCTTATATAAAAATCAAACTGATACAATTTGGGATAGAAGAAAATAAGGCAAGAGATTACATTTTTATTTGAGAGAGAGGCTTGCAACAGGCACCAGTAAAGCAACGTGAAGGTAGAACTAGTCAAAGCATAAAACAGAACAAGTAATAGGTCTATCAGTTTATATCTGAAATGTTTCAGGAATAGATTTAACTACAAAACAATCACAATTTGTAATGGTATGTGTAATCTTAAGGAGGCCAAAATAGAATAAAAAAAATCATTTCTGTGGTTTGGCATTATTGACAGTAAAGGAAAACATCTACAAAGGCATATGTTTTTCAAGCAACACAGACTAGAATAAGATTCTGGTCCTGATGTCACCCGTGCTGTTTTCATGAAAAGGCCTTATGCGGAAAAGAATAACATATTCCTCTTGGTGTTTTTTCTTGGCTCTGGCTTTAGGAAATTAGGGGTAGGATCTCAGAGAGAGAGATCCAAGATGGCTGATCACTAGCAGCTCGGGATTGCAGCTCCCACTGAAAGAGCAGAGAACGAGAGGACACCACACTTTCAGATCAATTTTTGTTGCTCACACACCAGGAGATTCCCAGCGGAGGAGCCCCGCGTGTCGCCAGCGTGACTCTTGAGGCCGGTGAGGCGGTTTTGCCGCTGCCTTGGTGCGGCAGTTCTTGGTGCAGTCAGAAAAGCACCGTCAATCTTAAAGCCGCTGTTTTGACCGGCACAGTGGGTTGCTCAGATTCTAGCGCCGGGAATCAACAAGTCGGACGTCCATTCAGAAACCCAACTATAAAGACGGTAATTATAAAGACCACAGATGGATAAATCTATAACGAAGGGAAGAAAACAGCCTAAAAAGGCTGAGAATACCCAAACTCAGAACGCCTCTCCCTCTACAGGGGATCACAGCTCCTCATCAGCAACGGAACAAGGCCTGATGGAGAAAGACTGTGTTCCATTAGCAGAAGCTGGCTTTAAAAAGTGGATGATAAGAAACTTCTGGGAATTAAAAGAACTTGTTCTAACCCAATGCAAAGAAACCAAGACCTTTGAAAAAAGGCTTGAAGAAATGTTAACAATAACACACAATTTAGAGAGGAATATAAGTGAATTAATGGAGCTGAAAAATACAACACGAGAATTTCGCGAACTATGCACAAGTCTTAACAGCCGAATTGATCAAGTAGAAGAAAAGATATCAGAGGTCGAAGACCAACTTCATGAAATAAAACAAAAAGACAAGATTAGAGAAAAAAGGATAAAAAAGAACGAGCAAAGTCTCCAAGAAATATGGGACTATGTGAAAGACCTAATCTACGTTTGATAGGTGTACCTGAATGTGACGAAGAGAATCAATCCAAGCTGGAAAATACGCTTCAGGATATTATTCAGGAAAACTTTCCCAACCTAGCAAGGCAGGACAATATTCAACTCCTGGAAATACAGAGAACACCACAAAAATATTCCTCAAGAAGACCAACCTCAAGGCACATAATCGCCAGATTCACCAGGGTTGAAATGAAAGAGAAAATACTGTGGGCAGCCAGAGAGAAAGGTCAGGTCACCCATAAAGGGAAGCCCATCAGACTCACAGCAGATCTCTCAGTAGAAACCCTACAAGCCAGAAGAGAGTGGGGGCCAATATTCAACATCCTTAAAGAAAAAAACTTTCAACCCAGAATTTTACATCCAGCCAAACTAAGCTTCATAAGCGAAGGAGAAATAAAATTTTTTGTGAACAAGCAAGCACTCAGAGATTTCATCACCACCAGGCCTGCTTTACAAGAGCTTCTGAAAGAACCACTACAAATAGAAAGGAACAACCAGTATCAGCCTTTCTAAAAAATACCAAAAAAATAAAGAACATCAACATAATTAAGAAATTGCATCAACTAATGGACAAAACAGCCAGCTAACATTAAATGACAGTATCAAACACACATATATTGTTATTAATTCTAAATTTAAATCGACTAAATCCCCCAATCCAAAGACACAGACAGGCAAAAAAAGCCAAGACCCATTGGTATGCTACATCCAGATCCATCTCACATGCAAGGATACATAAAGACTCAAAGGGATGGTGAAAAATTTACCAACCAAATGGAGAGCTAAAATAAATAAATAGAAAGCAGGAGCTGCAATTTTTGCTGATAAAATAGATTTCAAAGCAACAAAGATCAAAAGAAGCAAAGAAAGATATTACATAAAGATAAAAGGATTAATGTAACAAGAAGAGCTAAAGATCCTAAACATATATGCACCCAATACAGAAATACCCAGATATATAAGACTTACAAAGAGACTTGGACCCTTACACAATAATAGCGGGAGACTTTAACATTAATATTAGATAGATCAATGAGACAGAATGTTAACATCAATATCCAGGACTTGAACTCAGATCTGGAACAAGTAGACTTAATTAACATTCATAGAACTCTCCACTTTAAATACACAAAATATACACTCTTATTAGTACTACATCACACGTATTTACAGGTTTAAATGAAATATTGGTTGGCTGCTTGTTAATTATTTTCTTCCCTCATTTTTTTTTTTAATGTCTCTATTATTAAACACAATTACAGGCATACCCAGTTTTAGACTGCATTCTAGCCCGGGCAATAAAGCACCACCCCTGTTCTCTCTCCCTCTTCCTCTTCCTCTTTCTTCCTTTCCTTTATTCTTTTTCTTTTTTTTTTTTTTAATATTCTTTTTCTTCCTTTCAAAAAAAAAAAAGGAAATTAGGGGTAGGAAATACAAGGTTGTTTAATTCTCTTTCCTTAGGAAATAATTTTAAAAGAGAAGGGGAAATCTTAAAGATAGTTGCATATCCATAATCTTCAGTTTTCAAGACATTGTTTAACCCTCCAACAAATGTAAAAGCTGCTGAGGAAAATAATTATTTTGAGGGATGGGTTGTATTCTCATCATCCTAGTTCTTACAAAATAAAACTCAAATAATCAAAAGAACAAAAGCAGTAGGAGCAAATGTAAGGTCAGGTTAAGAAAATCCCCTAAATAATTGACTGTGATTAATATTTCTTTGTACTTGTCAAGCCTCACTAAACATTTTAAAACACTAACTCATGAGTACTTAAACATCATTCTCAAGTAAGCATTAATCATTACTTCTCAGGGTTGGAAATGCCAACTGATTAGATTCTGTCATTGTACAGGACAGTGTTCTGTTAAAAGGACGCTAATTGGAAAAGTGTTTTGGTAGTAACCTCATACAAGATAAGAAATATGTTTACAGAAAAAAAGTCTCAGTTTTCCTGGCATATCTATTTGTTAAGAGTCGGTAAAATGTACAAAAGGAGGAAAAGAGCAAAATATAATAAAAAATGTATGTAGAATTGACTACAAAATATTCACCAACCTAATTTTAAATCTCTGACTGAAATCTCTATTGCCTTATTGAAAAAAAAAGTGAATAAATTACAAATCTTATTTCCCTTGCTATGCATAATTACCAAACAAGACCTATGGACTAAAAATGTCATATGCTAAAAAAAAAAAAAAAAAAAAAAAAAAAAAATTCATGTAAATACTAAGATCTCTCATTTATTTCAATTAAGCTTTAAGAAATGGATGGAACTGATTCAGAAAATTCCAGGGAGCCCAGATGCCAGCCTCATTCAGATCAGGTCTACATGAAGCAAGCATCTTCCAACCTTGCCTTGATATTTGAAAACAAAACCACCACTACCACCACCAGCACCAACCTCGAAGCAAACAATTCCTTATTTCCATTGCCTCCAATGGCTTCCTATTCCAGAGCTGACTGCTAAAGTACTTTACAAGCACCGTGAGATCACTGAAAGCTGAAGGCATATTTCAGGGACAGAGAAATAAAACAATTAGTAGTAAGTATCCTGGAGTCAGAAAAATCTGGTTTCAAATCAAAGCTCCATCACTTATCCTAAAAACTGTGTGACCTTGAACAAGTTAGTTCATCTCTTTGAGCTTTAGTTTCCACATCTGCAGAATAAAGATACTACTTAAATCACAGGATTGTTAAACAGATTAAGTGAAATAATGCTTACGTTAAAAAACACTTAAGACAAGCCTGGTACAGAGGAAATGCTCATTATATGGTAGCTGTGATTATTATGTATAACAGGAACATCTAAAAGTTTGAACAGTAAGAATTCAGTCCTTGACAGAAAAATGACCACATCTGTTTTTAATGACTTATTTTGCAAACCCCTTCTCTCCTTTTTTTGGGAAGTTATGAGGACACAGTCTACGACTGGAAATATACCAACCTGATCTACCCTCATAACTATATTGAATATGACTTTCAACTGTACCATATTATTGGCATCTAAGGTAATTCTACAATTCCATATATATCACTATAACTTGGCACTCATGAAGAGAAAAAAAAATTGGAATGTATTCATTTTCTCTTTTGAGTTTTGGATCATTCTGCTTACCCACGTGAATACAGTTGGCAAGACTTTCAGTTCATTACAGTATCAGAAGTTGTATGATAGTACAGTCACATAACCATAAACGTATGTAAATTAGAAATGTCCTGGTGAACAAATTGGTAACTCTGGCACCAGAGGAATACTGTGATCACACTGAGGAGTATTTATTCATTCATCAGGGATGTTGGAAGGATTTGAAAATGATGCTGAGAGAAATGATTTGGCAACAATATAAAGAAACCTGGTATCTTTATATTGAAAATCTTTTTACACACTATGAGTCACTGAGATAGTATTTATAATGAAAACTCAACAAAATAGGGGAAATTCCACATTTTTTTAAGAGATAGGGTCTCCCTCTGTCGCCCAGGCTGTAGTGCAGTGGTTCAATCTTACCTCACTGCAACCTTGAATTCCTAGGCTCAAGAGATCCTCTTGCCTCAACCTCTCAAGTTGCTGGGACTACAGGTGTGAGTCGCCATGCCTGGCAAAGTTTCTTTCTTTTTTTTCTTTTTGTACATATTGAGCCTAGTATGTTGCCCAGGCTGGTCTTGAAGTCAAGCAATCCTCCAGCCTTGGTCTCCCAAAGTGCTGGGATTACAGGCTTGCACCATCAAGCCCAGCTAATATATATATTTTTTGAGACATAGTCTTGCTCTGTTGCCCATGCTGGAGTGCAGTGGTGCCATCTCGGCTCACTGCAACCTCTGCCTCCTGGGTTCGAGTGATTTTTCAGTCTCAGCCTCCCGAGTACCTGGGATTACAGGCGTGTGACATCATGCCCAGCTAATTTTTGTATTTGTAGAGACGGGGTTTCACCATGTAGTCCAGGCTGGTCTCAAACTCCTGACCTCAAGTGATCCTCCTGCCTCAGCCTCCCAAAGTGCTGGGATTACAGGCATGCACCACTTCACCCAGCCACACTCAGCTAATTTTAAAATATTTTTCACATTTTTAATCTTGAATTCTCTGAGTAATTAATGCTTTATTAGCTTTATTTCGGACTGTGCTTTTAGAGTTTGTGGTTTTTTTTTGAATTTTCTGGGTTTTTTTGCTATACACTGAAGACTTTTTAAATTGTTTCTTTCAGTCACCTCTTTTAAAAATAAAATATAGGCGAGTGGATCCCCTGAGGTGGAGAGTTCGAGACTAGCTTGACAAACATGGAGAAACCCTGTCTCTACTAAAAATACAAAATTAGCTGGGTGTGGTGGCGCATGCCTGTAATCCCAGTTACTCAGGAAGCTGAGGCAGGAGAACTGTTTGAACCTGGGAAGTGGAGGCTGTGGTGAGCTGAGATTGCACTACTGCACTCCAGTCTGGGCAACAAGATCAAAACTCCGTCGCAAAAACAAAACAAAACAACAACAACGAAAAAACACTTAAAATTTATATTGAAGAACCCCTGACCAGAATACCATCCATTTCCATATTTCCTAGAGAAATATTATTCTAATTTTATGCATCTTGATAAGATTTTTTAAAAATTTCTGACCTCTAATTTTATGCCCAGAGTAAAAATAATGGGAAAGTGGCCTCTTTATATTGTTCATTTTAAGTCGGGATCCATAATCCAAACTTTCTAAGTAAAACAGCATGTTGTAATGAACGCAGGATGGCCTTGATGGGCTGGGAGATCTAGTTTAAATCCAAGCTTCTCTAGAGACTATAGTGCTTTATGCTCTTGGGTCATTTACTTAACTGAGCTAACCCTCTTTTCCCGATCTGTGAAATACAGTCACGCATCTCATAATGACATTTAGACAACAGACGGGACCATATACACAACAGCAGTCCTGTAAGATTATAACAGAACTGATAAATAACTTTTACCTAGTGAGGTCATGGCCATCATAATGTCATAGCACCACACATTACTCATGCACTTATGGTGAAGCTGGTATAAACAAACTTACTGTGTTACCAGTCCTATAAAAGTATAGTGCATATAATGACGTACAATACACAGTACTTGATACCGATAACAAACGACTATGTTACTGGTTTACGTATTTGCTATACTATACTTTCTACCATTTAGAGTGTACACCTACTTATAACAAGTTAACTATAAAATGGCCTCGGGCGGGTCCTTCAGGTGCTCCAGAAGAAGGCACTGTTATCACACGACATGACAACTCCATGTGTGTTACCGCCCCTGAAGATCTTCCAGTGGGATAAGACATGGAGATGGAAGAAGTGATATTGATGATCCTGACCCTGTGTAGTCCTAGGATAATCTGTGTGCTTGTGTCTGAAGAGAGCAATTTCCAATTTTCTCAGCTGCATTCATGCTAAGTGCCCTAATACAGGTATTCCATTTTCATCTTTTATATAGTATTTTTATTGTTCCTCTTCCGTTTAGATATACAAGTACTTGCCATGTGTTACATACTGTATTCGGTACAGTAACATGCCGCACAGTTTTGTAGTCAAGGAACAATAGGCTATATTGCATGATCTGAATGTGTAGTGGGCCCTAGCATCTAGGTTTGTGTAAGTACACTCTATCATATTCATACAACAATGAAATCACCTAACAATGCATTTCTCAGACTGTATCCCTGTCATTAAGCACTTTGCAGTGTTCGTTTGCAGTTTAATGAGGAATCACATATAAAGCTATTAATCACAGTGCCTGGCACATAAAACATGTTCCATAAATGGTGGTGGTTATTATTCTATTATCCCACATCCGGGCAATACAAAGGTCCTATGCATTTCAGGGTCTGTACACCATTTCCTTCAACCTAGGAGTATGTCCACATATGTGCATGCATACTGGGGAGAAGGAAAAATTCTTTTGATATGAAAATTGTGCAACATCAGGTAAAAATCTGAAGAAACAAAACACCTACACACTCTCTTAGCTACCAACTTTGAACAGATAAGAAGACTTGTCTTTCTGTGCCATGAGAAAAAAGATAGTGGTAGAATGAACAACAGGAGGTTCTGGGGGAAAATTCTTGGTGTTAGGATGTCATATTTGACAAATCTAAGAAATAATAAAGATCATAGACTAATTTGCTATTTTGACTAACAAAGATATTCATTCATCATTTTACTCAAGTTTCAACATGCCTCACAGGACTGGAGCAAAAACTGAGGGATGGAGCCTCCTGGAGAAAGGTAGTGAATTTGGGGGAGAATTGCTGTTTTCTTTTTGTTTTTTTCAACATCTCTAGTTCTGTCACTTCACTGAGAAAATAAAGCACACAGTCTAAGTTCAAGTGATTCGGAAATTAGGAGTTTAATTTTATTTCCTTAGTGAACATTTGTCTTAGAATGAGGGATTCACTTAGTCTGTCTGCCTCAATGTTTATGGAAGGACCAGGAGAGAATTAGCCCACACTTGGTTCCCTACCCCAGGCCTTGTTAAGCATTTTTGTACTTTTCCCATCTTTATTAATAGGAAGCTGTTAGCTGTGCTGGAACATCATTACTGAGGGATTTCAAATAGGAGATAAGATGAAAGGCAGAAACTTTTTGCTTGTTGGTGGGGTTCTCATTTCATTCCAGTCATAACAGGAGGAAAAATAGGAAGCAATGGACAGGGTGTCCAGACCAGTGAACTAGGGTCACAGCAGCAGTTTCCTTTCCCTGTCCCAAAGATGTCCTAAACATGACAATGAAAAAGGAAAGGCAATTCTACATGCAACAACTTTTCATCATTTTACCAAAAATTTTTTTCTTTTTAAAAATTCTCCTTCCTTCTCTTTTCCTCTACTTCATATAGTTAACATATTCTGTGCTTGAATTGTTTTGGCTACTAGTAACACTTTTTTTTTTTTTTTTTTTTTTTTTGAGATGGAGTTTCGCTTTTATTGCCCAGGCTGGAGTGTAATGGCACGATCTTGGCTCACTGAAACCGCCGCCTCCCAGTTTCAAGCAATTCTCCTGCCTCAGCCTCCCAAGTAGCTGGGATTACAAGCCTGCACCACCACACTGGGCTTATTTTTGTATTTTTAGTAGAGATGGGGTTTCACCATGCTGGTCAGGCTGGTCTCAAACTCCTGACCTCAGGTGATCCACCTGCCTCAATTTCCCAAATTACTGGGATTACAGTTGTGAGCTACCACGCCCAGCCTATACTACTGACACTCTTGCAATTTGCTGCACTTGCCTGGAACCAAGGAGAAAAGAGGTGATAGAAAACACAGATCCCAATGTATATTACCTCTTACTGATTTGTAGCTTGGACTGAGGTTCTTATTTGTTATTATAGTAAAGGTGGGTGAAAATCCTAAAGAATATCAAAGATAAATCAGGACTCATATAGTTGTCCAGGTCTTTTTCACTCCCATTTTAGAATGATCACATCAGGTTACAAATAGGAAGATACAGTGTGAGCCAAGGTGAGTTTTTCAGCATTTGAACAAGGAATTGAACAACATGATCATTAGAGAAAAAGCCTACATAAGATGGTGGAAACGAGTCTTTAGAATTTCAGCTGCAACTGAAAACAAATTAAGGCTTTCCATTAAGGAAAGGAAGGAAACCTACTCTTTAATTAACACCCAACATTAGATATTCCTTTTCTATGGTTTCACTGTGTTTAAAGGGCATATTGGATTGAAGGAGTCATGACAAATGCTCAGGGCAAAGAATTTTCAGCTGCAGTAACTAGACTCTGAGAGTCAGTACCTCTGAAGACTTTATCAGCACTATAAAACTGCTAAACTGTTTATTTCACAGCGATTTCCACTTATTATGGTACAAGTGATCTTTAAAGTTCGTCTTATGAAAGATCTCATAAATACTTCATCAACCAATCAGCTATGATTGCAACAGAGAAGTATAACTTCTTTCTCACTGGGGTAATGGAAACCCTGATTAGCTTGCTCAAGTAGTTAGGTGCCTCAGTAACAGACACTGAACAAATGCATTGATACTGTAGTTAAACAGGGATTAAAGGCATGCTTAGGAACCTATGTAATATGGTATGAATCACAGAAGTATAACAGACCATAGGTAATCTGCTAAACTAAACAAAATAGAAATGTTCTTCCCTCTTTGATTCCTGAGGTACTATTGAGGGAATGTATTCTCTCCTCAGGTCCACGAGGGGCGTGGTTTCAAAGGCAAGAACTTCCCAGCAACATGCCCGATCTGCCTTCTTTTACATCTCCATCCGGGAGATTAGAGGTCTTTAACTTTCACACGTGGGAAGATAGACTGCCCAGATGAGTTTCCTTTGTTTAGAAAAGCCCTCGAGAAGCTATGGGAGACTCTGGGCCAAACAACAAGATGTCAGAAATCAAAAATCAATCACTCCAGTGGAGGTTTAAAGGAACTCCTTTCATAGGACAGAAAACTTGAATCCAGCAGAATATCTCCCAGGTCCCCTTCTCGCACATCTGTGTGGACTCAATTTCTGGATCCCCTCTCACCACAGGGTGCGAGCTCGCTGTTTCTCCTTTTTCTCTCTCTCTGCCTAAATAAATCACTTTCTGCAAAACTCTTAGGGTTCCGATGTTTACTTAAATGAGCTCACCACACCTGGCGGGGTCCTCTCCCCCATTCTTGGGTGAATGAGAGGCCAAGGGCCTGGAAGAACACATCCTATCAGGGAGTGACCTGAGCCCATCGTTCGCAATTCGGTTACACTATGTTCATTTCTTCCTATGGAAAGCATTGCATTCCCTCCATATCCTTTCTATACTATACTTCCCCGTCCCACTCTCTCATGTTCACCTTACCAAAGCCTTGTCCTCATCTCTGTCCCCTCTTTTCTGCCAGCAAAGCCATCTATTCCTATGCATAGTTAAAAACAAATGGTGCTTCCAATAGCATATAAAGCCTTGTGTGATCTGACCTATTATCTCTCTCTGTCCTCATCTCTTCCTCAGCTATTTTCTTCCAACCTGACTGATCTCCCTTGCTCTTCGCTCTTAAGTAACTCCCTCAAGTCTCTGCTTGAATGTCTCCTTATAAGTGAAGCCTTCCCTGATCACCTTAAAAAATAACCCCCAGGCCAGGCACGGTGGCTCACGCCTGTAATCCCAGCACTTTGGGAGGCTGAAGTGGGTGGATCACGAGGTCAAGAGATCGAGACCATCCTGGCCAACATGGTGATACCCTGTCTCTACTAAAAAATACAAAAATTAGCTGGGCGTGGTGGCACACACCTGTAGTCCCAGCTACTTGGGAAGCTGAGGCAGGAGCATTGCTTGAACCTGGGAGGCGGAGGTTGCAATGAGCTGAGCTCGCGCCAGTGCACTCCAGACCGCCTGGCGCCTGGCGACAGAGTCTCAAAAAAAAAAAAAATAATAATAACCCCCTAACAAACTTCCTAATTCTTTCTTCCCTATTGTAGTCTACATAACATAAAAGGTCAAAATCTAGTTAAACTTTAGATACTCTTTCCATTTTCTAAGAATTAGCAGCTGGAGCTAGTTGATTTACATAATAATAGTTTTCAGCCTGGGAGTTTTCAAAACATTAAATTACCGAGAACGTCTCTACACATAGTTCCCTATGCACCTCATATTTCTTTATTGCAGAAAATCTTAGCAGCCTTGAAGAAAACATTATCCACTTTTGAATGGTAAGTTTCTTTCTAATCATCTACAGGTTATGGTTCAGTGACATCTACATTTATTTTCTTAAAAATGCCAGTGCTTAGTGTTTCAGAGGCCTGGTATCCATGACATTTGTCACACTGACATAGCTCAATATTCTACTAAGGAAATTCACTTGTGTAGAGACTAGTGTTTACATAGAGCCTCCGAGGTTAAAAGAGGTGTTCTAGTTTCGAAAATTAGGCATTTGTTTTGAACGAGATACTCTCAGGATCCACAAACAGTATTACACAGCTTTTCTAGAAATCTTCAGGTTTCAGACATAACGTTCTGAGGTTCAGGTGGACAGTTTACACAAAAAGTTCCTTGAGTTTATTTGTACAAGTGACTCCCTTTCGGAAGAGGGGAGAATCATAGGGAAACCTGCTGTGCTACAGGCGAGGGAGCTAGCCAGCTGAAGGGAATTCAAGTATGTGTTCACTGAAGTAGCCCTCTCGTATTCAGCATAACCAGCTTATTGTTCAGCCTCCTTAGGAAACAAATAAAAAATTAATATAGCTTTCACATGCGCTACATATCTGGTGGTTTGACAGACAGACAGATCTCTGCACACCAGCATGGTGGCGAAGAGAATCTCAAAGGTAAATTATTAAAAACAAGAAGAAAGAAAAAAGACTGTTATGTGCAAATCTCCTTGGATATTAAACTTGCAGTTGGTTACAAAGCGGTCACGCACCGATAATGAAGGCTGGCTGTGATCCCCAAGGCCTTCTTTTAAAATTTGCCTTACAACTGCAGAAACATGTGATCTGAAGTTGGTGGAAAAAGTGTCTCTCCCGTCACAGTCCATTAGAATGCTGAACTCTGATTAGCTAGAAGTTAATGGGCAATCTGTAGCAAGGAAAAGGTTTTCCAACGCTGCTGGTTTCTGCAGACACATTTTTCTTAGTCGGTATTTGAGAATATTTCTCTCCATCTGAGAAGGATAAACAACTAAGCTCAATATGCCTCTGTAGACCTCTGTTGATTAAAATCTACGAAGCACTTTAAGTGACTATGGGAAATTAATCTATATTCCTTTGAACCAAAGGAACAGAATGAAATTCTAAAGAGACTGATAACAATATTTTAATGAGAAAATGTCTTGGGGAGGTATGGGTGGAGGGAAATGACAAAACAAGTGGTATGTGACGGGTCTGAGATCTGAGTTTACTGCCTTAATACTGTCACCATTTTAGAAGATGGGAGAGGCAGCACAATCCATACAGTTTTTGATGAGACCAATTTAGGTGGTGGCAAAAGCACCTCGAAGACTTGGATAAGAATATCAAATTACCTTGTCAAGTAGAATTACGGAGTCACAGAACAGGAAGGGCTCTCAAGAAATGCTTGCTCTGGTCTTCTGCCTGTGGATAGGGTTCCATGACCTCCCTCAGGAACCCGTTCTGATACTTAACCTCCTCGAAAAGGAAATACTTCCTTATGTCTCACTAAAAGCTGTCAGGTTTTTAAGCCCAGGTCTTGTCTATTGGCCTCTGTGAAATAGAAACTTGGTCAACATCTTCCTTAAGACTTTTTCATGGAGCGTAGCTTGTCCCCAGGAACCACTATATTGCCTGAGTTCCACAAGGATGAAGCTAATCCCCAAATGCAATGCAGGTGAATTTCTTAGTTTGTAGAGTAACAGACGGGAAGGGTGGGATCTAAGAAACCCTTGGAAAAAAAGGTTGGGACTTCAAATTAAGCCAATCAATATCATTTTCTAGAACAATACCTTTCTCATAGAGACTAATTTTCCTAAATTGAATAATGTTTAGGTTTTCTTCTGGGTTTTCTCCACTTGTCAGATATTATTTTTGAATTATAGGCTTCTCCATCCTCACCTGCCTCCCCAGAAAAGAAGAGGACAAAGCTGGAAACAATACTCTAAGAGATGTGCTATCCAATATCTACCAGTTTTTCATGCTCTAAATCTTCTAAAATATTATAGCATTTATTTTGTAACATTTTCAAGTGCAACTGTGAAGTTAGAAGATTGGTTCTGATATATCTGCTGAATCCTGTCCTACACATGGCCACCTTTGGAAGTCCTAAACTTGTGTTGGTGAGGGTTATTACACTGTGATTGAAACTCCTCTTTCCGAATTAACCTCAGAATCAAATGAAATTAGTCTCATTATTTTATATTCACAACATTTTTGACCATAGATTTTGTTATTCCATTTGATCATGTGTCTTATTGATAAAATTTGGCTCAATATCACGTTTTGGCTATTTCCAAAAACCAAGTGCACCCTCAGATTACAAAGATTTAGTACTCCTGGAAAGATCTGAAGTACATGCTGCATAACTCTTAAGGAAATCCAAAATAAGGGCTCCAAAACATTTAGGGCAATGTCATTATCCTTCAATTAAGATAATAAGAGGCTTAAAATTTCTTTGACTTTACACATTTCTGATTTGTCTTCTTTAAAACACAGTTACACCTTATATACTGCTAATTCATGGTTAGTACTGTACTGTTCCACTAAAGATCAAGAATATTTTTCCGGTGAATTTATGTATATTCCCATCTGCATGCTACCTGCTTGGTGCCCTTAATTTATATCTTACTAATTCCTAACTGAGCTTGAGCCTATTTCTGAGGGAACATACAGAGCCAATAAAATTCTTTTTTTAATGAAGTGTTAGATATCTCTCTGGACATACTGCCAGTGAAAATTTATCCTTCCTTTGGGTGATGAGAGGGACATGGAAAGGAAGAAGAGGCCAAGGAAGCAATAAAGGTAAGAAAAAAGTAGGCTGATTAATATCCAGTGACTTATGCCTTCACTGAGAAACAGGAAACATTCATTCATTCATTATCTAGCATGCACTGTCATATACTGTTCTAGTCCCTGGGTAATCAATAACAAGCATCACAAACAAGCCTCTTTCACTCATGGCTCTTAGGGGTCATCAAAAGCAGCACTAGAGGGTTAGTCTACTTTTGCTCTATCTCCCAGACCCACCTGGAGCACTGTCTTACTATCAGTTAAAATCGTACTCGGGCCGGGCACGGTGGCTCAAGCCTGTAATCCCAGCACTTTGGGAGGCCGAGGCGGGTGGATCACGAGGTCAAGAGATCGAGACCATCCTGGTCAACATGGTGAAACCCCGTCTCTACTAAAAATACAAAAAATTAGCTAGGCATGGTGGCGCGTGCCTGTAATCTCAGCTACTCAGGCGGCTGAGGCAGGAGAATTGCCTGAACACAGGAGGCGGAGGTTGCGGTGAGCCGAGATCACGCCATTGCACTCCAGCCTGGGTAACAACAGCGAAACTCCGTCTCAAAAAAAAAAAAAAAAAAATCGTACTCTGAAGTCTAGTTCCTGTATTTTTTCAACATCAAGAATGAATGTCACATGGGAGGGAATAAAAATCCTAGTGAAAAGAGAGATTTCTTTCTCTTGGAGTACGGGGAACAGATTCTTTCATAGAAGTAGGTTAAGATGGTTTTGCTCAATTTGTTTTTCACAAAGCCATCTTGGTTGCCAGTCAGAACCTTGTACTATTCCAAGTAGAAAGTGACTGTTTGGCGATTTGTTGTCCTATCTTCCACGATACTGACAGCAAGATGTCCTTTCAGTAATGAAGGGGTAGCACCTTTCCCTTTGTTGATGTTGTCTGAATACTCAGGGTAATCTTTATATGTAGAGGAATATATATATATATAATATCAAAAATGAATGGAAACCGAGCAACACAAAAAGGAGCCCTGCTGAGGCCTGGGAAAGTACGAAAACATAGCACTTAGGGGCCACAGTGGTCCTTAAATTAACCTCACACCACCAGGTAATATTGATGGTAAGGGCAATGAAGTTTTCGTTAAAATAGAGCAAGCCTACCCTTAAACCTCTTCTCCCTCTGATTAAATTGGAGACTTCAAGGGCTATTTCACTAACCATCACTACAAGATGAACTCACCCTATCTTATATATAATGTCAATATATCTGTTACATATTTAACATGCATTCAGATATTCATAGTATCCTTTGTGCACATTTGCTTCAGTGTTGGCTTAGTTTAACAGCCTCTGAAAGGGTAAAATCTGTGTTGGTTTAGTTTGCTTCAGGTGTGATATTCTATTCAGATACGCACTCTTAACTATAAGCCTAATATAGCACCTAACACAAAGGAGGCATGCAATAACTATTTCTTAATGAAGACAGTGCTGATTAGTTTAGTGTAAATACCAGACCTGCATGCATATGCAACAGCAACATCTAACTTGGGTTTATCCTTTTTGACAGTTTGGCCTTTTTTTTTTTTTTTTTTTTTTTAGACGGAATTTCACTCTTGTTACCCAGGCTGGAGTGCAATGGCGCGATCTTGGCTCACTGCAACCTCCGCCTCCTGGGTTCAAGCGATTCTCCTGCCTCAGACTCCCAAGTAGCTGGGACTACAGGCACGCGCCACCATGCCCAGCTAATTTTTGTATTTTTAGTAGAGACAGAGTTTCACCATGTTGACTAGGATGGTCTCGATCTCTTGACCTCGTGATCCACCTGCCTCGGCCTCCCAAAGTGCTGGGATTATAGGTGTGAGCCACCGCACCCCGCCAGACAGTTTGGCCCTTTTTAAAGAGCTGTGGTTAATTTATGGGCCGAACAACTCAAATGGCAGAGACAGATTCACCACGAAGCTAACGAGCAAAAGCATTAGGACTTCTCACTTGCATGGGAGGGGCAAGGGCAATGTGTTCACCTGGCCATGTGTTTTGCTAAAATTTAAAAATGAAAAGTTTTTTTTTATTAAAAAAAAAATATATATATATGTATATATATATATATATACATATTCCTTTTCTTAAATGGCTGCTCCCAAATTATATAAAATCCAGCTTCACAAATCTGTATCCTCCTCTGTTTAAACGATATGTAAAAACCTGATATCTGATGAAGAATGTAAGAAGCGCTGAAAGTTTGGGAAATGCCAAACCATGAACAAAAGGTGGATAATTAAGCTCAGGGAAGACTGAATTAAGGAATATAACTATATCCATGGACTAGAAGTGGATATTTACAGGACAAGGCTTATTAGATATCTTCCAGAGTTTCAGAAGTCAAGATAATAGGACCTGCATTTAAATTTTAAAAAGATAAACTCTGGCCGGGCGCAGTGGCTCAAGCCTGTAATCCCAGCACTTTGGGAGGCCGAGGCGGGTGGATCACGAGGTCAAGAGATCGAGACCATCCTGGTCAACATGGTGAAACCCCGTCTCTACTAAAACTACAAAAAATTAGCTGGGCATGGTGGTGCGTGCCTGTAATCCCAGCTACTCAGGAGGCTGGGGCAGGAGAATTGCCTGAACCCGGGAGGCAGAGGTTGCGGTGAGCCGAGATGGCGCCATTGCACTCCAGCCTGGGTAACAAGAGCGAAACTCCGTCTCAAAAAAAAAAAAAAAAAAAAAAAAAAAAAAAAAAAAAAAAAAAGATAAACTCTGGCCGGGCACGGTGGCTCATGCTTGTAATCCCAGCACTTTGGAAGGCTGAGGCAAGCAGAACACCTGAGGTTGGGAGTTCAAGGCCAGCCTGACCAACATGGTGAAACCCCACCTCCACTAAAAATACAAAAAATTTAGCCAAGCGTGGTGGTGCATGCCTGTAATCCCAGCTACTGTGGTTAATTTATGGGCTGAGGCAGGAGAATCACTAAAACTTGGGAGGCGGAGGTTGCGGTGAGCCAAGATCTTACCATTGCACTCCAGCCTGGGCAAAACATCTCAAAAAAAAAAACTGATAATTAAAAAGACCTTTATATTAAGCATGACAAAGCAATGGAACAAAGTCAAGTTATGAAAACTATTCTTTAGAAAACTATTTGTTTCTCTAGAAAACTATCTGAAACGTTAGTTAGCTGCTGAAGGGTCAGGGAAAACTTGCCAGGAGCCTGAATTATTAAGCTAATTTACCGACAGAGAATACCTCAGTTTCTATCCTAAGCTTATTCTGGCTCTACAGCTATATGTTTCTGAGTCACTAGTTTATAAAACAAAAACAAACAAAAAAAAACCGAATATTTCTTTGACATCTTGAATCTTGGGTATGCTACAGCAGAGAGTTGGCCTATAAAAATACAAAATTGTGTGGATCATTTCAAAATTGGGTTTGAGTGGGATAGAGGTTGAAACCAGAGATATTCTGCTTTACAATCCTCTTTTCCAAACTAGAAATAATAAGGACACTGTTATATAGTAGTGATTGCATTCTGGGAAGCAAGCCATTCCATCTGTAGATGAGTATGCCGGCTACATTGCACAATGTAAAACATCTCACTTGTGATTATATCCTTGATCATGACCTAGATTTGGCCAAATATCACTGCTTACTTACTGATGGGAATATCCTTTCCTTACTATGCTAAAGATCTACTGCCCTTTCCTTTACCTCCCTCCTCCCTGGGTACTATCTCATTATTTATAGAGTGTTCTGGCTTTATCATGAATCTTCTGCTTAAGTTGCCTTATTTACTGGTATAAAGGGGTTTTTCCCATTAGGTTTGACATGTTGGACAAATAACTTAGAAGAGGATTTAGGGCATTTACAGACACATTGGACTTTATTTCCTATCCAAAACTTTGCAATAATAAATGTTATGTGTTAGACTTAACTTCTTTCAATGTAAACTTCTGTATGCCCTTTTGATTTGTGGATACTCTAGTACAATGAAATCTGTGTTACTTTTTGCATAGTGTTTATACTTAAGCACTCATAAAAATAAAATATGACACTATAATATGCTTAGGAAATTTAAAATGGCTTAATTTTATCCCGTGAAACTTATAATTATTTCACTTTTTAAAAGTATAGCAACACCCAGAAAAGAGAAGTTGGAATTTTTTATTCTCTCTTCAAAGGATCTTTGAAGATAGTAAGACTTAGAGAAAGTAGAAAGATCAGGCATGTTTGAAGAATAGTCCTTCTCTAATGATTTTTATCATAAAGAGAAAAAAAATCTAGTGACATAAGCAGGTGTCTGCTGGCCATGAATCAACAATGAAGATATAAAAGGTCATAATCAGTCACAAGTGAACAGTAAATCACAAAGTCATGCTGACAAATGAGAGGTTTGATGCTAGAATATACAAATAAAATGGAGTAAACAGGAGGTTCTTCCTGTGCCTATGATTAGCTCTGCTCAAGAATTATACCAGGATGGCTTTTGATTTTACAGGCTCATAGGAAAAAAAAAAAAAAAAAAAAAGAATTATACCAGGAAAACATAGCTCACTTTGGGATTTCACAACTTAGTGTGATGGAGTGAAAGTAGGCAAGTTTAAGTACTTGAGTCAAATATTTGCTAAATCAATGTTGACGAAGAGTCAAAGAAGTCATTAAAATAATGAAAGATCTTGAAAAAGTGGCAGAGAGAAAGAGAGGGAGAGAAAAACAGCTAGAGAGCTGTGAAACATTAATCTAAAAGGCCATTTATTATTAGATTTCTAGAACAGTAGAAACATGATTACCAGTTACAAACATGGTTAGCAATCAATAAATATTTGCTGGTTACTTTTATGTGCCACACATTCTGTTGTGTAATAAAAATTCAAAGATAAGTGAGATGCATTTACTGCAGAGGAATTCACAGCACAAAGAAGGCAGGTCTGCACACTACCAATTAGTTGAGTGTTACAACAGCCGCATTAACAATATGATATGAGTGCCGGGTGCTCACACCTGTAATCCCAGCACTTTGGGAGGCTGAAGCAGGCGGATCACTGGAGGTCAGAAGTTCGAGACCAGCCTGGCCAACACAGTGAAACCCCATCTCTACTAAAAATACAAAAATTAGCTGGGCATGGTGGTGTGCACCTGTACTGTCAGCTACTTGGAAGGCTGCAGCAGGAAAACTGAACCCGGAGGTTGAGGCTGCAGTGAGCCGAGATGGTACCACTGCACTTCAGCCTCGGCAGTAGGGCGAGACTCCATCTCAGAACAAAAAAAGAAAATTATGATATGAGCATACCAAATAGGGATTAATTAATTATCCCTCGAGTTCAGAAGGGGGTATTAGGAAAGACATAACAGAGAAAGTAGCCACTAAATGGAGTTTTAAAGGTTGAAAACAATTTCACCAGGTAGAATGGAGACTGAGTGTGATTGTATTCCAATCAGAGAAAAAGGACAGTGGCTGGGGAGAGTTAGATTAGCAAGGGTTTCGAAATGCTAGTTTAGACTCTACTGTCACCCTTGGAAGGCACTGAAGGTGTCTGAGAAGGTGAATGTCCCAATGAGACTTACATTTTAGAAAAAAATTATCTGTAGCAGCATACCGTTTGGAGAGTGTTAAGACTAAGGTCATGACAACTATTAACTGCAGTAGTCCATGGGAGGGAGAGAGGACAAATACTGAAGCTTGGGCAGTTGAAGTGAGGATAAAAGTAAGATGTATTTTTTCTTTGCTGAGCTTTAATAAAGAACATGCAGGGCCGGGCGCGGTGGCTCAAGCCTGTAATCCTAGCACTTTGGGAGGCCGAGGCGGGTGGATCACGAGGTCAAGAGATCGAGACCATCCTGGTCAACACGGTGAAACCCCGTCTCTACTAAAAATACAAAAAATTAGCTGGGCATGGTGACGCGTGCCTGTAATCCCAGCTACTCAGGAGGCTGAGGCAGGAGAATTGCCTGAACCCAGGAGGCGGAGGTTGCGGTGAGCCGAGATCGCGCCATTGCACTCCAGCCTGGGTAACAAGAACGAAACTCCGTCCCCCCCCCCAAAAAAAAAAAAGAACATGCAAACAAGGGTGCTTTGGTAAGTTTCTGATAGGGAAATCATAAAAAACAGATATAGTCTCTTGAGTTTTAACTGCATAAGCTGGATAAGAAATGGAGACTGGGCTGGGCGCGGTGGCTCACCCCTGTAATCCCAGCACTTTGGGAGGCCGAGGCAAGCGGATCATCTGAGGTCGGGAGTTCGAGACCAGCCTGGCCAACATAGAGAAACCCTGTCTCTTGTAAAAAATACAGAATTAGCCAGGCGTGGCGGTGGATGCCTGTAATCCCAGCTCCTCAGGAAGCTGAGATGAGAGAATTGCTTGAACCCAGGAGGCAGAGGCTGCGATGAGCCGAGATCGTGCCATTGTACTCCAGCCTGGGCAACAAGAGCAAAACACTGTCTCAAAAAAAAATTTCAAAAAAGAAAGAAATGGAGACTGAACAGATGTGAATAGCAAGGGAAAAAGGGAAAAGAAGATATCAAGTTGTACCAACCAAAGAGAATATGGGAGAAAGTTGAAAAGGATGTAATGAGTTCCATTTTGAATATGCTGAGTTTGAGGTAGTTGTGGCAAATCTAGTTAGAGGCATCCAACACAAAATAAACTTGAGTCTAGAGCTGAAGAATAAAATCATAACTCAGGAAAGTGTAGAAACCATTGAAATAGATATGAACTACCCAGGGGAAAAAAATATGCAGGACTAAAGGCAGACCTTTGGAAATGCTTTAAGATTCAAGGAAGGAGATCAAAAAAAAAAAAAAAAAAAAAAAGGAGATGTTTCTACAGAAAATCAAAACCAAGAAATCCTGCCTTCATTATGACAAAGGATTATTCTAGTGATTGGGCTGTATATGTACCATACCATAAGGTAGAGTAGGGTAGAAATCTGGAGTATAAAACATTTCATTGGTACCCACTATACTATAAGGCACTGTCTTTTGTCTCCCTGGATAAGTGAAATCAGGATTACAAGCTGAGCATGGCTTGGGTTTCACACCGTAATCCTGGGGTAACCCCCTGTAGACATCCTGCTAAGCCTAAAAGGTGAGTGTAGTATTTCTGCTTAAGAGACAATATATAAAGAAGTAAATGTCACCTAAAAAGAAAGAAGAAATCAAAGCTGAGTTGATACTACATCTCTGCCAATGAAACTCCTGAGTTGCCAGCTTCTCAAAAGCCAGGCTGGGCTGGACTGGGGTCTTGGATTGCCTGAATTCTCTGATCTATATCGAAGGGGAGGCCATTCCCAGGAAGATGCCAATTTGACAAAGCTGTATTATGAGACAAGAACAGACAGGTTAAATTGTGAAATGTCTTTGGGAGGAGGGTGTGAGGTAGAGGGAACAATCAGAGACCCAGGAAGATTCTGCAGCTACATATATGATGTTCTTCCAGAGGTACAAGGAAGGCTGTCTTTCCCTCCAATATTTCCTCTATGAGCTAGGCATGTTGCAAGAAGTTCTTGACAGCAGAATTGCTCTGCTGGATTAAAGCACTGTCCTGAATTTAAAGGGCATGTATGTAATACAGAGTGAGTGACACATTAGTACTGCATTAGTTTATCAGATCAACTAGCTGACAGTTGGCAGCGAACAAGGACCAGGGGAAAAGGAATCCAAGATGAACCAAATGTCTTTGTAAGTAAGTTCCTTATAATTTTTCATATTTTGGCACTAAAACTATGCTTTTACTTCACTACATGCTTTGCTATACACCTCACCTTTTGTCAGAGCTTGCTGTCTAGAAACCCGTTTTCGGATGTTAATGTCTATCTTCCTAAATAAGATAACTGAGTTCCCTTGAGGAAGAAGTAGTGACAGAGGTTGAATCTGTATTTTTTAGTTTTTTTTTTTTTGAGACAGAGTCATAATCTGTCGCCCAGGCTGGAGCACAGTGGCGTGATCTCAGCTCACTGCAACATTTGCCTCCCAGGTTCAAGTGATTCTCCTGTCTCGTCCTTCCAAGTAGCTGGGATTACAGGTGCACAACACAATGCCCGGCTAATTTTTTTTTTTTTTTGTATTTTTAGTAGAGATGGGGTTTCACCATGTTGGCCAGGCTAGTCTCAAACTCCTGGCCTAAAGTGATCTGCCTACCTCGGCCTCTCAAAGTGCTAAGATTACGGGCGTGAGCCACCGTGCCCGGCCTACTTGGTATTTTTAATAGCAAAAATACTGTTTTGCTTTGTTTTGTTTTCTCTTGCTTAATTTTTATTTTTGGGGGGGATGAAGTTTCACTTTCGTCACCCAGGATGGAATGCAGTGGCGCGATCTCAGCTCACTGCAACCTCTACCTCTTGGATTCAAATGATTCTCCTGACTCAGCCTCCCCAGTACAGGTGTGCACCACCATGCCCGGCTAATTTTTGTATTTTCAGTAGAGTCAGGGTTTCATCATGTTGGCCAGGATGGTCTCAAACTCCTGATCTCAGGTGATCCAACTGGCTTGGCCTCCCAAAGCACTGGGATTACAGGCATGAGCCACTGTTTTCTCTTGAACAAGGAAAGGTTTTAACTTGCTTAATTAACAAAGACGAGAGACATAGAGTTTGAAATGACATTAGGAAAAGGACAGATTTCTTCTCAGGAGTTTCTTCTTTAATTTTTGAACTTGAGCTGTGTCTAAAAGTAGTTAAGATGCCAGGCTTCTAGGTAAAGTTCTCTATTTGTATACCCCTATATTCCAGATGACAATGTTACAATTATTTAACTGAAACAATAAAGCCATTGGCAAGACTTTTTCTCTCAAGTGGGACAGAATTCATTTTTATTTCTTCTACATCACATAAGGATACATGGCTAATGAAAGAGTTAGGCTTTGTATAAAAATCATCTAACTGTAACTAGTGAAGTCTTCTAAATAGGACAACCCAGTAATCCCTACATTTTAGGAAACATTTACGGTTTTAAAATCTAAATCTTAGCTTAAGAAATTGAGTGTACAGCCGGGCGCAGTGGCTCGAGCCTGTAATCCCAGCACTTTGGGAGGCTGAGGCGGGTGGATCATGAGGTCAAGAGATCGAGACCATCCTGGTCAACATGGTGAAACCCCGTCTCTACTAAAAATACAAAAACATTAGCTGGGCATGGTGGCGTGTGCCTGTAATCCCAGCTACTCAGGAGGCTGAGGCAGGAGAATTGCCTGAACCCAGGAGGCGGAGGTTGCGGTGAGCCGAGATCGCGCCATTGCACTCCAGCCTGGGTAACAAGAGCGAAACTCCGTCTCAAAAAAAAAAAAAGAAATTGAGTGTACAATGGAATTTTATAACTACTGTTGAAACCTTTTAGCCACTGTCACGTAGCCATTCCACTGGTATGATTTCTTCTTTCCATAGCATTTACATTCTAACATGTAATATAATTTTCCCAATCATTACGTTCATAGTTTATCGTCTCACTTTCCTCATTTGGCTCCATGAGGGCAGAGCTTTAAAATCTGTTTTAGATTTTGAAGTAAATCAAACCATGTCAGTGGCTAGAACAGTGCCCGTTGTTTAGTAGGCACTCCATCAGTAATCCTTGAATGAGTGAATGAGAAAAAGAAAGCAAGTAAACTAGTAGCTTTTCAAGCACATTAGAAAAGCTGAATGTCCTTGTGTAGGTATATTCTAGTGAAAGAACACAAGCAGTGAAGGATAACTTGAAAATAAATGGGTAATGTTTTCTATTTACATTACCGTTTTCTAAGATTTTTAAAAACTATTTATTGAACACAAGTGTATATTTCACAAATAATATCTCATTCATTTTTATTTTGCCAATTTGGAACGTTTGACAATTCAAACAATACTGAGCACTGAGCAACAATTTACTTTTGTCCTGTATCGATACTTTTAGGTGCCTGTCCCAATCCTCCACGCAATGCCAGTTGCTGGGTTGTTTTTTTTTTTTTTGTCGTTTTTTTTTTTTGAGATGGAGTCTCACTCTGTTGCCCAGGCTGGAGTGCAGTGGCATGATCTCGGCTCACTGCAACCTCTGCCTCCTGGGTTCAAGTGATTCTCCTGCATCAGCCTCTGAAGCAGCTGGGATCACAGGTGCCCACCACCACACCTAGCTAATTGTTGTATTTTTAATAGAGATGGAATTTCACCATGTTGGCCAGGCTGGTGTTGAACTCCTGACCTCAACTGATCCACCTACCTCGGCCTCCCAAAGTGCTGGGATACGGGTGTGAGCTACCACGCCCTGCCAATGCCAGTCTTCTTACTTGCTGGCAAAGCTATGGGTTGTTTTGGCTGCTCACTCTATACAGCCACATGCTCAAGGAAGGGGCCTTATCTTAGTCCTGGGGTGAATCATGGTTAGTCTATGGTTCTCCTTGACAGTGATTAGTTTAGGGATGGATGGGAATGCCACACCATCCTGGACAACAAAATCTGAAGGAATCAATCTGCCCAGGAGCTTCTGAAAAAGCTTTTCTCCCTAATTTGTTAAAAGGAAAAAAAAAAAAAAAGCTTCATAGAGACAACACACTCTCCCTTGTTAGATGTCACCATGTTTGCATGTGATGCCTGGAACAACTACTGCCATTGTGCGACCAAGAGCCAACATGCCAAGGACGGCAGAACAGAAACATCTGGAATATCCTGGGTCCTTAACGATATCACTAAGCTACTGAATTAACCAACCCTGTAACTGCCTTACCTCCATACCTCTTGTAAGAGAGTAAACCCATATTCTTAAGCTAATTTTAGTTATGTTTTATGTCACTAGGCAGCTGAAAGCATCCTGACACATTACACAAAAGCGCAAACATCAAAACATGCTAGTTTGTTAAAAAGCACAGTTAAATTAATTATTTTCAGGTACAGAAAAACTTGAGCATAATATCTACATACACATGCAATTATAGTAATAATTGAAAATTAATTTGTCCTATTCATTAAAGACTGTTACCTAAAAGAGTTACCTAAAACATATTTTGCCTAAATAATGCTCAAATGAAACAAAAGTCTGTTTCTTTGAATACATTCTATTCTGAAACTTTTTTTTTTTTTTTTTTGAGACGGAGTTTCATTCATGTTACCCAGGCTGGAGTGCAATGGCTCACCACAACCTCCGCCTCCTGGGTTCGGGCAATTCTCCTGCCTCAGCCTCCTGAGTAGCTGGGATTACAGGCACGCACCACCATGCCCAGCTAATTTTTTGTAGTTTTAGTAGAGACGGGGTTTCACCATGTTGACCAGGATGGTCTCGATCTCTTGACCTCGTGATCCACCCGCCTCGGCCTCCCAAAGTGCTGGGATTACAGGCTTGAGCCACCGCGCCCGGCCTATCTATTCTGAAACTTTTAATATCGTATGAAATTTAATACATATGATTAGGATGTATTAAAAAATGCTTCTGGCCAGGCATAGTGGCTCATGCCTGTAATCCCAGCATTTTGGGAGGCTGAGGCAGGAAGACTGCTTGACGCCAAAAGTTCAAGACCAGCCTAGGCAATATAGCATGATCCTGTCTCTAAAAAAAAAAAAAAAAAAAAAAAAAAAAGGAAGAAGAATATTAGCTGAGCATGGTGGTGTGCACCCGTAGTCCTCGCTACTCAAGAGGCTGACATGGAAGAATGGCTTGAACCCCGGAGTTTGAGGCTACAGTGAGCTATGATTGTACCACTGTACTCCAGCCTGGGCAACAGAGGGAGACTCTCACTTAAAAACATAAAAATAAAAGGGCTTCATCTTAAATTGAATTTTTATTTGTAAATCTTGTATTTTAAACAAAGGAGCAAATACTTTCACATATAATTTCCTGTAGATGTCATTTGATGAAGGAGGATTTCTCACAACACTAAAAATAATTAACATTTAAAATAAAGTTTCAAGTTTTTGGGGGATACCAACCCATACCTCCCATCTACAGGTTATACAGCTTAATACAGTTATATTTGTGATTTTATCTGCATTTTAGGTAATCATCTGTATTGTTAATTACTGCTGTTTTTATACGTCTCTAATGTAGATGAGACTTTAGTTGTATGTGTGTGTATGTGTTTTTGTTTTTTTGTTTCTTTTTTTTTTGAGACAGAGTCTCACTCTTGTTGCCCAGGCTGGAGGGCAAAGGCGGGATCTCGGCTCACTGCAACCTCTGCCTCCCGGTTTCAAGTGATTCTCCTGCCTCAGCCTCCCAAGTAGCTGGGGTTATAGGCATGTGCCACCACGCCTGGCTAATTTTGCATTTTTAGTAGAGATGGGGTTTCTCCATGTTGGTCACGTTGGTTTAGAACTTCTGACCTCCAGTGATCCGCCTGTCTGGGCCTCCCAAAGTGCTGGGATTACAGGCTTGAGCCACCGAGCGGGGCCGAGACTTTAGTTTTTTTTATTCCTAGACCAAACACAATTGAGCACAAACAAATAATATACTACTCCAAACTATAGTGTCTCCAATATAAAGTTTGGCACTTTTGTGCCTGATTCATAAAATTTGAAAAATAAAATAAAATGACTACAACTGCACTGTCATATTGAGTAGTCTAGTAGTTTGAACACAAAATATATAAGATCCCTGAAGAATAATGGAGCATCTTCCATTTCAAAATGCCAAGATTTGAATGGATGATTGGCTTTTCAGCTATACTATATATTCTCTGGTTTGCCCAATCCCCATGAACAGTGTTGGGAAATTCTGAATATTCTGAAACCATATATTTGCAGAAACAGAAACTGAAATGGAGATATGAGCAAAAATAGTAGCTGTCTCATTATTAAGATTGTAACATGTTTCAGGGCTTTAAAAAGGAGTTTAGGAGACTGTTTTCCATGACACTGAAATTTGGTTCAAGAAGAAGATGACAGAAACAAAATACACACACACACACACACACACACACACACACACTTCCTCTCATTTTTGAATCATAACATTGCTTTTGTTAAGAATTTTTGTGATTAGATTAGAAACCATTGTAGAACACCCTAGCTGAGGTAAATAATGGTTCTTAAGTCAGAGTGCACAGCAGAGAACAACAGCAAAGTGCTTAAGACACACTAGTGTGAATAGGCCCAACTGGCCAGTCACCAATTACTGATTTAAGGCCCCGCGACACAGGGAAGGTTGATGAGGGTATTATGTAGAAAACAAAAACAGAAATCAAGATTCCACTGGTCTGTTTACAGATGGCTTACGGTAGTCACGATTGTTAGCACAGTGCCAAAGACCAGGTGTTTGGAAAAAGACATCATGAAATGAGCCAATTAACATGTTTAATCACAACGGAAGACATAACCATGGGCACTATACACTGAATGTGTATGGACATATCCATACAAGCATGAGCCACTAGCGTTTCACAAGAAAATATAAATTTAAAACAAATTTTCAGACGACTTTTTATTATTTTAAGAAAAACAAATTCACAATCTAAATACATATGTACATGCACAGGGAAATGCCTGAAAGGGTAAGTGCCAAGGTATTAATATTAATTAACTCTGGGTAGTGGAATTTCAGTCAACAGTTTGTTTCTTTTTAGTATCTGTATTTTCTAATTTTCCTACAATTTACATGCATGATTGGTAATTTAAAAATTCTACAAGCCATATAAATTGGGATGTTTCAAAGATATAGAGAAAATTAGTAACTGAAACAATACAGTGATCAAATTGACATTTGAAATTGTGAAAACATTACATCAATGTGACAGATATGTTATTAGCTTATCTAGCACAGATTTTGCTTATTAATTTGGACTACTGAATATTGTTTTCCATTGATTTTTTTTTCATAATTAAAAAAACTCTTTTGCAGGTAACCCTGAAACAGGGTTTCTCAATCTCAACATTCCTGACATTTTGGGCTGAATGTGTATTTGTTGTGGGAGGCTGTCCTGTACATTGTAGGATGGTTACCAGTGTTCCTGGTTTCAGCCACTTGATGCCATTTGCAGATCCTACTTAGTTGTGTTAACCAAAAATGTCTCTAGATCTTGCCAAACGTCCCTTGGGAGGCAAAATCACTCCTGGGTAAGAACCACTGGCCTAAATTAACACCAGGTAAGTCAGACTTACAGAGTCTTGTTTTGTCGCCAGGCTGGAGTGCAGTGGTGCAATCTTGGCTTACTGCAACCTCTGCCTCCCGGGTTCAAGTGATTCTCCTGCCTCAGCCTCCCGAGTAGCTGAAACTACGGGTGCGTGCCACCACGCCCAGCTTATTTTTGTAGTTTTTGTATTTTTTCACCATGCTGGCCAGGATGGTCTTGATCTCCTGACCTCGTGATCTGCCCAGTTCAGCCTCCCAAAATGCTGGGATTACAGGTGTGAGCCACCATGCCCGGCCTCAAGTCAGACTTTAAGCAGTTGCTTTTGCCCTAGATATTCTGCATCAATTGTCCTATTGCTCAGGACAACTGTCAGTCTTACGAAGTAACTGAAGCTTGGTTACTGCTCATCCAAGCATATGGCAAATAACCTTTATATAATCATAATTAGCTGGTAACTGCTTCTCTGGCAACAAAATAGCTGTTTTTCCACTTGGAGCTCAGCATGGAAAACTAGGAGACAGTATATGTTTACCATTAAAATTAAACACCAAATGGGGTGGGGGAGAACAAAAAGGAAAGGGCTCCTTAAAACAAGAAAGGCCATATAGTAGCAAAACAATGATCAGACCCAGTTCACATGTCCCTGTGTCTTTGCAGCCTTCCTTAAATCAGACAGAAAAAATGCCTCACTCCTCTGTGTTTATAAGCTCTCTGTACATATGTATTATATTTCATTATTATTATTTGTTCTTTGACTGCCCTTCCCACTGGCATGTGAGCTTTGGAGAGCAAATATTTTGATTTTTAAATTTTTTTGTTGTTTGAGTCACTCATTGTTCTATTACTTCAGTAAACCATTCATATATATCCTTAGAGATGAGCACTGTGTTTGACCCATAGTAGGCTAATTATAGTACTCATCACTGAGGGTATGGAGACGAGCATATTAAGGGTAAAATGTGCTCGGGTGGAGGTATGAGAGCACACAGAAGGGTAATCCACACCAAAATGGAAGTGTTAGGGAGGGCTTTTTAGAGGAAATGGCTTGAACAAGTTGGTAGACAACTGGAAGAAGGAAGAAGGAGGAGAAGAGGGGGCAGGCACACCAGACAAAAGGAGCTCAATGGGCACAATCAAGGGAGAATCCTCCCTTCTACTGCCTTATTCAGGGTGAGGGCATCTTTTCTGATTGAAGATTAATTAGCAAATGGACAAACAAAACAGGATGAAGCAGAATGAAGAAAAATTCAGCCAGCTGCGAGGGTGCCACCAGCAGTATTAACCTCAGGGATCTTCATGCTCAGGTTGAAACAGGCATGCTCTGATCACAATCAATACCCTCTGGCCAATCTTAAGACCTCTGGAAAAGGTCAGCTTGTACACCATATTGCTTATCTTACGCTTTCCCACTTCCTGGTGTTTGGACATAATTCAATAATAACTTATTTATGGGGAACACTTCTGTGAAAAATTCTGTATGAGGTGTTGTTGCTGGAAATAACACATTTTGTTTCCTGATTCTAGTTCTTGCTAGACTTTAATAGGAAAAGGTGGCTTTGAACTGATTTTGTTAATGTTTTCATTGTTAATTATTACATTGTCAGAGTTTTAAGGGACAAAATTCAGCTTGTCATAAACAATTCTGACAACTTTTATAAATATTTTTAGAAATAATTATGGTACTTTTTAGTTTTATAATATTAATCTAAAATGTATACATATTTAAAAACTATCCATACCAGTAAATATTTTTTATCATGCTAGGGACTTTAAGTTTTCTTTAAACTATGTCTTCCCTTATTACATATTCCTTCAGTTCCCTATGATATGATATTTAGCTTTTCTATACAAGGAAAAAAATCATATAAGAAAAATAGGACATCCACTTCTGGCCCAAAGTAAACAGTCAAAGAGAATACGACAGTTGATAGGTGACATCTCTTTCTAAAGAAGAATTCAATGACATGTGTAAAATACAGCAAAGTCTGCTCTCTGTCACAGCTGGGGAATGAGGTATTCTGGTCAAATATTCTGCTTAATAGAGTTACCATATATTTTACATGGACTGCCTATTTTCAAAGAATTGCAATAGATCAAAATAAACCTAAGGCTATGTACCCAGGGTGGTCCCAGCTGAGCTCAAAGGGAATTATCTGGGTGTATATGATTAACTAGAGAGAGTTGGTGGGCCTGTAGGGCTCTATTTGCATGAAACGATTTATGCTGGCATTTTATTTATTCCCAGCTTCTAGGAAAAAGAAGATACATGCCTAGGCACTTGAACAAAAGGAAGGAAGGAGGACCATGGAGGGGCTTATGATTTTAGGATCCCCTTCAGGTCTCTAGGAGTTGAAACAGTTTTTACTCTCCAAGGAGAAAGGGATCAGAAGAAATGCAAAAGGCACTGTTTTTATGAAGTGTCCTGTAACACACGGCTACTTCTGCACTGAACATAATACCACGATGGTACTTTAAGATTGATGGCAAAATTTGGAGCAGGAGGAAACTGTACCCTTGGCCCACACATAGGGATTTTCATTAAAGGCAACCCCAAGCAGCTTTGCCAGCAAAAAGCATTTAGCAGAACAGAGCTGAAGCTATAGCAAGACAGGACAGGCAGGGGCTTTGTCTGTTTTGCTCATTGCTATATTTTCAGGACTGTAGAATGCAGGCACTCAGTTGCTGATTTGTGTGCAAATGTCAAATGGTGACTACAGATGACATGTTTTCAGCACCCATGAAATGACTCCAGATGTACTGTTAGGAGTAAAGACTTTGCAGGGAGCTTGAGTCCTACCAGTTGGGCAAAAGAGGAGACAACTGGGATATTTGAATCACTGTTACTAAGGCCACCCCCTCTGAAATCATAGAAGAAGGGACCTGGAGATGTCTAGTTTACAAAGAAAATTATATTATTAAAGAAGCCCATCAGGGTCTTGCAGCTTCTTAAGGTTCTTTTCAGAATATTACCATTTTATTGGCAAAGCAAAGAGGCATCACCTTATGAGGTATCTAACAGAAATTTCTGGACGATGGAATTCTAGATGTCAGAATTTACATTACTGATTAAGACACTACTTTATTAAACAATATATTTGGCTTCTTACATAAGCTATCATTTTTATAATACTGCAGTAAAGTCTTTTTTTTTTTTCCTAATGTCAAGTGCTTGGTTTAAAAATGTCAAACTAACAAGTCTTTTTGCATCAGGGATTATATACACAATCCTTTCATGTAAAAATTCACCCTCATTTCTTAAAATGTAAATTACCGTTAATAAATAAAATTTTCTGTATATTATCAATTTAGTCTTTTGAGTCTAACTAAATGCAGATGTACTCATTGACTTTCCAATTATAGTTTAGATTTAGACATGATTGAGGCCTTGTAAAAGGGAAGATAGCTTAAGAGAGATGAGAGTTTTTCAAAATCGTCTCCATGAGCCAACATGGCTATACAGGGTGCTCTCAGACAAGTTCAGGTTTTTAAAAAACAATTACTTAAGATAGAAGGAAGAACATCCCTGAGAATTAACGTAAGAGTGAACTTGGTTGTTATAACTCTCCATGTCACACCAGCTATAGGAGCAATAAAGGCATAATGACAATCATACTTTGGACTTTCAGCCTTCTTCGAGTTTTCATATTGTGCTTCCTAAGTTTCTCTTTGTTCTAAGAGACACAGTTCCTCTTAGGAACTTGCCATTGTCTTGGTCTACTGCTGCTACTTTCCAGCCATAACATTTCCCAATTTGGGAGGAGAGTTCAATCTAAGTGACTGCGGCCCATTTGGAGCCGACCATAGATGGTCTGGCCTTTAAAGTAACCATACCTCTTCTGATTTTGTAAACCATTTTAGTTTAAAAAGCTCATATTTTGGCTGGTTCGGTGGCTCACGCCTGTAATCCTAGCACTTTGGGAGGCCAAGGCAGGTGGATTGCCTGAGGTCAGGAGTTTTGAGACCACCCTAGCCAACATGGCAAAAACATGTCTTTACTAAAAATACAAAAATTAGCCAAGCATGGTGGTGGGCGCCTGTAATCCTAGCTACTCAGGAGGCTGAGGCAGGAGAATCACTTGAACCCAGGGGGTGGAGGTTGCAGTGAGCTGAGATCGTGCCACTCCACTCCAGCCTGGGCGACAGAGCAAGGTTCTGTCTCAAAAAAAAAAAAAAAAAAAAAGCTCAGGTTTATCCTGAGGCCACAGGGAAGTTAAGAAATAATCTTACGTTAGGAAACTAAGGTTATCTTGTTTGCTTTCTTTTGTTTTTAATTTTATTCTGACTAAAATGGGGCCAATGGATTAGGAAATAAAAATGAGTAAGAGAAGACACAGACACCAGTCACAAGGTCATTATTATAGTCCAGCCAAGAAATGGTTAAAGCCAGGAACTCAAATAGCATCAATGGGCTTGGAGAGAAATGGATGGATTCAAAAGTTATCTAGGATTGGGCACAGTGGCTCATGCATGGAATCCCAGCATTTTTGGGAGGTTGAGGTAGGAGGAATGCTTGAGGCCAGGAATACAAAATCAGCCTGGGCAACATAGTGAGACCTCATCTCTACTAAAAATTAAAAATTTAGTCAAGCATAGTGGTGCCCGCCTGTAGTCCTAGTTACTCAGGAGGCTGAGGTGGGAGGATCACTTGAGTCCAGGAGTTTGAGAATACAATGAGTTATGACCACACCACTGCACTCCAACCTGGGAAACAGAGTTAAGACCCTGTCTCAATCAATCAGTCAATCTGGAAAGTAGAAGCACTTAAGACTGAACAATGGCATAAAACACTATGATTACTTGGTATCATTTAGCATCTTAACACTTAGCAATTTCAATGCTCATCTAGGAGCTGTTCCAAAGTTTATCAAATGAAGAGTAGCACATACTGATTTTGTTGAGGAGAAATCTACTAGCATGATTAATAGCAATGGTAACATTTTCAAGTTATGTCAATGAATCCAATAATTCTGCAAAGCCTTATTCCTATATTTCTAGTATATGAGGTACAGAATGAGGACACGCACAACAAATATTTATTGAGTGCCTGGGCAACATATTGTTCTTTAAAAAAAACGAAACAAAAACACACAGAAGCAGTAGGAAACTGACAGATTTAAAACAGAAAAGAAGAATTTTCTATAATTTATTTGGAGCTATGAAAGTTATCGAAGTATAATACTTGCCTTGAACACTTTACCAACAGCTGAAATTAATTGTTATGCCTAAGCAAGATACTGCATGGTGGTGAAACATATACGGCTCAGTGATTTTGAACATTCCATTCAAAATATCTCAAAAGAAAAAAAAGACTATTTGTGCAGTCAACTATTTGAACTAGCAGAATGACTGAAGCACATAAAGGAGAATAAGCAAAAATGATGTTTAGACATTGCATAAATATGGAATTGGATTTTTTAATTTATACTTACAGGGTACAAGTATAATTCTGTTATATGCATGGACGGCACAGTGGTCAAGTCAGCTTTCAGGGTATCTATCACCCGAATAACATATATCCTACCCATTAAGTAATTTTTCTCATTATCCACGCCCCTCCCACCCCGAAACCCTCCTGAGTCTCCATTGTCTATCATGGAATTTGACTTTCTTCCACAAAATATTCAACTTAAATCTAGCGCCTATGAATTTGTCTATATTGTACGCTGCTCTTTAAACTCTTATGAAATCTCTGAGAAATTAACCAGAGAGTCTTAATTCTGAATTTAGAAATGTTTGTAATTACATACATCTTAACACCAATATATTGAACATTCATCTGGAATACCTTTAATATCCTCATTAGGTGAGTAATATAGAATATGAATATTAACTAATAGAGAAGTATTCCATAGACATTACACAATTCTACTTTCATTCATCTGAATTGATTACTTTGAAAAAGGCCTTAATCTATAATGTCAACATCTTTTGTTTATTTCTGTTTGCCCCCTATTTTAGAGGATATCTCTATCTGAGGAAGATTTTTTGGTATATGCATTTTGTTTATGCTACACATGCCAAATAGATCTCCCAAGATGAAACTCTGAGCTCATTTGGAAGTAATTTTTGGTAGCACATGAATCAGAACTCTTATTTTCTTCTCAGCGCTACTGGTATTTTATTGCTTCCATCTATAGTCCAATATGCTTTTAGTGCTAAGAACCCTGAGGCCAAACACACAAAGCACTAAGAAAATGGGAACTTCTGGCGATTACAATTTTTGCCTCTCTTTCAAGGTTTTTCCCTCCCCTGGGAGAGTGAAATCACTTTAAGTTCACTATGAAACAGGAACATGGTGAGCACAAATGATTGACTGAAGTTGGTGATGTTGATTTAGGAATCTTCGACTTAAAGGTCAGGTATAAAAACCTTAAACCTGCTTGTCAAAGTCCGCTTGTCAAATGCCTATGGATTTTTCAAGACTCTGCTCAAATGTCACTTTTTCTATGAAGGCCTCTCTGGCCAACACAGGCAGAGTCAGGCAGTTCCTCCTTTATATTATTATCACACTTTAACATATTTCTGTGGCAGCACTTATCAAATTATATTGCATTTGTTTGCCTGTCTCCACTCATGATAGAGAGAAACCATTCTCTTCCTTTTATCTGTGAACCGGAGCATTACCAAAATGAAGTTGGCTCTCAATAATTAATGGAAAGGATGGTCAGAAAATGGTTAATAATATTTTATATCTGCATAGCATAGGTTTCAAGGTTTTTTCACATAGTAAGGAAGTCATGACTTAAATTATTTTCTGTCTTTTATAGACAAGGAAACAAATGCCCAGAGAGGTTATATGACCCACCCATGTTCAAAACAGCTAATATGTTGCACACCTAATTGTCATGGCAGCAAGTTGATAAAGATTTGCAGATAGAAGTGGTAGCAGGACTGTTATATAAGGCAAAGATGTCAATGGCTGGCCAGGAGTGCATTAGGTACGTGTTTCAGATTGGTTGACATATTTTAGGATCTGAATATTTGTTTTGAAAGTAACTCTTAACAGGGTCTCAGGAAATTAACTTAAATGGATATGAAACTGGACACAAGAATATAGAATTATTATTTTTGTTTTGTTTTCTTGAGACAGACTTTCGCTCTTGTTGCCAAGGTTGGAATGCAATGGCACGATCTTGGCTCACTGCAACCTCTGCCTCCCAGGTTCAAACGATTCTCCTGCCTAAGCCTCCCGAGTAGCTGAGATTACAAGCATGTGCCACCATGCCCGGCTAATTGTGTATTTTTAGTAAAGACAGAGTTTCTCCATGTTGGTCAGGCTGGTTTTGAACTCCCGACCTCAGGTGATACGCCCACCTTGCCTCCCAAAGTGCTGGGATTACAGGTGTGAACCACCACGCCTGGCCAAGAATATCAAATTATTTATAATCAGTAACAATATGTGACAAATTCTTACTTTGTACTCAAGCTACACGTGAAGTCAGCAGAAAGACATAAAACATATCCTACATATGTATGTAATATATATGACTGCCATCTCTGAAATTCTGACGGTGACTCAGACTAACAAGGAATAGAGTTCTTAGAGATCAATCCTCTAACTCTTTCTTCTGACAAAAGACAGACAGACAGAAATGGATAGCTAGAAAGGATAAATGACTTACTCGAAGTCACACAGCTTTGTAGTGGCAGGACCAGGACAAAAAAATCAGGTCTCCTAAACAATAATATTGTTACATTTTTAAAAAACAAATTATGATTGAGAAGTGATATAAGTAGAGTTCCTAGCCTTCTAGGCAGCTGGCTAATATGAGTGCACATAGGCTGTAACACTGGAATTATCATTAAAAGAATGCTGCAACATGGGGGAAGTACCCCATCTACTATTGTGTGTCTGTGGATTAGGGAGGTAAGGGAGCATATAATATGACAGACAGTGTTTTAGGATCTAAATGGAGATCAACAATATTAATATTTATTTTTATATAGTTTACATATATATTCTTTTATTTTTATTTATTTGAGATACAATCTTACTCTGTCTCCAATGGCTCACTGCAACCTCTGCTGCTCAGGTTCAAGCAATTCTCCTGTCTCAGTCTTCTGAGTAGCTGGGATTACAGGTGCCTGCCACCACGCCAGGCTAATTTTTGTATTTTTAGTAAAGACAGTGTTTCATCCTGTTGGCCAGGGTGGTCTCAAACTCCCAACCTGAGGTGATCCGCCCTCCTTGGCCTCCCAAAGGGCTGGGATTACAGATGTGAGCCACCACACCCAGCCACATTTATATTCTTTTTTTTTTTTTTTTTTTTTTGAGAGAGAGTCTTGCTCTGTTGCCCAGGCTGGAGTGCAGTGGCATGATCTCAGCTCACTGCAACCTCCACCTCCCTGGTTCAAGCAATTCCCTGCCTCAGCCTCTTGAGTAGCTGAGATTACAGGCACGCGCCACCATGCCTGGCTAATTTTTGTATTTTTAGTAGATGCAGGGTTTCACCATGATGGCCAGGGTGGTCTTGAACTCCTGACCTCGTGATCCACCCGACTTGGCCTTCCAAAGTGCTGGGATTACAGGCGTGAGACACCGCGCCCGGCCCACATATATATTCTTATATATCCACTCACCCACAGACATTGTTACAAAAAAATTATTGGATTTATTTCAGTATGTCAACTAAAGTATATTTTGTGGTCCTCATTCCTTTTCAATGCACATTTTTTTCCTTTTTGAAAATAATCCAAGTATTGTAGATATAACCTGTGTGCTTAAGTGTTCATAGCATATAATCAGCTTTTTAGTTTTGAAAATGATTTGACCACTTTCTCTTACCCCTGTTATCATTGCCAGTAGAACACATTCTACTAATTATGGGTTAGCCAAAAAGTATGTGTCCCTATGAAACGTCAAAGACCAAAATCAACTAATATTTCCAGCAAAAAAAGAAGACATACGATCATATTTCTGGAAGTTTGTGGTTTAACTTCTGTGACCAAAGCTGCTTGTTTCACTGTTGGGGTGTGCTCTGGGTTATAGGCCCTGGGTTAGGAGATGAAACCAATTTGATTTCCACAAGCATATTCATATCTCACAGATGAAGTCACACCAAAATCAAATGATTTCACCGGAAAACAGCATTGACAAAGAAAGTACTGTTTTGGGAATAGAAACATACCTCACACTGCAATGACTCTGTTTGCCAACTGACATTCCTGCTGGGGATTATTACTAGTGGTCCTTCTTTCTAATATATAAGCTGGGCGTGATGGCTCACGCCTATAATCCCAGCACTTTGGGAGGCTGAGGCAGGTGGATCATTTGAGGTCAGGAGTTTGACACCAGCCTGGCCAACATGGTGAAACCCTGCCTCTACTAAAAATATAAAAATTAGCCAGGCGTGGTGGCATGCACCTGTAATCCCAGCTACTCAGGAGGCTGAGGTAGGAGAATCACTTGAATCTAGGATGCAGAGGTTGCAGTGAGCTGAGATTGCACCACTGCACTCCAGCCTGGGCAACAGAGCCAGACTCTGTCTCAAAAAAAAAAATCGATTGCAATACTAAATATGCAAAAGGATTATTATGGATGAAAACTATATATATATATATATGTATATATATATCTCAAACAGGTAAAGATATATATATTAAAAGAAGATATATATATAAAAGATATATACAGATATACATATATAAAGATATATATATATATAAACTCAAAAAACTATATATATATATATCTGTTTGATATCAACCATTGTGCATATCTTTCTGTTACTATTACGGAGTAATCTTCCCGCTACTTCTCTGTTGGATGCAGAGGAGGTATATTTCCACAGCATTTATATAGCAAAGCCTTTGATTCCTTTTAGCATCGTAACTTGTAGCCTAATTGCCCACCCCCAATTAATGCTAATATTTCCTGTAATCCTCAAGAGTTCCAGTTTAAAACAAGAGCCCACATTGTGAAAGAAACTTAAGATCGTCAAGATCATTTACACAGTCCAATTCAAAATCAGTTTCTCATTTAGGCTGTGAAAGAAACTTGTTTGTAAATCATAGCATTTGAATTTATTATGTGAACGATTCTAGATAGTAATTTTTAATCTATGTAAAATTATAATATTATGCTATATAAAAATTGAGATTATTTAAGTATCAATTCATTCATTTTCTATCAAATTTCAGTAAAATATTTCCCATGTATACCTAACATTGAAGATAATTCATTTAGGTCCCCATTATGTTAAGCCAGCCATGACTTATAACTTAATTTTTAGCCATGTCACAGGTATAAAATATTTGCCAATTCTTGTTAAAAAACTGTCATATGAAATCAATATAGTCAATAGGAACATAAAATGACAATAGAAGGAAGACATTCAGAAATGTAAGCAACAGGCCTTGCAATGCTTTCAGCTGTATTTACTCACCAAAAACAAAGTTCGGAAGTTGTTGAGATCACCAAAGAACTCTTCTATGCTCACTGTCTTTGAGTCAAAAATGAAGTATTCTCCAAGATTCTCATAGAGTTTCAGCATGTTGTTGTGCATGGTGGAGAGTTTTTCGTACTGTTCTCTGGCACTCTTTGTAAAGCTGTAGCTTTTTGTTAAGGAACATGACCCAACAATACCTTTCAAAGGCAATCAATAGGTGTTAAGATTGAATGAAACCATCACCATCACTTCTATAAATACATTAGTAATTCACAAACACTTGTGTATAGTTTGTTAGGGCTGCCATGGTAAAATACCACAGGTTAGGTGGCTTAAACAACAGAAACTTATTTTCTCACAACTCTGGAGGCTAGGAGTCCTAGATCAGGGTCTTGGTGGGTTTGGTTTCTTCTGAGGTCTCTTCATAGTCGTTCCTCTGTTTCCTAATTTCTTCTTCTTACATCAGACATATTGGACTAGGACCCACCCTCATCATTTTAACTTAATTACTTCCTTAAAGTCCCTATGTTCAAATATAGTCCCATTCTGAAATACTGGGTGGTTAGAACTTCAACATATGAATTTTGTGGAAGACACAATTTAGCCCAAAATAACTTGCTAGAGTCATTACATTGGTTAGTGAGTCTTGAAGATCTCTAAATTAGGCAGAACTATTCAATATGTAACCACACAGAACATGTTTGTTAGAAAATGTTTGCTAAATGAAAGCACATAGGCATAAACACCAGAAAAAGGCCTCATATATTTTTGTAAGTAAGGTAGAAAACATCAGATCGCGTGGCCGAGCGCGGTGGTTCACGCCTATAATCCCAGCACTTTGGGAGGCCGAGATGGGTGGATCAGGAGGTCAAGAGATCAAGACCATCCTGGTCAACATGGTGAAGCCCCGCCTCTACTAAAAATACAAAAATTAGCTGGGCATGGTGGCGCACGCCTGTAGTCCCAGCTACTCGGGAGGCTGAGGCAGGAGAATTGCTTGAACCCAGGAGACGGAGGTTGCGGTGAGCCGAGATCGCGCCATTGCACTCCAGCCTGGGTAACAAGAGCGAAACTCCGTCTCAAAAAAAGAAAAAAAAAAAAAAGAAAACATCAGACCTCATAAGAACTTAAAGAAAAAAAAATTAAAAAAGGTAGAAAACAGTGACAAAAAAAGAAAAAACTATATATATTTTTCTCTTTTTAATATGTCTCTATATAAATAGAGATAAGAGGTTATAGTGAATTCTGTATATGAGTTATATATGTGTGTGTGTGTGTGTGTGTGTGTGTGTATACATATATGCATAACCCACATGAGGAGGGGAAAGAGAGAAGGAAGAAGGTGATGGGGTTCAAGATACACTTCCCCAAAATATGGCACCTTGGCAGTTGAGAAATCAGCAAAAGTAGGAAGGTCTCTCTTATTTTCTTCTAATCCTTTTCTTCTGAAGCATGCAAGAAAATAATTCTCTTAATTGCTTCTGAAGTAGGTTATTAGACCCTCATTTCACAGCTGCTCATCCTATACATGAAGGAAAAGAATGTCCTTATCTCTGGAGACATATGGACACAGAGAAGGACCTGAACAAGCATGCCTCGCTGAGTCCCCTCAGCTCATTAGCATTAGATCACATCCCCTTTGCCCAATTATATTTCCCCACTGTCCACTCTTCATCAAACCTAATCATAAACATACATAAGTTGGCTGGGCGCAGTGGTTCACGCCTGTAATCCCAGCACATTGGGAGGCTGAGGCAGGTGGATCACAAGGTCAGGAGATGGAGACCATCCTGACTAACGGGTGAAATCCTGTCTCTACTAAAAATATAAAACATTAGCTGGGCGTGATGGCGGGCACCTGTAATCTGATCCTCGGGAGGCTGAGGCAGGAGAATCGCCTGAACCCGGAGGCAGAGGTTGTAGTGAGCCGAGACCGCACCAACACACTGCAGCCTGGGTGACAGAGCAAGACTCTATCTCAAAATATAATAATAATAATACACAAATTGCCCTATTTCTTTTCGTCTTCATTTCTGAGGGCTCCTGTGTCACATAAAATTTATATTAAATTAATCCATAAGTTTTTCTCTTGTTAATCTGTTTTTTGTTTCAGAGGTATCAACCACAAACCCAGCAATGGGTGAGAAGGGAAACTGCTTTTCCTCTATAAAGGAGAGGAAGTGGCATGGCAAGAAAGGAGGAAGAGGGAGAAGGAGGGAAAGGAGAGGAGGAAGGGGAGAGAGGGAGGGATATAGAGGGAGAGAGGAAAGAGAGGGAGAGAGAGGTAAAGAGAATCTGCTATAGATCTAGAGAGAATTTTCTGTAGCTTTAGAACCTAAACACCCAAAAAGTTTGTTAAAACACAAATAGCTGTTTGCTGGGGCCCCAGATCACGGGCCTGAGAATTATCATTTCTAACTAATTTTCAGGTGATGCTGATGCTGCTGGTCCAGGCCCACACTTTGAGTAGTATGCTCTAGAAAATTAAGTAGAAGCTATTATCTCCAGAAACTAATTTTACCAGTTTTAAAAAAACTTTGAGGCCGGGCACGGTGGCTCAAGCCTGTAATCCCAGCACTTTGGGAGGCCGAGGCGGGTGGATCACGAGGTCAAGAGATCAAGACCATCCTGGTCAACATGGTGAAACCCCGTCTCTACTGAAACTACAAAAAATTAGCTGGGCATGGTGGCGTGTGCCTGTAGTCCCAGCTACTCAGGAGGCTGAGGCAGGAGAATTGCCTGAACCCAGGAGGCGGAGGTTGCGGTGAGCCGAGATTGCGCCATTGCACTCCAGCCTGGGTAACAAGAGCGAAACTCCGTCTCAAAAAAAAAATAAATAAATAAATAAACTTTGAAGAAATAAGTGATCTTAACTACTACCATTACCAAATCATAAAATGAACCAAATATATAAATGTGTCCTACTAAAGATATCTCACTATATATAAATGTATACTTATAGAAAGAAATTATATTTTTTTCTGATTATAGAAGATATAAATGACCTTTTTTTTTTACAACTTAGATATTAAAAATTTAAATCAACTAAAATTTCTGACTCAGAAACAAGTATCGTGAACATTCTGGAACATTTTCTTCTGGTCTTTCTTCTATGGCTAGTAACTTTTGATTGTTAGTGAATAAGAATGTTTTAGAAAAAGGTAAGTGGACTAGCCACAAAAAATAAAGGAAACAAAATCAACAGTTTAAAATTAGAGCTAAATCCATTAAAAATCAATAATGATCACAGAAGAAAAATTTCTTTAAATGGAAAAGTAATAGAATTGTAAAGAAAAATAATCGTACAGTCTGGGGCATACTATTTTAAGATCTACTATAGTGTATTCATATTTTGTGTGCTATTATTTTATCAAGTACTGATAATTGTGCCTTGAAAAACTTGACTTTATAAGATTTTCTGAATTCTTCACTGTGTTTTATTATAACCTAGGGCTAAATTTATTTTCCATGGGAACACAGCTCTAGTTCTATAATGGAAGTCAATGGGGAAATCAGACTGTTTCTGGAAAGTTACTTCGAAGCTGACACGGAATACACCATGATTTTAAGAGTGAGATGCCCACTTCCTATGTTCTTTTTTTATGCTATGTAAGTATTAGCATTCACATTAACGACACAACAGCCCCTTTCATGCTGACAAGTGACATTAAATCTTTCAATCCTCAAGCCCATTTTTATGTCAATAGACCCGAAAGAACAAATACATTTCTGACAGATTCTACTTTCTTTTTACCAATGAAAGGGTATGTAATGCTTCATATAAAAACATTCTGATTTTTACCTTTGAGACTGTCATCATGTATATATTGGTTTTTAAGAAAATGTTTATCATCATATTTAAGTGTAGCAGAAAGAAGACTTCATTTTTTAGCATAAAATGAAAGTGACATTTCTGTTTTCTAGCCTCTCTTCCCTAAATAAAACAGATTCATTCCAGGGACTTGCTAGGCAGAAACACTATGCAAAGGTCACTTACTTGTAATTTATTTGCAATGCAAATCACTAAACTGTTTGCATAGTGCAGGAAGCTCAACATCTGTATAACACTGAGAAAAAGCCAAAGATTACAAAAAAGGCAAAATTTGTATGTTCTCCATTTATCACATAACACAATTTTTCACCAGCTATAACATGTCCATGTAGTGATACCGAGCTTCATAAATTTGTTCTTATAGAACAAAAACCGATTTCAGAAATTGTCTCTGTACCCAAGTGAGGAAATCTAAAAAATTCTGGGAATGCTTTATCTTCAAAATAACAAATGGAAAGCATCCCAATCTCTAAATCCTTCACTCATCTTCAGAGTGATTACTTTGTAAAAGGGATAGATGGCTGGCGAGTCAGCACTGAAATCTTTCATAATTGCAACCATGTCACCAACTCCTACATGGGACTGCAGGTAAGAAAAGAAGTGGACAACATCACTCCATACCATCCCTGCATTTAATGTGGGAATTTAAAAAACTGACTATTTATTTTTAATTATCTATATTATTTTTTAGAGACAGGATCTTGCTCTGTTACTCAGGCTGGAGTGCAGTGGCACGATCATAGCTTACTGCATCCTCGAACTCCCAGGTTCAAGCCGTCTTCCCGCCTTAGCCTCTCAAATAGCTGGGACTACAGATTATACGACACCACACCTGGCTTCATATGGGAAATTTTTGTTTTGTTTTTTGAGCAGCCGCTAAATACAAGATACTGGGGTAGTATCATGCTAAGCGTCGTGATCGACAGAATGATCATTAAAGCCTTAATCTCTACACTGAAGAAGTTTATAATCTAATAGTACAAATAATTCTACCACCATTAATTTGCATGTATATAAGACTTTATCACTTGCTGTATACATTTCCTTCCATTGTATTCCATATTCTTCAAAACAACCTTTTCAAAAAGGCAGAACAATATTACTATTCAAAGTTTAGCGTTGAGGGAGCTAGATAAAAGGCAGTTCACCATTTAGGGTTAGAATGTAGACATTATAATAGTCTATGACATGACACCTAGTTCTTTTCATATAGAAGTGTACTGTCTACAATAACAGTGACCTTCATGTGGCAAAATCCAATGTTCACTCCTTTATTCTTCTTTTTAGGTCTTAGCAGCGTATGACACATTTAGCCACTTCTCTTAATTTCTGTGACACAGAAATGAAAAGTTTTCTTTCTCACTTCCTCTCCTCTGGCAACTTCTTTTTTTGTTGTTTTTGTTTTTCTGGAGACAGAGTCTCACTCTGTCACTCAGGCTGGAGTGCAGTGGCATGATCTTGGCTCACTGCAACCTCTGCCTCCTGGGTTCAAGTAATTCTCCTGCCTCGGCCTCCCAAGTAGCTGGGATTACAGGCTCACACCTGGACTCCTCTGGCAACTTCTATCAAATGTTAGAGTAGAGGGCTTGGTCTGGAGCCCTCTATCTACATCCTCTGTCTAGTTGATCTCAGCAATTCACATAGCTTTAAATATCTATATTGATGATGCCAAAATTTATATATCTCCTATACCAATCTCTCTTGAGACACACACTTTTTATAATCAACTGTCTACATATCATCTCTACTTGAATTTTTAGAAAAATGACATCTATTGATATTTCAAATGTAAATTCCTTCCTGAAAACCCTCTAATAACTTTCTACCACACTTAGAAGAAAATCCAGACTCTTTCCCAAGATTTACAAGGCTCTACATCATCTATTGTCTACCCATTCCTGCAATGGAAGCTCATGCCATTCTCCCTGTTAAGTCCTATGCGTGGACGCATCAACCTTCTTTCTTGCTTGGACATACCAAGGTCATAAACAGCTCAGGGCCTTTGAACTTGCTGTTCTCTCTGCCTGGAATGTTTCTTTCCCACCAAGTCATTCAGTCTCAGCTCAAACACCACTTCCTCGGACAGGCTTTCCTCAACCATCCAATCTAAAATATCCATCCCCATCACTGTTACTCTGGCCTGTTTTATTTCATTCTGAGAACTTAATCACTATCTGTCATTATTTCTTTTGTGTATTTTGTTGATTTACTCTTTATTGCCTACCTTTCCCTACTGAAAAATACAGTCCATGAAAGTACACCTTCTCTAATTGATCACTGACCCATCAACACCTAGACGTGTGCCTGGCACATGGAAGAAATAGTAGCAGTAACAAAAGAAATGAAAATCAACAATAACGACAATATATCTGTACCTAACCTTTTTTAAACATAAATTGTGTGAGCCACTGTCGAAGACTTCCCATGGATTAACTCATTTAACCTTCACAACAGCTGAGATTTAAAAAAAAAATCATTGCATAAGGTCACACAGCTAGTATGTCACAAAAACGGAAATAAACTGAGTGTGCCTCCTAAACCCATGTTCTTAACCAGAAAGCTATACAGGTTCTTAAGAAATACTTGTTGAAAGAGTAGAGGCTCATTCTAACACTGCATAGAATGACCCCACTGAAGGCTGGGTCATGGGCTGACTTGAGTACTTCCAAGCCTGAAATCCCTTTTACGAATCTTAAGATAAACCAATTTCACAGCAAAACTCATTTACTGAGAATATTTTTACAGTACTATTTCATTGTATTTGAGAATACATTTTAACCCTCTCATACAGTTTCATCAATCTGAACATCTTAAATACATTTTAATAACAAGGTTGGCTTCAATCATATTTATTTTAAAGCTACACATGTAATAGTGAATACATTATCAGTAGAATGATGGTCAGCCTAAATTAAGTTTGTGTCTTTAGACCTGAATGTTGCTCTAGTAGATACTTTAGTAGGTGTATGATTAATTCTATGTGTCAGTTTGACTGGGTTAAGGGATGTCCAGATAGCTGGTGAAACTGTCTCTGGGTATGCCTATGAGGGTGTTTCTGAAAACATTTGCATGTGAATCAGCAGACAGAGTAAAGAAGATCACCCTCCCCAATGTGGGTAGGAATGATCCAATTTGTTGAGGGCCAAGATAGAACCAAAAAGTGAAGAAGGGTGAATTCTCTCTCTCTCCTGGAGCTGAGACATCCATCTTCTTCTGCCCTTAGACACTGACGCTCCTGGTTTTGGGGCCAAGAAACTGGGACTGGGATTGGGGCATAAATCATTGGCTCCCATGGTTCTCAGGCCTGTGGGTCTGTACTGGAACTATACCATCAATTTTCCTGGTTTTTTAGCTTGCAGAGGGTTGGAGATGTCTCAGTCTCCATAATTCTCTCTATATGTACATTTACATATATATGTATAAAACATTCTTGAAATTTTATATATATATAATTTTTATATATATAAAATAATCAATTTTATCTATTGTATTAGGGTTCTCCAGAGGAAAAGAATCAATATTATATATAATCAATATATATTGATTAGATATAATAAAGGCTGGGCGTGGTGGCTCATGCCTGTAATCTCAGCACTTTGGGAGGCCGAGGCGGGCGGATCACCTGAGGTCAGGAGTTCAGATTATATATAATACTGATTCTTTTCCTCTGGAGAACCCTAATACAATAGATAAAATTTTAAATTGGTCATTTAGTTTAACTCCTATATTAGAGAATATAAATTAAGAATAGGGTTAAAAGGAAAATAAGTCTTTTTCTTTTTTTGGTAGGAGATAGGGTCTTGTTACATTCCAAGGCTGGAGTGCAGTGGTTATTCACGGGTGTGATCCCACCAATGATCAGCACAAGAGTTTTGACCTGCTTTGTTTCTGACCTGGGCTACGTAGGTATCCACTGCTTAAGCAACCTGGTTGTCCCCAATTACTGAAAGGTCGCCATATTAATGTGGAACTTAGTGCGGATGCCCAGTCAGCTTAGTGCATTACAGCTCAGAACTCCCAGGCTCAAGCAATCCTCTCATCTCAGCCTCCTGAGTAGCTAGGTCTACAGGCATCTACCACCACACCCAGTAGAAATAAGACTTAAATGTATGTAGTGAGATGCCTGGTCAAAAAAAAAAATACTATAAAATGTATTTTATGAAAGACTAATTGCCCAGGCGTGGTGGCTCACACCTGTAATCCCAGCGCTTTGAGAGGCAGAGGCAGGCGAATCACTTAAGGTCAAGAGTTTGAGACCAACCTGGATAATATGGTGAAACCCATCTCTTCTAAAAATACAAAAAAATAGCAGGGAGTGGTAGAGAGTGCCTGTAATCCTAGCTACTCAGGAGGCTGAGACAGGAGAATCGCTTGAACTCAGGAGGCAGAGGTTGCAGTGGGCCAAGATCGTGCCACTGCACTCCAGCCTGGGCAACAGAGCAAGACTCCGTTTCAAAAAAAAAAAAAAAAAGGCTATTTAGCAGCTTACAGGCAGTTTTGATTCTAGAAACAGAATGACATTTACTCCTTACTTGGGAGTAACTTACTCCCAAGTAAATGTCACTCCTTATTTGGGGTTAAGATTGAATATAACTGAGTCTTAAGAAAGTGTGTTGTAGACCATTATGATTGACTTGACTGGGCCAGGCAGCCTGCCCTTAGTTGTGTTTGGCAGCAATGAGGGAGAAGCCTATGGCCATATTTAGGGTGACATGGGAAGGCTGGTTATGGGCACACTATATAACTATTGCTAGACGCTCTCCTAACACAGTTCCCTGAGAAACTACTGAAGCCATTGGTAACATCAGCAGCCAAAGGGCATTTGCTCCTGAATACCCAGATTTCCTGGGATTTGGTGCTACAGGAGACAGTGACAACAACTATAAAAGCTTCAAAGAACAGGGCACTGTGGGGAAAATGATTAGATTATTCTAGGATCAAAATGTAGAGTGAACTCTTCCCATCTGTTTAAGCAACTTTGGAAGTCCCTGAAATATTTAAAGAGAAGAATTCTGGGAAAACAATGGACTTTCCAAGATGAAGGTAATTCAGAGTAATTTATAACATAAATATAACCTTATGGTGGCGAAGTGGGACATATCTAATACATATAAACTTGACAAGTATGAGAGGAAAATAAGAAATTCAATGCAATTTTCCTTTTACTAGTCCCCTTTCAAATTTCTTGCTCTACAAAGACAAATATTTCTGATTTTTCAAGCGTGGAAGTTATTCAAGATAACTGTAAGCTAAAATCACATCATCTTCTCCCTAACAGAAGTATTCTTTGCAGGGTTTATAAGCTAAAATGTGTGCAGCATTTTAAAACACTGCAAGGTAAAATGCTAATCTTTTGAAAATGTTATTAATTTGAAATGGGTTTGGTCTCAGTCATGAATCTGGAAAGTTAATTTATAAAACATTTATCATAAGTCCCACAAAGCATTTTTCTTTCTTTTTTTTTTTTTTTTGAGACAGACTCTGACTCTATCATCCAGGCTGGAGGGCAGTGGCGCAATCTCTGCTCATTGCAACCTCTGCCTCACAGGTTCAAGTGATTCTCTTGCCTCAGCCTCCCAAGTAGCTGGGATTACAGGCGCCCAGCACCATGTCCAGTTAATTTTTGTATTTTTAGTAGAGATGGGGTTTCATCATGTTCGTTAGGTTAGTCTTGAACTCCTGACCTCAAGTGATCTGCCCACCCCAGCCTCCCACAGTGCTGAGATTATAGGCGTGAGCCACCATGCTGGGCCTGTGCAGTCAGCTAATCACGGCCCACTGCAACCTCTGCCTCCTGGGTTCAAGAGATTCCCCTGCCTCAGCCTCCTGAGTAGCTGGGATTACAGGTGCATGCCACCCAGGCCCAGCTAATTTTTTGTATTTTTAGTAGAAATGGTGTTTCACCATGTTGGCCAGGCTGGCCTTGAACTCCTGACCTCAAGTGATCCACCCGCCTCAGCCTCCCTAAGTGTTGGAATTACAGACGCGAGTCACTGTACCTGGCCCACAAAGCATTTTTATATTAACTCATTTGAAAATCTCATTTAGGGAAGCAGTGATCACAATTACTTGGGTATTTATGCACTATAGAGAATTCTCTTAAAGCTTTTATCACCTATGTTTTTGTGTGACTATGTACGAATTTCTAGATTATATTCCTTAATAATATACTAACAGTATGGACTTAAAATTCAACCTGAGGTAGTTGTAATTCCTCCATAGGCTTATACTCAAATAGAAAGTAAGTTATTTTCTTTATAATGTACATTTATATTGGTTTTGACTATTTTAGGTAGCTGACAGCAGGTGTTATACCCACTTGTCCGCTAACTAATCCTATTGGTCAAATAGGACTACTTCATCAGTGCTATGTGTAGAAAACTGTTTATCATTTTACTTAATTTTGATGTAAGGAGTAACTGTTATCACAAAAAACTTGTTCCATTAGAACTAGAATAAGCATTAGCAGAGCACTGCGGATGAAGTAGTTTATAGAGCTCATAGATAATTGAGTCAAATCAGTCGCTATAATTTTTCATCTTCAGAGGTAGTACATTAGTTACTTATCATTTTAAAAGCCTGAAATGTTAAATATCATTACTGCTGGGTTGTTGAAGAACATGGAAAAATCAACTTGAGATCCACTTAACCTTCACACAAGCTTTAGTTAACAACCTGGCATAATTACCCATTTAAATAAAAGGAAATCACAAACATACAATGCATTAAAATATAGACAGCATTTCCACTTTCCAAAACTTGTCAGAAAAGGTTCCTCTTAATGCTAAAAATAAAACATGAATTTTTCCATTTAATGTGGATAATTCTGTTAGAATTAATATTTCAAAGAAGTATCTTCAAAAAATATTAAAATAGGTGAAATTTACTTACAAACCACACATTATGTGATGAATATGGATTGACAAATATTTACAAATGTGAAACATTAACAAGGATAATATGGAATGCACATATTAATTTTCATTTGGGGTCAACATAATAGTTTAAAATAGTTCAAGATACAGGCTAAAAAATTCTATGAAAAATCAGATTACAGACCAGGTGCAGTGGCTCACACTTGTAATCCCAGCACTTTGGGAGGCCGAGGCAGGCAGATCACCTGAGTTCAGGAGTTCAAGATGAGCCTGACCAACATGGCGAAACCCCATCTCTACTAAAAATTCAAAATTAGCTGGGCATAGTGGTATGCACCTGTAATCCCAGCTACTTGGGAGGCTGAGGCATGAGAATCGCTTGAACCCAGGAGATGGAGGTTGCAGTGAGCCGGGATCACACCATTGCACTCCACCCTGGGCAATGAGAGCAAAACTCTGTTTCAAAAAAAAAAAAAAAAAAAATCAGCCGGGCACGGTGGCTCACGCCTGTAATCCCAGCACTTTGGGAGGCCTAGGCGGGTGGATCACGAGGTCAAGAGATGAGACCATCCTGGTCAACATGGTGAAACCCCGTCTCTACTAAAAATACAGAAAAATTAGCTGGGCATGGTGGCGCATGCCTATAATCCCGGCTACTCAGGAGGCTGAGACAGGAGAATTGCCTGAACCCAGGAGGCGGAGGTTGCGGTGAGCCGAGATTGCGCCATTGCACTCCAGCCTGGGTAACAAGAGCGAAACTCCGTCTCAAAAAAAAAAAAAAAAAAAAAATCAGATTGTAAAACTGAGATATGGCTATGATTACTCCCACCCATCAGAGGAGTTTGGGCCAGGACTCAGCCAGGACCAGGCCGGGACACAGGTGAGTAGCAACGATCCTGGTGGCAGCCTACCAGGACAACCTCCCCTCCAGGCTCGCCCCAAACAGTCTAGAGGAGAATCAGTCACCTGACTCTTGCACCTCTTCCATTACTCTCACACCCAAGGTGGGGCTACATCCATTTATTAGTCTGCTCTCACATTACCATGCAGAAATACCCAAGACTGGGTAATTTATAAAGGAAAAAGCTTTAACTGACTCACAGTCTCACATAGCTGGGGAGGCCTCAGGAAACTTACAATCATGGAGGAAGGCACCTCTTCACAGGATGACAGGGGAGAGAATGAGTGCCAGCAGGGGAAATGCCAGTTGCTTATAAAACCATCAGCTCTAGTGAGAACTCAGTATCATGAAAAGACTATGGGGGAAACTGCCCCCATGATCCAATCACTTCCCACTGGGTCCCTCCCATGACACGTGGGGATTATGGGAACTACAATTCAAGATGAGATTTGGGTGGGGACACAGCCAAACCATATCAGTCCATAATCCCTTCTGGGGATCAGAATCACCAGATTTGTGCTATCTGAAGTATGTCACATACCCCTGCATCTCTTTTATACCTCCTGCCCCATCGAAGTAGCCACTTTCTTAGTGCTCTCTCAATACTCGGAGAGTAAATCTGTTAAAATCAAGTATAAAAACAAAAGAAATGAAACTGAGGCACAGGACATTAAAATAACATAACAAAGAGAGTATAGTCAGTGGTGAGGATCTTGAAGCAAAGTCCTCGGTTTTTAACATACAGGAGGTAATTATGCTAGCAGAGACATGAAAACATTTTGCAATGACCCCACTTTTCCATAAATGGTCTGAGTCAGCTAGGATAAAGAAAATGTTTTTTTTTTTTTTTTTTTTTTTTTTTGTGAGGCAGAGTTTCGTTCTTGTTACCCAGGCTGGAGTGCAATGGCACAATCTCGGCTCACCACAACCTCCGCCTCCTGGGTTCAGGCAATTCTCCTGCCTCAGCCTCCTGAGTAGCTGGGATTACAGGCACGCGCCATCATGCCCAGCTAATTTTTTGTAGTTTTAGTAGAGACAGGGTTTCACCTTGTTGACCAGGATGGTCTCGATCTCTTGACCTCGTGATCCACCCGCCTCGGCCTCCCAAAGTGCTGGGATTACAGGCGTGAGCCACCGCGCCCGGCCTAGAAAATGTTTTTAAATAAGCCTCTTGTTAAAGTCACAAATGTGGTAGTTATTAGAGAGATAAGAAGTACACTCAGCACTCTTAATTTTTTCTACCCAGTTTCTTTAGTCACTCTCTTGTATCTTTTATGTCTGTCTTTTCATCCTTCCTTTGAAGACAGAGTTTATCTATGCATTCTTAGTCACCCAACAGAGTGATTTCTTCACTCATTTATTCTAATATATTGATTAAATGCCTACTATGTGCCAGGTATCTTCTAGGTGCTGATGACAGAGTAGTGAATATTCAGACAAGGTCTGCTTTCCACGGAGATGCCAGTTGAGTGAGGAAAACATACATTAAACAAATACAAAACATTTTTTTAATTGCAATTTGAAAAACGTGACTGCAAAGCTTTATATATATATATATATATATATATATATATATATATATATATATTCTTATAACAGAATATATATTTGGGAGACTTAATAGACTTGTAGGGGACAGAGGTAGGCCATGAGTCTGGTAATGCTTCTTGAAGAATGAAGCATTAAAACTCAGACCTGGATGGTAAGAGCCAGAAGGAGCATTGGGGTTGAATGAGGGAAGGCTTGGAAGGATATTAAATATTCTAGGAACACAAAGAAGAGGCAAAAGGCCTGTAATGCTAGAGACTACGACGTTAAGTGGGAGTGAGGAAGGAGATGGTTCCGGAGGTAAGCAGGAACCAGATTCTATACTATTCAGCATTTGAAAACTTTTCTTGGCCAGGTGTGGTGGCTCACGCCTATAATCCCAGCACTTTGGGAGGCCAAGGTGGGCAGATCACGAGGTCTGGATTCAAGACCAGCCTGGCCAATATGGTGAAACCCCATCTCTACTAGAATTACAAAAATTAGCTGGGTGTGGCAGCGCGCACCTGTAGTACCAGCTACTCAGGAAGCCGAGGCAGGAGAATCGCTGGAACCCAGGGGACGGTGGTTGCAGAGAGCAAGTATCATGCCACTGCGCTCCAGCCTGGGTGACAGGGCAAGACTCCATCTCAAAAAAAGTAAATAATAAATAAATAAATAAATAAATAAATTTCTTGCTAAAATGTAAGTCACTGACCAGGTAGAAACAGAGAAGTCGTAGGACCACATTTCCTTTGCTCAAAGGCATAAAAAAGGGTACCTAAATTAAACGCATACATGCACACTAACAACAATAACCAAAAACCCTCTAACTAACTTAAATGAAGCACAGAATACAACCTAAATGATAGTAAGTCTATTTGCTAGTTCCTACTAATGAGAAGAGTATACAGTATGTAAATATCCAATTAAAGTACATTTGATAAATTATTGAGAATGTTACACAGAATCAAAGGCAGTTAAAAAATAACAGGTGTTAGGCAATATATAACTATCAAGATTGCCATATAGTTGTGTTTACAGGAATATAAGAGTTATGGGTAAACATTTTTGAGATTGATATGTATATTTTGGAATGTCAGTATTATGTAATATTCATAGCAGGTATACACAGATGTTAATTAGATAAAGTCCTACCCGCAGGCCTACCTCACATTCAGTTCTTAGCATCATTTATCGTGTTGTGATAATATATAAGAAACTGCTAGGGATTAAACAGAGAAAAAGAAAGTAAAGTGATAAAACATGGCTCCTAACCCACACTGAATTTATAAACTAGATGCTTACCAAGCTTTGTCTTATTTAAACCTTGTCCCTCCCACCCCCCACCATGGCCTATATATGCTATTATTAACTACAATTTACACACAACGAAATTAGCCTCGGGGAGACCAATTAACTTTTTCATTGCCATCTAAATAGTGGTGGATTCAGGATTTGAAAGGGGTACCCTCCCCTATACCACTGGAACACAAAACTATGTGCTAAATCAGCATGTTTAGCACATAGCTTGCTTCCTCCTTTATTTTTTTTTCTCTTTTTTAAAGCATGTGGCAAAATAAATTCCACATAGAAAGGCCTGATTTTGGAATTATTAGGAAGTTTCACAAAGAAGTAACTTCCAAATTCCATCCTGAGGTATGGAAAGGATTTTTCTATCCAGAGAGAAGACACTCCAGACAGTGACAACAGTATGAGCAAAGGTCTCAATGTATCTAGAATTGTCAAGGAACTGTGATTATTCTGGGATAAGGTAGTTTGCTCAAGCAAGGAGATATAGAGGGAATAAGCCTGAAAAAGAATGAAATGCATGTTAATGTTTTCAAGTTTCCTTTGTAGATGATGAGTAATCAATATTTTTAAGCAGAGGAGTAACATGACCGTACCTGTTTTTAGGAATCTAGTTTGGCAACAGTGGGAAGGATAGTTTGGAGAGATGAGAGACTGTACATAGGGAGAGCATCTGGAAAGCTAACAGAATAGTACTGCAAATGGAAAGCAGGGGATGGATATAAGAAATGTGGGCTGGACAGGGTGGCTCACGCCTGTAATCCGAACACTTTGGGAAGCTGAGGCAGGCGGATCATCTGAGGTCAGCTGTTTGAGATCAGCCTGGCCAACATGGTGAAACCCTATCTCTACTAAAAACACAAAAAATTTGTCAGGCGTGGTGGTGCACACCTATAATCCCGCTACTCAGGAGGCTGAGGCAGGAGGATCGTTGAACCTGGGAGGCAGAAGTCACAGTGAGTGGAGATCGTGCCACTGCACTCCAGCCTGAGCGACAGAGGGAGACTGCATCAAAAAGAAGAAAAGAAAGAAGTAAGGAAGGGAGGGAGGGAGGGTGGAAGGAAGGAAGGAAGGAAGGAAGGAAGGAAGGAAGGAAGGAAGGAAAGAGGGAGGGAGGGAGGGAGGGAAAGTAGAATTCATGGAACATGGTGACTAACTAGATACTCGCAGCTAGAGAGAGGTGAATATTGAGAATGCCCCTTGAGTTTTAGAGCCTGGTGTTTTGTGTAAGCTTATGTTTTATCAGAATTTGAGAAACAAATAAGGGAGTACTGTTTTGGGGGCAGAGAATAATGACTAGTTTTAAACAAATTGAGTTTGAGGTATCTGTGCAACACTGGGATACTGAAATCTAATAGGCAGTTGAAGTACATAGGCTCCTTGATAAAATGGAGATCAGGCTGCATGGCAGCGGTAAGTGCAAAGCCAAAGCAAATGGAGCAAGGACAGGAAGACTTCCTCTTACCCAATCAGATCAAGATCAGGACAGTACCTTAACAAGGCTCCCTGAACATTCTTGTTGGTTCAGAGGACATTCATTTAGTCTGAATATGCTTGGCCTTGATAAGCTCCCCCAAAATATGGGATATTCTGGAAATACCTAAAATAGCAAAATATCAGATCCTGCAGTCTATGCTAACAGTTCCAATGATTGTAAAAGATGATTTTACTACAAATGTCAATGAAACAAAAATTGTACTCAGTATGAATTTTGCCAAAGGGCAGGTCCCTGGGGAATCTAGTTTTATTGAACAGTGACAGAAATAGGCCAAAAAGGAGTTTAAGAAATATTACTACAGATTCAAGAATAACTGGATATAGTTATGAAATTACTTAGAAATGGTGATGCCAAGTGTCTGAGACTATGTTTCTCATTATATTGTACAGTCTTTGTGAGTGTGTGTTTTAATTTTTACAGTACCAGGTACTTCTGATATGTCTGTTGCTTTGGAATGAATATGTAGATATCTGGGTTTGATTGTGCCCTTTAGTATAATTTTCTGAATTTTTCAGACATTTTATTTTCATTTTACCCATTTTGTAACTATTTTTCCTACATTTATTTTCAAATGTCCCATTTTAGGTTTGAGAATTATACTGAATTATAGATAGTGTCCAATCATGCTTTTCCAATCTAAGTAGTGATTTCAATTCAGCTGATATTGCTTTTCCACTTCTTGTTTATCTTTGCTTACTTAACTAAAATCACCAATGAGGTAAAGAAGTGGCAACAAAAAAGGAAATGTCTTCCAAAGGAAGTCTACCAATAAAGATAAGAGCCAACTCTGTGCATTCAAAAGATCTATGAACTGAGGCAAGAGATTTAGCCCATTTTATACACATACAAGATGATCCGTGGAATTTACATTCCTCACTGCAGATACAAAGTAAAGCAATTTGAGTAGAAATTCTGCAAAGTTCCTTGCAGCTGTATAATGCTAGATTCTATACATATTCAGATAAAATGAAAGCACTAACATCTTGATAAAAAGTATTGTGATTTTTTTTTCTCATGGAAATACTTGACTATATTATTTAAGCTGGTTGTTTAATGTATGTAAACTCCCTATTCTAGAATGAATGTATTTTGCACACTTTTAATGTCTTATGATCTCTAAAACAGGGTTAAGGACCTTGCAAGTACACAGCAACCTCATCTTGAATTTAACCTACAGTAAACTAAACGGCAGACAGTTACTCTGAAATAAAATAATGACATTGACACACTACTTTATATTTTCTAAGCCAATTGCTTATTAAAGACTCTCATTTCTTTTCCATCTGAGCTGTTTGACACCCCTGACATTAGAATTCCAACTTCTAGTTCTCTAAGCTTTGAAGATCAGAATCCATTCATGCCATCACCTTATATAAATTTTCTTTTTTTTTTTTTTTTTGAGACGGAGTTTCACTCATGTTACCCAGGCTGGAGTGCAATGGTGCGATCTCGGCTCACCGCAACCTCCGCCTCCTGGGTTCAGGCAATTCTCCTGCCTCAGCTTCCTGAGTAGCTGGGATTATAGGCACACACCACCATGCCCAGCTAATTTTTTTGTATTTTTAGTAGAGACGGGGTTTCACCATGTTGACCAGGATGGTCTCGATCTCTTGACCTCGTGATCCACCCGCCTCGGCCTCCCAAAGTGCTGGGATTACAGGCTTGAGCCACCATGCCCGGCCTATAAATTTTCTTATATGGTCATGTAACCCTAACCTTAACCTTGTTATCCTCCTACTTAATAAAAATGTTTGCATGGTTGAAAACAAGTTCATCTCAGGATATAAAGTACTTTAATATTATACTTCAATCATAGCAGTCAAAAATTTCAGAATGTTTCCTTGACTTTATTCAATGTAGGTAATAGCCATTCTGGCCCAACTCTGGCCCAGAATTTTCACTAGGAAAATTTTATTTTTGCAACAAAAATTTCTTTACAGACAATACTGCTTTTTGTTTATATCAGCAACTCTTTTTCTATTTGAAGGTTTCCCTAAAATATATGCATTCATGCGTATGTATATGCATGTATGTATATATACTCATACATATGTTAAGAATTTACTAATTTTGCTGGTCACTGGTGGATTTTGTGTTTTTACCTAGTATCAATTTAATGTATGTCTTAAATATGCAACTGCATTATTTAACTCTGAAAGACATTGTTAGCTTTATGTGGAAGAAGCTATTTGAATACAGTGCCATTACTTCCAAAGAACACATTTCTTTTCTTTCCTTTGTTAGAGATAAAAATGTGCCCTGTGAAAATTTTCTGCTTGAGGAAAACAAACAATAACAAAATAGCTTCAGTAGTGTTCAGTTTGTGACATGGATATAAACTAGAACTGTGAATCTATCTTTAATGTGTTTGCTGTCTCCAGGTGTCTCTGACATTTCAAAAAATTACATGATCTTAGAAACCATATATATTTCAATGTCAATGTGTTATTCAAAGCCAGCTCTTGGACTGAAAAAAAGAAAAATGCAAGATCTTGAAGAGATAGTTGCACTCCTATATTCAATGCAGCATTATTCACAATAGCCAGGAAGTTGAAACAATCTACATGTCCTTCAATGAATAAAGAAAATGTGGTTTATACATATAATGAAATATTATTCAGTCTTTAAAAAGAAAGGCATCAAAAGGCCGGGCGTGGTGGTTCACGCCTGTAATCCTAGCACTTTGGGAGGCCGAGGAGGGTGGATGGCCTGAGGTTAGGAGTTCAAGACCAGCCTGGCCAACATGGTGAGACCCCCGTCTCTACTAAAAATATAAAAAATTAGCTGGGTGTGGTGGCACGTGCCTGTAATCCCAGCTAATTTTTTATATTTTTAGTACAGACAGGGTCTCACCATGTTGGCCAGGCTGGTCTTGAACTCCTAACCTCAGGCCATCCACCCGCCTCGGCCTCCCAAAGTGCTGGGATTCCGGGTGTGAGCCACCGCGCCTGGCCTGAAAGACATCTTGTCATATGTTACACCATAGATGAGCCTTGAGGACATTACGATCCATGAAATAAGTCACCCACAGGACAAATACTGTGGGATTTCCCTTATACAAAGTATCTAAAGTAGTCAAACTCATAGAAACAGAGAGTAGGTAGCTACCGGGGGCTGAGGGGTGAGGGAAGTGGGGAGTTGCTATTGAGTAGGTGTAGAGTTTCAGTTACATAAGACGAAAATTTTCAAGAGATCTGTGGTACATCACTGTGCTTATTAATAACAATGTACTGTACATTCAAACATTTATTAAGAAAGCAGATCTCATGTTATGTGTTTTTACCACAATAAAAAAGGAAAAAATAGGCAAACTTCTATTTAGGTCAATAACTCTACACACACGCGTGCACACACAGAATCTAAATTTTTATTTGTATGTTTCAGTAGTCATATGGCTCTGTGCAAGTTCAGGGGAGGGGGGTCAATGACTGTCTTCTTCTCTGGGCAATTCGTTACACACAGGCTTTGATTAGATCCCAGAGAAAAAGCATGTTCTGTGTGTGTGTGTGTGTGTGTGTGTGTGCGCGCGCACACGTGCGTGTGCATGTCTAAGAATGCAGGGAAGGCAGAAAAAATGTCAGTAGATTTGCCCAGATAGATTTTGAGATCCACATTTTAGAGCTCCTTTGTGACAATGCTGAGAGAAGGTCTAAGTGTTACACAGAGTTACTTTGAGAACAGCAATGGAATGAGATATTAGCTACAAGAGAAAAGTTCTGTGATTGAGCCAACCATAAGTGGAGAATATGGCTGGTTCTCTCCCGTGTGCTCGACCTTTCGTCATGCCCTCGTGTCTTGGAGGACAAGTTACTACCTCAGAATACTGAAAGTAGTCATCGGCTGGCCTAAAGACTTTCAGATATAGACATAAGCTCCCCAACAACCGATAGAACAGGTTATATATACCAGTGTCCAGTTTAGTGAAACAGTTTCAAAAAAATAAAAACAAGACACTGTAATTGTTAATATATCCATCAATATTTGAATCACTCTGAAATAAGATTTAGGGTTTGTTTCTTTTTTCAATATATACTCTTTTCTTTTAGCCTCTGAATGTATTCTCATTTTAGAGAGGTGAGTGGGGGAATGTGATTTTCACTCACTTACATGTAAATCAAAAATGTATTTCTTCTATCCACAAATGCCCAGACACTGTCAAGACATAAGAGCAAAATGTGCCAAAATGTGAGACTGTTAGTTATTTTGCATAAAACACACATCCAAACACTATTAACTGAATAGCAGATGGCAGAGAAAGAAAATCAGTTAGGTTGCAGAGTGGGTGAAACATGCCCAGTAAGTTCTGTAAAGATGTAAACCTGGGCATCAAAGAAACCATATTGAGTAAGCAAATGGAATGTCTAATCTGATTCTTTCATCTTTACTGTGTTTGATTTATTCTGTCCATACATACATTATCATTTTTATCATGATGCCTTAAGGCTATTTTTGATGGAAAGGGAGGGGTGAACCAGGTATGTTTATATAGTAACACAGTTGGGGAAATCATCTTGTAATAAATACTTTTAATAATGTATAGTGCTTCCTAATATTCATTAGTGGATGAAAAGTAATTTAGATAAAAACACTAATGTACTAGGAAAAAATGATGAGTGTAGCTGTATATTAGTCTAGAAATATAAGAAGTATATATATTAGAGCTCATTTTATGAATGAAATTAATAAATTATTTATATATTTTAACATCATCCAGTTTATAAATTATTTTTTTCTAATTAAAATAAAGTAGAAAAATAGGGATAAGTATCCAAAATGACACATGGCAAAGAATCTTTAAAATATTTGCACACTTAATACTGATTTAGGAATTTCAGCTTAAAAAATCACATTTATCTAAATGAGATTGAATTTGAGATGTAGACATTAAACAAAAGCAATGATAGATGCTAGATCTAAAGAAAGCAATGAGATGACTTAGAACTTAAGGAGTTAATAACATATTTCTTTTTTGTTTGTTTGTTTGTTGATACAGTGTCTCACTCTGTCACCCAGGATGGAGTGCAATGATGCAATCTCAGCTCACTGCAACCTCCGCCTCCCGGGATCAAATTATTCTGCCACCTCAGCCTTCCAAGTAGCTGGGACTACAGGTGCACCGCCATGCCAGGCAAATTTTTGTATTTTTAGGAGAGACGGGGTTTCACCATGTTGGCTAGGCTGATCTCCAACTCCTGGCCTCAAGTGATCTACCTGCTTTGGCCTCCCAAAGTGCTGGGATTACAGGCATGAGCCACTTGTGTCTGACCATTACAGAGGTAAAAATTTATTTCTGTAACAAAAGATTGATCTGATTAAACCAGACTCCTAAGTAATATTTACCTATATGTTTTCATACTATTACAAAACCAGAAAACACAATCCCTAAACTAAACAATAGGGAAAAAAATGATTTCTTCTGGAGGAACATCTTTGCTTTTAAGTGTAAGAAGGGATTCATTAAATAAATTGGAGGAAACGGTATGCTATTTAAAAAGCCTAAGTAAGTATCAGAGAAATGTCAACTTGGAAAAAGGGCTAAACATATTAACAGGCCAGGTATGGTGGCTCATGCCTGTAATCCCAGCACTTTGGGAGGCTGAGGCAGGTGGATCATCTGAGGTCAGGAGTTTAAGACCAGCCTGGCCAACATGGTGAAACTCCATCTCTATTAAAAATACAAAAATTAGGCCAGGCGCAGTGGCTCACGCCTGTACTCCCAGCACTTTGGGAGGCCAAGGCGGGCAGATCACCTGAGGTTAGGAGTTCGAGACCAGCCTAGCCAAAATGGCAAAACCCTGTCTCTACTAAAAATACAAAAAATTAGCCAGGCATGGTGGCAGCCACCTGTAATTCTAGCTACTCAGGAGGCTGAGGCATGAGAATCGTTTGAACTGGTGAGGCAAAGGTTGCAGTGAGCCAAGTTCATGCCACTACACTCTAGCCTGGGCAACAGAGCAAGAATCTATCTCAAAACAATAAATAACAAAGAAATTTCCTAGGCTGGGCGCGGTGGCTCACGCATGTAATCTCAGCACTTTAGGAGGTCAAGGTAGATGGATCGCCTAAGGTCAGGAGTTCTAGACCAGCCTGGCCAACATGGTGAAACCCTGTCTCTACTAAAAATACAAAACTTAGTTGGGTGTGGTGGTGGTCACCCATAATCCCAACTACTTGGGGAGCAGAGGCAGGAGAATTGCTCCAACTCGGGAAGCAGAGGTTGCAGTGAGCCGAGATCCTGCCACTGCAGTCCAGCCTGGGCGACAGGGTGAGACTCCGTCTCAAAAAAAAAGAAAGAAAGAAAGAAAGAAATTTCCTAAGTCTACAGGTACTTGTCCATAAAAGCAAAACCTGTTGACTACTCTTATTTTAGAATGCAGGGACAGAAACTGATTATAGTATAACTATTCAGTTTATAAGTGGTGGGGATCTTTTTCAAATAGATTTTCAAACTGCTTGTAGAACAACCTCCTTTTCTTGTTTACTTTTAATCTGCTCCCGTTTCCCTGTTCTAGAAATGACCAATTAAAAATACCCCAGAGACCTCTTATATAAAAACACAAAAGAATTCATACATTGCTTCCCAGGACAGGTGTGCATCAATTACCATGGCAGGCCATGAGTGAATCTTTGCAAACTGCAATGCTGAACTTAATATATGCACATTTGCAAAGCAAAAGGATATTAATCCATCATGCAGAGTCACTGAGTGCAGCTCAGCAGAACTGCAAACCACAAACTTGCTTTCCTTTGATGCTACTTGGCTGAAACCTCAACTTAAGCAGCATTGTTGTCCTTCTGAAACTAGGTTTTGTGCAGATCTGGATGGGCTGAAAACGGTATTGTCACAGCCCATTATAATTTTCATAGCAGCTATCTCGAAGCTCTAAGAACCAAGTCTGTTTTGCATGCATGAAAGCAAGCCCTAAGTCCCAGGCAGGTGGGTAGGTGGTTATTTCTGGCTGCAATTTTGCTAAGTTTTAAACCAGCCCTGCTTTAATTAGGAGCTTTTCTTCTGAGTTATTTTGATGTTAATAATATATGGCGGTCGCATTCCTTGTATATGTTCCCAAACAGTGATATAAACATTATTAAATCTAATCAGTGTTTATGGAATATTCCATATGCTACCCACTGTGAATCTTTTGAAATGTTATTTTAGTGGATAATTCATAAAGAAGGGTTGGTATATACAATGACACACTTTTGTTCCTTCAGTCAATGATTTTTATGAAAAATTTTCTACAGATGGTAGTTGCTTTCAATTTGTATTTGACCATATTTTAAAAAGAACATTTTGTTTGTTAAACTTCTATACAACAAATATTTAAATTCCCAAAGACTTCCTACTCCAAAGAATATAATAATTAACTTGCCGTTGACTAAATTAAAGAACAGAAACAATACTGCAAATGCCTTAGATGAAATAAAGTAGATCAAGTTAAAATGAAGCCTCTTAGAATTATGCATTAAGGAAAATTTAACAACAGTTGAAAACCAGGCACCACACCTAAAACACCTAAAATAACATTAAGATGAAAAACTAAGAAAGGCAAAACTTGGTCTTCTCTAAGACAGTTGAGTAACTGCCCAGACTGGACAACTGCTGAGCATTACAATAGAATATCCTTCCTGCTCCCTGTATTAACAATCAACTACTAATATTCAGTGTAGCCATTAAAAGTAATTCTCGCCCGATGGTCGAGATTCCTGAAGATACGGATGTGTATTCTCTCCATGAGCAATACTATTATGTAAAGTATAGCTCTAAGAAGCAGAGTTGCAGATGCAGACTACACTCATCGGACACAAGACCAACCACAGAGCCTCCTCCACATGTAGTCAGTGACAATGGAAGCCGTTCATTTACCCCTTCATCCACAGCCACGTGCACAAATAACAATGGTCATCACCAGGGCCAATGTTTCTAAACTCTAAAATGAAAGATACATGTTCAAGAAAAATAATTTATTGGCCAGTTACAGTGGCTCACGCCTGTAATTCCAACACTTTGGGAGGCCAAGGCAGGCAGATCACCTGAGGTCAGGTGTTTGAGACCAGCCTGGCCAACATGGTGAAACCCTGTCTCTACTAAAAACACAAAAATTAGCTGGGCGTGGTGGCGCATGCCTGTAATCCCAGCTACTCGAGAGGTTGTGGCATGAGAATCACTTGAATCCAGGAGGCAGAGGTTGTAGTGAGCCAAGATCACGCCACTGCACTCCAGCCTGGGCGACAGGGCGAGGCTTCATCTCGTAAAAAGAAAGAAAAGAAATTTACTTTGGTAACTTTCCAGCAGTCTCATAGAGATGGTTTAGGTTATTGCTACCTGAGTAGAGAATATACAAAGAGCTGGTCTGTGGTGTTTTCCTGAGGGCATATATATATTTGAGTCTAAGTTGCATAGGCCTTTTCTCCTCTACTATATGCAGGTTCTTCGAAATCTCTCGAACCTTTGTGTTTGAGTACAGACTATCACAATCTGTTTATTAGCTTAGGCAGAAAACAAGAACAAAAATTGAGATGCCGTCATTAAAAACAAAAACGCATGAGATGAAAAGCAAAAATTCCTTTTGCAAAAGATAGCTTTAAAAAATGTACTATTTGACTAGTTCATTGTATCTACTGTGAATGTGGGGCTGTTTTGTCATTTTACCGATCTTACGATGCTTTCTAAACAGCTAGCAGGCAGGCAATGTTTTTTAGAGTTAATGAAAGGAATTTTATATGAAATGACAGTGCAGTTGCCACCTGAAAATATTAAGTGGTACATCTGATTCTTAGCTACAGGAGGTATTTATTTGCTCCTTTTATTATAGCTTTCTATAGGAGTAAGTAAGGCACTCCTCTCACGAGCCAGTCCCACATCACCTGCTGTGGAAGCCTTGCCGGAACCAGAGCAAGGGGCTTCTCAAATGGGAATATTATAGAATATGTCACTTGTTATCTACTTAAATATGTTTTATTGAAAGGAGAGTCATCTGTAGACACCAAAGGGTAGCTGGTTCCCTTAAAGTTGGTTATTATCCGAGTCAAATTAGATTTAGATACCAAGTACACAAATAAGAGCCAAATTTTAAAATTAGGTTCAACAAGTTATTTGGTTTAGCCTATAAAAAGCCTCTTTTTCTGAGCTTTTTTATTGAGATGGAGTTTCGCTCTTGTTGCTCAGGCTGGGGTACAATGGTGTGATCTCGGCTCATGGCAACCTCCACCTCCCGGGTTCAAGCAATTCTCCTGCCTCAGCCTCCCGAGTAGCTGGGATTACAGGCGCGCACCACCATACCCAGCTAGTTTTGTATTTTTAGTAGATACGGGGTTTCCCCATGTTGGTCAGGCTGGTCTCGAACTCCTGACCTCAGGTGATCCGCCCATCTCAGCCACCCAAAATCCTGGGATTACAGGCATGAGCCACCACCCCCAACCCCTGAGCTCATTTTTTAAGAACTGGGATAAACTTAAGAATAAATGTTAAAATATTTTTATTTGTAGGAATATATCATAGTTTACAGGAAATACTAGAGTTGCAAAAGATCTTTTGCTATCAACAACCTACTTTTTAGTCAGGAAGGAAATCTCAAAGCACCATCTCTAATCTAACTTAAATTCTGAGTGGTAAGTTTCATGTGAAAGTTTTTTTTTTTCTTGAAAAACTAATCAAAATCAGAAGATTTAGATAGACTCCCAGACCTCTCCAAAACTGTACATATTAAACCAGTGACTAAGAGTCAGCTATGGTTTCTGGTGTTTTCTTTCTGTATGCCTTCAGGCACACACATGTAATTTTTGTGCTTCAGGGAGTTAGTGCTTCATAAAAACAGAGATGAATGGTTATAAAACATACACCAGTACCCTTTGGAAGTAATTAAAACTATGGCCCTTCCCCATCCTTATTTCCCTTCCTTTTGGCATTGCCCCTTCTATATCCTATGTTCAGTTTTTCTTCTAACTCACAAAATATATTTGATTTCTTTTTGTATTCTCCCATAAAGAATCATATGCTTAAACTTACAGAAGTGTGCCCTAAATACATTTTTTAAATCGCATTAAAGCTAAGAAGAATAAACTCAAGAGAACATTGGCTCCAATTCACAAACTATGAAGACTACTTTCTGTTCTGAAAGTATGCCTTTATTGTATTCAAAGGGGTCTGCAAAGTGAGAATTATAAACAATATATCCTTATTAAATACAGCGGGACATGTATTTGATGAATACATTAAAATTTAGTTACAATTAAATTTTCAACTGTATTGCTGTGGGCTTTTAGATTTGACACTAACATTTATTAATCCAAATACTTTAACAAAATTACATCTTTTCAAATTATGCCACATGCAAATATATTTTTAAAGGTATAAATTAACATGTCATTTATATAAATATGCCTGAAATCAAAACAATTTCTAAGGTGCTTCTCAACCAAAATTGGAAGGTAACTTTAAAGATCTGGCAAGTAGTCATTTAAAACACATAAATATGTGAACGTATGTGAATATACATGCATATGTATATATATGTAAATCTGAATGCAATGATATGCAAATTCATTTAACTTATATTACTTATTTTGTAATAATTTATTACAGCAAAGAAATATTAGGGGAAATAACACTATGATAATAATAAACACCTTTTGTTGTGTGTTAAGGGCTATTATAATGCCTATATCATACGCTACCTGCATTATTTTGGATTTTTATTGCATAGTAATGCTACATTTCACATTATATATTTGATCTCTGCCACTGAAAATGAGTCATGTTATAAAGTTGTACTGCACACTCTATTCTTAAATTTGTTTCCATACTACTCCAAATGTAACCGTAAGTCCCTAGTGCACAACATGATTCAGAGGCTAATTCTCCATCTAGCACTCTCTCTTCCAATCTCCAGCTATTAAAGAATTGCATAATGGTATTTTAAATGTTTCGGCTTAGAAAATGTGCTCCTATCAGTAATCTTATAAATTATGTCATAAAGGATAACTGACAACCATAGTGGACTCATAAATACTAAATGAATTAGTAATAAAATCTCTACTAATTCCATCTGAAATTAAAGGCATAGCTTTTAATGAAAGTAATTTTTATGCTTTTTACTCCTTCTATGCTGAATATGTTATCTATTTCAAGTAAAATAAAAGATCCTTCATTTGACTCAGTTTGTAATGTAAGAAATTATCCAACAAATTTTTTTTTTTTTTTTTTTTGAGATGGAGTCTTGCTCTGTTACCCAGGCTGGAGTGCAGTGGCGCAATCTCAGCTCACTGGAACCTCTACCTCCTGGGTTCCAGCGATTCCCCTGCCTCAACCTCTCGAGTAGCTGGGACAATCGGCACACACCACCACACCCAGCTAATTTCTGTATTTTTAGTAGAGACGGGGTTTCACCATGTTGGCCAGGATGGTCTGGATCTCGTGACCTCGTGATCCGTCCACTTGGGCCTCCCAAAATGCTGGGATTACAGGTGTGAGCCACCGTGCCCTATCCCAAAAATTTTAATGAAAGATGTGATCCAAAAAGTTTTACCTACATTCAAGGCAGCCTCAACTTGAGAGAGAATTTGAAGGGTGGTCAGTTTGTTTCAGTTTGCCTGGGATAGTCCCTCCCCAGTTTTAGTACTAAAAATCCTGTGTTCAGTTGGGCGTGGTGACTCAGGCCTGTAATCCCAGCACTCTGGGAGGCTGAGGCAAGCGGATCACAAGGTCAGGAGATGGAGACCGTGTTGGCTAACACAGAGAAACCCAGTCTCCACTAAAAATAAAAAAAAAAATTAAAAATTAAAAATTAGCTGGGCGTGGTGGCAAGTGCCTGCAGTCCCAGCTACTCAGGAGGCTGAGGCAGGAGAATCACTTGAACCCGGGAGGTAGGGGTTGCAGTGAGCTGAGATCACGCCACTGCACTGCTGCCTAGGCGACAGAATCAGAATCAGACTCTGCCTCCAAAAAAAAAAAAAAAAAAAAAAAAAAGTCCTGTGTTCACAGAACTCCTTCAGTGCCTACAGTTAGTTAATGTAGAGGTAACACTCAAACATATGGTCCTTTATGCTGTTTAACCACTTATGTTGTGAATGTTTCACACACACACAAAAAAGTAAGTAGGCTTTTTTGGTTACAAAATAGTATGTTTAGGCCAGACGCGGTGGCTCACGCCTATACCTAATCGACATGGAGAAACCCCATCTCTACTAAAAAATACAAAATTAGCTAGGTGTGGTGGTGCATGCCTGTATTTCCAGCTACTCGGGAGGCTGAGGCAGGAGAATTACTTGAACTGGGGAGGTGGAGGTTACAGTGAGCCGAGATTATGGGCCATTGCACTCCAGCCTGGGCAACAAGAGAGAAACTCCATGTCAAAAAAAAAAAAAAGAAAAAGAAAAAAGACAGAAAATTGTAATCAAGAATAGAGCAGTGGTTAGGTGAGATTGAAGAGGGGAAGAGGAAGGGAAGGATGGAGAAAGGCTAGTCAATGGGTACAAAGTTACAATTAGATAGAATAAATTTTGGTGTTCTGTTACACAGTAGGGTGACTATGTTTAACAGTAAAATATTGTATGTATATAATTTCTCACTACAAAGAAATGATAAATACACAGGTGATGGATATACTAGCTAAACTGGTTGTATCATAACATAGCTATGTATCCAAACATCAGATTATACCCCATAAATACATACAATTACAATGTGTCAATTTTAAAAAATTAAAAAAAAAAAACTGTAATCAAGTTACGGTGATTACTATCACTCACAAGATCAGGATACACTGGCTCTAAAGTAGGAAGGAATGCAGGTAATTACTGTTCCCTTCAGTTACATTCATGCATTTGAAGAGTAGTGCCATTATCACATTCTTTCATGAATGCAAAATATAATATTCCACAATTTGATTAATTTCTCTCTGGCATGATTAGTCAAAAACAGTCTTGCAAAATGGCTTATATCTCTAAGACCAATTTCAACATGGTTTGGCGTTAACAATGATTTCTCTCATCAAATTCATGTATGAGTTTTATTATCTCAATGATTTAACTTGAATTATCATCAGGTAATGACAAGCAAAAGAGGAATGTCTGTTTACAATAAACTAAAATACTGAATAATCACTTAAAAGAAAGGAAAATGATATTTTCAAGTCTAAATTCTGCCTCTTTTCTAGGCAAGAGAAGGCAAAGTATTGAAAAATATCCTTGCACCTTTAGAATAATGCTTATTTAAAAACATCCTTAAAACGTTATTTGAGTTTAAAGAAGTTAATCATAAGAACCACAAACAAACAGTGGACCTGACTGCAGAACTTACTTTGCAATCAGAAAAGTGGTGATTGGGCTGGAAAACAAATTATGACACTGTAACATTTTCAACGTTCACCTGCTTTAGTTTATTTCTTTGCAGATTGAACACAGAATTGACTCAGTAATCCTTCTGGCTCAAGCTCAACATAAAGACAGCCTTACTTTTCAAAAAATAATAGAAGCATTACAATAGTCATCATGCAGTTCATATTCCAAGCAATTTGCTTTCTCATCTTGCCTAGACCCTGCACTGGTTTCTATTTCCTTTCTGTTTCACTTCTTGCTGTTCCTATTATGGAAGCTAGTGGGCATCTAACTTTTTCATGTGGTGTGGACCACCAAACATAAACACATTTGCCCCATCTACATGAGACTGTTGCAGATTTCACTCAAGACAAATGGAAACCCAAGGGGAAACTAGTCAACTTGTCAAAACATATTTTTTCTGTAATGTGTAAATAAAGTCTATCTAAATAGGGCTTGAGGTACAGGAAAAAGAAATGGACTATCTCCTGTCATCAAATTGCTTCTGCTGCCTACCCTGTAGTCTACTTATTTCTTGAGCCTTTATAAACCAGAGGATTTGAAGACAAGAAAGTGAGAAGAGAAAGAACAGAGGAGAAGGAGAAAAACAGAACATTAAGGATCATCTATGCTTCTCTAAATCAATGTCTTCCCAGCATATTTAGGAAATGGTATTATTTATATGGTACATTAGGGTAAACGGACAAGGTTGCTCAAGGTTGCTAAGGCAAACCAACCCGCTAGAGGACACTGGCTACCGCAAGGGCTCGGGAGTTTAACATCTCAACTTAGTGAGATCACTATGATGCGATGATCAAGCACAAATATAGATAGATGCTTTAAAGGATCTCAGATATAGTTATTTAGGCAAAATTACATAAAGAAACTTGGGAGACATTAAAAAATGTAATCATCAGCTTAATAAATATGTGAAGTTGCTTTTCTCAAGGTTTTTTGTTTTGTTTTGTTTTTTAAGATGGAGTCTTGCTCTGTTGCTCATGCTGGAGTGCTGTGGCACAATCTTAGCTCACTGCAACCTCTACCTCCTGGGCTCAAGTGATTCTCCTGCCTCAGCCTCCCGAGTAGCTGGGAGTACAGGTGCATGCCACCATGCCCGGCTAATTTTTTTGTATTTTTAGTAGAGATGGGGTTTCACTGTGTTAGCCAGGATGGTCTCGACCTCCCGACCTCCTGATCCACCAACCTCAGCCTCCCAAAGTGCTGGGATTATAGGCATGAGCCACTGTACCTGGTCTCTAAAGGTTTTAAAATAATACCTATGATATAAAAAATAGTTTAATAGGCCAATCGCAGTGGCTCACACCTATAATCCCAGCACTTTGAGAGGCCGAGGTGGGCGGATCACAAGATCAAGAGATCAAGACAATCCTAGCCAACATGGTGAAACCCCATCTCTACTAAAAATAGAAAAATTAGCTGGGCATGGTGGTGCATGCCTGCAGTCCCAGCTACCCGGGAGGCTGAGGCAGAAGAATTGCTTGAATCCGGGAGGTGGAGTTTGCAGTGAGCCAAGATTGTGCCACTGCACTCCAGCCTGGTGACAGAGCGAGACTCTGTCTCAATAAATAAATAAATAGTTTAATAGAAGCCACATTTTTCCAATCTAATAGGAATCCTTGGTCAGTCACTACAATATGCACTCTACACGTCTCTCCTTTGATCCTCAAAATGAAGATCAACATTGAGAAACAGAGAGAGTTTATGGTGGTGGATGAGGTAAACATCAAAGAGCAAAACTAGAATTTCAACTCAGATTTCTCTTACTCCAAAGCTCATGCTCTTTCTATTAAAGCTGTGGTTAAAAAAAAAAAAATGGTCAAAATAACACTTTCAAACCCACTCCCCCCAAAAAAAGAACACTTTCTTTTCACAGTGCTACACAAAAACCCAATTTATAAAACAGGTAAAAGTGGAGCTGCTCTGTGTGAGCACATGCGTAGGGGAATGGGGTGAAGGGGGGAAGTTTCCAATCCCATTAGCAACCTCTGATGCATGTTGATCAAAATCCCTTGGGTACCTTGGAGGACACCTTAAAATTCACATCCACTCGTAAACCTCCAGTAAAAAATGCTTAAAACACAAATGCATCTCTGTTACACCATATCATGCATTATAGATTATTTGCTTTATTTGTGTGCTTGTCTTGTTTGGTTGTTTTGTTTTTAAGAGCCAGGGTCTCACCTGCCGAGGCTGGGGTGCAGTGGCTACTCACAGGCACCATGGTCACTACTACGGCCCAGATCTGGTCTCAAGCCATCATCATGCCTCAGCCTCCTAAACAGCTGAAACTACAGTTCTGCACAATGGCAACTGACTTGTATACTTGTTTTTCTCTCTTATTGGGTCTTTAAGGGCACGGAGAAGAAAGAAAAGAGTCTAACAAAAAAGAAGGAGAATGACAAGTAAAACTAAGCATTCAGTCAATGGCCATATATTAACGGTACGTTTCCATAATCATGGGAGAATATTGTTTCTCATCTTCATTCCTGTCTCACCACAAGTATATCTGGAGGAGTGAAATGTTAAACATGTGGACGACCAATTCTTTTAAGGATTGTTCAACTAAAACATTTCTCAACAACAAAACCAAGCCTGCCTTCCAGAAGCAACCTGGGGCACTACTTATGTTCACACACAACATGGTATCTTGAAAATAGTAGCCTGAACAAACAGCTTTTATTGTTTCTAAATTTAAACAAACTGAACAATTCATTTAAGTACTTCTCTAAATTCTCTAACACCTTTTCAGTCCAATTCTATTTTTTCTCTCATAAATTCAAACACAGAAGAAGAAATCAGCCCCTACAGTATAGAAAGATATCTATCAAAGAGACTGCTAGTCAGGCAAAAAGATAAAGTCTCAGCAAAGGGATAGACTCTTATCTTTAATTCATCCTAGACAAATACTGTGACCTCCATTAAAAGTACATTATCAGCATTTTTGACAAGTAGTTATCAGTGTTTGCTAATTTCTAATTTGAATGTAACTCAACACTGTAGATTTTCCACAATATTATTTTTTATTGCGATTAACTGGCCTCATACCATTTTTTTTTTTTTTTTCTAGACAGAGTCTCACTCTGTCTTCCAGACTGGAGTGCAGTGGCTTGATCATAGTACACTGCAGCCTCAACCTTCAGGGCTAAAGTGATCTTCCCTGTCTTAGCCTACTGAGTAGCTGGGACTATCGGCCTGTGCCACCACACGTAGTTTTTTTCTTTTTTTTTTTTCCTGTAGAGACAGGGTTTCACCATGTTGCCCAAGCTGGTCTTGAAATCCTGGGCACGAGTGATCTTCCCACCTCATTCACCCTAAGTGTTGGGATTACAGGTATGAGCCACCATGCCCAGCCTGGCCTTATATGTTAACACACCTAAAGAAAATGCATTACCAAATGTTTTACTTTCACGTCTCTGGATATATACAATATTCCTGACAAGGTCATTCAAAGTAAGTGAGATATAATGTTGTTCAACTTGGGCTTGTGTGTATCCACCTTAATTACTTCCTGAAAGCAGTTTTACAAAACAGTAAAGCCAGGCTGGGTGGGGTGGCTCCCGCCTGTAATCCTAGCACTTTGGGAGGCCAAGGCGGGTGGATCACTTAAGGTCAGGAGTTCATGACCAGCCTGGCCAACATTGTGAAACCTCATCTCTACTAAAAATACAAAAAAATTAGCCAGGCATAGTGGTGAACACCTATGATCCCAGCTACCTGGGAGGCTGAGACAGGAGAATCACTTGAACCCGGGAGGCAGAAGATGCCGAGAGCCGAGATCGCGCCATTGCACTCCAGCTTGGATGACAGAGTGAAACTCCATCTCAAAAAAAACCTCAAAAACCATAAAACGAACAAACAAAAAACAGTACAGCCTTACTCTGTTTTGACTCCATGGTTCTATTTTTCACATTTGATCACAGAACATAAAGACAATCTTTCCAAATTGTATGTACCAACATACATTCTAGCTGAATCTTAACTGATTTAGAAAGAAGTCATGAAATACAATAAAACGAAGAAAATGAGCTTAGACAATAAAAGTTGAAAGCAGCATGATAACAAAATTAAAATCACATTTTTCAAACCACATTATATAAAAGATATAAAGGTCTTCTATGAAGATGCCCATATGGAGCCAATATCAATCAGTATAACAGGAAAGCTTGATTATTTTTGCCAGCAATGTAGATGCATCTACAATGAATTATGCACATTCTCCAGTGTTCACTTATGACCGCCACTATACAGCAACAAAAAAGCTGCCTGAATTTAAACTTCAGTAAAAAAGCTGACTAGCTCAGGAGTGTCCCACTAATAGCCTTGTCTCTCCATTGCCTCAGTTAATGACAACTCTATTCTTACCATTTGCTTAGCTCAAAAGCCTTGGAAATTTTCCTTCACTCCTGTCATATCTCACACATCTAGTGTATAATTTTAGTAAACTTCTATCCATTATACTTTCAAAAAGTTAGAAAGAATCATTAGAAATTATGGATTGTTGCCAGGTGCAGTGGCTCACGCTTGTAATCCCAGCACTTTGGGAGATGGAGGTGGGCAGATCGCTTGAGGTCAGGAGTTCAAGACCAGCCTGACCAGCATGGTGAAACCCCATCTCTACTAAAAATACAAAAATTAGCTGGGTGTGGTGGCGGGCACCTGTAATCACTGCTACTCAGGAGGCTGAGGCAGGAGACTCACTTGAACTGGGGAGGTGGAGGTTGCAGTGAGCCGAGATCATGCCACTGCACTCCAGCCTGGGAGACAGAGCCATACAAAAAAAAATAAAAAAAAAAAAAAAAAAAAAAGAAAAAGAACAAGGAAAGATAAATGACGGATTCTATTGATCAAAAGTAGTCAAATACTGGCAATTTCATATGGTACAAACTGACACTGAAGCCACCATTGCAAAATTGTAACTGAGACAGTGAAAGAGATCTGACCTAACCAACTCCATCTTGCTTTTAACCTCCAAGCTGTCCTTGTTCATTCCTGGGCATACGCTGCACTAACTTTGGGAGGACCTTAGTTTATAGTTTAAAACAAAGATGTTGACAGGCATTTCCCAAGCCAAATTCCCCTCTTGCCTGGGGACTAGGCTGTCTTTGTAGGACTAACAAATTAGCCGCAAGATTAGAAATTACGGTTTAGGAGTCATGCAGCTGGAGGCTACAAGATTCTGAACCTTCCTAAACTGCTCCAAAGATCAGTGCTTGAGAAATTTTGCAGACCTTGCACTTGATGGATCAGCTGGCACCACCCAGATTGATAAACTGGCTCATCTGATCTTGTGTCCCCCACCGAGGAACTGACTCAGCACAAGAATACAGCTTGGACTCCCTATGATTTCCTCTCTGATCTAACGAATCAGTACTCCCAGCTCACTGGCTTCCCCCCACCAAGTTGTCCTTAAAAACTCTGTCTAACATTGGCCTTAATGTGAAGTATTAAAAAAAAAAAAAACAACTCTGATCCCCAAATGCTCAGGGAGACTAATTTGAGTAAAAAAAAAAAACTCTGGTCTCCTGCACAGCCAGCTAGGCATGAATCACTCTTTATTGCAATTGTCCTATCTTAATAAATCAGTTCTGTCTAGGCAGTTGACAAGGTGAACTCAATGGGGAGTTACATCATATCTAGGTATTCGGCTACTTTTCATCACTTCTGCTAACACTAGCCTGGATTGCTGCAATAGCCTCCTGGATTATTGCAATTACTTCCTATCGGGTCTCCCTGCTTCTTATCTGCCTCACTTATCAGTCTATTCTTAACACAGCATTCAGGGTGATTCTGTTTGTACCTAAGTGAGTGCATGTCTCTCCTCTGCTCAAAACCTTTCAATGGCTTCTCATCTTTTAATAATAGCTCAGGTCCTTATTATGACCCATAAGTTTCTTTCTTTCTTTCTTTCTTTTTACTTATTTTTTATTTTTTGAGACAGAGTGTCACTCTGTTACCCCGGCTGGAGTGCAATGGTGCGATCTCAGCTCACTGCAACCTCTACCTCCCAGGTTCAAGCAATTCTCCTGCCTCTGCCTCCCGAGTGTGTGGATTGCAGGCACCTGCCATCAGGCCCAGCTAATTTTTGTTTTTTTTGTTTTTTTTTTTTTTTTTGGTAAAGATAGGGTTTCACCATAATGGCCAGGCTGGTCTCAAACTCTTGAGCTCAAGTGATCCACCCACCTTGGTCTCCCAAAGTGCTAGGATTACAGGTGTGAGCCACCATGCTGGCTGACCCATAAGTTTCTATATCATTTGGGTATACAACTCCCTCCACCCCTCACGATTTTTCTTACCTTATCTTCTATTACTCTCCCTCTCATTCATGAGCTGCAGGCAACTGAACTCACTACTTTTACTTTTCCTAGAACACACCAGGCATGCTTTTGCCTCAGGGTCTTTGCATTTGGAATGCTTGGAATGCTCTTTCCCCACATATCTGCATGACTTAACTTTCTTTAGATCCTTATTCAGAAATCAGCAAGTCAATAAGGCTTTCCCTTCTGTGCTAAAATGCCAACTTACCACCAAACTCCCTCGGCATTTAACATCTTTGAATATACTTTGCAATGTCTTTATTTTGTCTGTTTGTCCTTACTATTACATAAGCTCCAGGAAGACGGAAATGTTTATCTGTTTTGTGTACTATGGTATTCCCAGAACTACAACACTATCTAGCAGATTGGGAGGCACTTAATAAATTTTTGCTGAATGAATGAATGAATTAGTCTTAAAAATGAGGGTGATCGGCCGGGCGTGGTGGCTCACGCCTGTAATCCAAGCACTTTGGAAGCCAAGGTGGGCGGATCACCTGAGGTCGGGAGTTTAAAACCAGCCTGACCAACATGGTGAAACCCCGTCTTTATTAAATATATATATATATATATATATATAGATATAGATATATAAATTAGGGTGATCAGTAGTTTAATTCACTTTTTATTCCATTCTCTGAATCCCATTCATGCTGATTCTTCGGTGGAAATCTTGTCACTTGGCAAATTCAGAGTGAGGAAATCTCATTTTCCTCATGAATTAATCCAGGAGGGGGCCAGGTAAAGAAGTATAGCAAGGATTTAAATTTCTCTATGGTATTCTTCAGGAATAGAGGAACAGTCTAATCTTGCCTTTTCTTTTCCTTCCCCGATACCCCTAAAGGCCATGATTGATTGTCCAGTAACTTTCTTGTTATGTCAAGATTAGAACTGGCAGAGAAAAAACAGGTTGGTGACTTCACATACCTTGGGCCTTAAAACTGTTTCCAGCCGGGCACGGTGGCTCAAGCCTGTAATCCCAGCACTTTGGGAGGCCGAGGCGGGTGGATCACGAGGTCAAGAGATCGAGACCATCCTGGTCAACATGGTGAAACCCTGTCTCTACTAAAAATACAAAACATTAGCTGGGCATGGTGGCACGTGCCTATAATCCCGGCTACTCAGGAGGCTGAGGCAGGAGAATTGCCTGAACCCAGGAGGCAGAGGTTGCAATGAGCCGAGATTGCGCCATTGCACTCCAGCCTGGGTAACGAGCGAAACTCCGTCTCAAAAACAAAAACAAAAACAAAAAAAACTGTTTCCAGGTTTTCCCACCCAAATTTTCTTTTTTTTTGAGACGGAGTCTTGCTCTGTCGCCAGGCTGGAGTGTAGTGGTACGATCTCGGCTCCCTGCAACCTTTGCCTCCCGGGTTCAAGTGATTTCTCCTGCCTCAGCCTCCCAAGTAGCTGGGACTATAGGTGCGTGCCACCATGCCCAGTTAATTTTTTTTTTCTTTTGTATTTTTAGTAGAGATGGGGTTTCACCATGTTAGCAAGGCTGGTTTTGATCTCCTGACCTGGTGATCCACCTGCCTCACAGCCTCCCAAAGTGCTGGGATGACAGGCGTGAGCCACCATTCCTGGCCTGACTATTTCTTAAGGACTCAAACAGATCCTTCAACAAAGAAGAGATCAAATTTTAGTTGGATTATCTACTATTTTGTATAACTTATATTTAATGTTGTCATTTAGAACTGACCAGTATCTAAACATAGCACTTTCTTTGTAGACATGGATAAGTTGCTGGGAAACATTCTGGCAATTATAAGGAGATTCAGAGAAATATACTTCTTGAAATGTTATTTATAAAGCATTTTCTCTAGCAACACTAGCAAAACAAGCCATTTTAAAAGTGTAACTACAGTTCTTTTAGGTTCTTGTATGACAAAGTTACCTTACTGCTAAAATCCATGGACCATCAGGAAATATTACATGTGGGCAGGCATTTCATTATTATGTAAGTCTTGAGAATGCATCAATGAAAATTGGGTATAAAAAATGTAAAATTGAGCAAGTCACTGATAAAAGAAAATGTTGAACAAAAATCTGCTAGCAGAGGCTTTTTTTTTTAAACAGAGTTTCGCTATTGTTGCCCAGGCTGGAAAGCAATGGTACGATCTAGGCTCACCGCAACCTCCGCCTCTCAGGTTCAAGCACTTCTGCCTCAGCCTCTCAAGTAGCTGGGGTTACAGGCATGTGCCACCATGCCTGGCTAATTTTGTATTTTTAGTAGAGGCTGGGTTTCACCATGTTGGTCATGGCTAGTCTCGAACTGCTGACCTCAGGTGATCTGCCTGCCTGGGCCTCCCAATGTGCTGGGATTACAGGCATAAGCCACCATGCCCAGCCTTAGCAGAGGCTTTTTAACACATAAGACTTGTAGGCTATACAGAAGTAAAGGGAAAAGGGAGTATAGCAAGCAAAGCAAAGTGATGGGATTTGAGGAATACAGCAGCTCTGCCACTTCAAATGCCAGAGACCTTAATAAGCACAGTGTGAGAAGACTTCTTACCTGGAAGTGAGTCAAGGTCAATCTGTAAGACAAGAGTAGGTTAAGCAGTAATGAAATACTGTTTCATTTAATTAGGAAGTTAGGTGGTTTATGCCTAGATTATTCAATTTCTTTCCAACCTTGCCACAAACAGTATTTTTTAGTCATTGCTAATATGTATGTATAACTACTCAGTGTTTAGACAGTAGTGACGTTGTATGGAAATGATTTCTTTCAATATCAAAAACCTATTGAAAATAGATGATAATGTAATCTCTAAGACTGCAAACATATGGAGAACCCATAGGATCTGCCTTTCAAGCCACCTGAAGCACAAATACTATCCAAGTGCCAGGTCTCCAAATGGCAAACATACTAAGTAGAAACAACTAACCTCTAAAGAAGGTTGAGTCATACCAATCTAATCTATAGGAATGATTTCTTATATCTAAGTACGTGCTAATGAAATTTATATGACTAATGTTTTTACTATTTTCTATTGAGACTGAGTCTGAACCTATAAAACCTTAGTAAATACGATGAAAAAATAAAACGAATTTTTACATAGCTTCAAAATCTCCTCTGGCAAAATCTATTGCTTATAAATCACATGTATCTACAGTCTTCCTCCAATCTACTGATCATTCAATCTCATAACAGAAATGAAAGAGTTTCCATTCAAATGAAGGGCAGGACTGTTTCAGACAAAGGGCACAACCAGTTTGCCAAACAAGACGCAAGGGTTAAACCTGAAAGGCAGGATGCATGCTCTAAGCTTTTGCATAAATGCTCATTTCATTTTTCCCCATACACAATCAGCTATGACGATTTCTACTTTACAGGAATAAACTCTTAGTTTCACATGGCAAGGGTTTTGTAATTGGCAAGATCATCCTGGTGATTCAACAGTGGCTTTTTATTCAAGTCAGCAGCCTTTCAGTGGGGTTCTACTCAAAAACCTTATTTATACATATAATAAGAGCTTCTTCTTTAGGCACTCAAGACTCAGAGGGGTCTGGTCTCAATAGACATTTCTGTCTTATCTTAAGCTGCCCTATTCACAATTCATTATCTACCCAATAATCCAATTAAATGTAACAATTCACTGCTCCTTACCTTTCAGAGATTCCCACTTCTCAGTCTTTGTTAACTGTCTCTTTAGTGTGGAAAGTCTTTTTTTCTTATTTCTATTCCTACTTCAGATTCAAAGCTTACAGCTAGTTCCTTTAAGGTAAGAGCACAAAGTTCCAAAGCAAATGTTTATCTGTCGCAAGTGCTTCCATAAGGCTAAGTTGGATAAGTAGGAACAAATACTCATGGGGAAATGAATTTGTGACCCTGGTCCTCCAAAAACAGGGCTGTATCATAACCACCCAGATAAAAAGAAATTAGAGAGTGTATTCAAATGCGGAGAAGGATGAAATGATAAACTGATTGCAAGGAAATGGAAAAAGATATCATTCTATGATGCCTGGCATTGACTCTATTTTCTCCAATACTGGTAATGCTGAATTTGGTTTAGAGATAAGGAAGGCTCAGAATTTGTAAACATCCCATTAAATGAGAATGTATACAGATTGCAGAAATTCTCCCTGAATGGTAATGATAGGTCTGTATGAAAAAGAGCAGTGATACAGCAAGATTTGAACATTCCAGGTCAGCTGACAGCTTACAGTAAAGGGGCCAGGAAGGTTATCCCTACCTACCACAAACCCTCCCCACAACTTCACCACCACCGGTGGCCCTGCCCCCTGAAGCTACTATGGGGGCCAAAGAAAGCTATACTAAATTCTGCTGAATGTACCTCTCCCCTCACCATCTACAACATGGTATATCCTTGGCTAATTCAAACAGCATCCTTTTCTAACCTGAGAAGGAGAGAAGAAGGGAGGGAAAGAAGGAGAGAGGAAATGATGGGTTTGGATTTGCTGCCAATCTGGATCTGATCAGAAATGCCTTTAATGACACTTTGCCGTAGAGCTGTAAATTAATTAAATCAGGTGTGTACTGAAGGTTTTTTAAAAAATACATTTTATTCAATCATGTTCAATTTATTTCACAGGCAAACGTTTTTCCGGAGCCAGACATAAAATTTAAAATGCCACTAGGTATGAGGTTGTTAAAAGCATCTCCAGGTGAGAAAAACACTGTTCAGCACAACCAGCTGAACTGCCCTAGTGACATGACAGCTCCCTGCCTTCTTGCCTCCCATTCTTTTTCTTTTTTCTTTTTGAGTCCAGGTCTCGCTCTGTCACCCAGGCTGGAGTGCAATGGTACGATCTCAGTTCACTGCAACCTCTGCCTCCCGGGTTCAAGTGATTCTCCCTGACTCAGCATCCCAACTAGCTGGAATTACAGGCATGCACCACCATACCTGGCTAATTTTTGTATTTTTTTTTTTTTTTTAGTAAAGATAGGGTTTCACCATGTTTGCCAGGTTGGTTTCAAACTCCTGACCTCAGGTGATCCACCAGTCTTGGCCTCCCAAAGTGCTGGGATTACAGGCATGAGCCACCACGCCTGGCCAATTTTGTTGCTGTTGTTGGTTTTTGGTTTGTTTGTTTGTTTGTTTTAAGATGGGGTTTCACTCTTGTTGCCCAGGCTGGAGTGCAATGCCCTGATCTCAGTGCACTGCAACCTCTGCCTCCCAGGTTCAAGTGATTCTCCTGCCTCAGCCTCCCAAGAAGCTGGGATTACAGGTGCCCACCACCACCCCAGCTAATTTTTGTATATTTTGTAGAGACGAGGGTTTCACCATGTTGACCAGGCTGGTTTTGAACTCCAGACCGCAGGTGATCCACCTGCCTCAGACTCCCAAAGTGCTGGGAATACAGGCATGAGCCACTGTACCCAGCCTAGCCTCCCATTCTTTGGCTGTTTTCTCCATCTGAGATTTCTTAGTTCCTACTCTTGGCTATGGCAGTTAGACACTGCCTCAGCTCAGCTTAGGATAGATGATGTCGATTGACTTTCAATGGTCTCCTGCCATGACTCTTCGACTATGGTGAATCTGACACCCTCCTACTTCCTACATATTCATTTTCACCACTGTTCAGTCCTTTATTTGTTGTTCTATCAAGGTGTGCTTCAGCCATACTGTTTTATTGCCTACTATGGTCTCTCTCCTTGAAAGTGTGTATACTACCTAAGAACAAATGCAAAATAAAAATAACTATAGGTCCTTTCTCATATTGAAACAACAAAATGCACTAATCGATATATTAAAAAATATAATCCAACTCCGTTGATAACAAAATACTCACTTTACAACATTGCAGTGACTATAGCAGCATACAAAATGCAATTTCTGAAAAGACAGCTTCATGTCAGTGTTTATATGCAACAGCATCCTTTATTAAAAAGGAAACAGCTATAATAAACACAAATCATAGTGACAGCAGGAATCATGCTATCAACAAACTCATCAAAATAGAATCAAACATCATGAGATGAATCCCATCATGGAGATACGTACAAGTAGTTTTCCCATATGGGATTCTCTGCTACTTCATTTTGAAACTAAATAACTAGGGCAACTGTTTGAAGCAATATATCTATCCAGGCCTTTTCAGTGTCTTTCTGTTCTCAGTAATGGTTCACAGAGGGTTTTATGTTGTAACATGACATTCTTTCATGATCACAGCTTCACTGCAGTCCCATGGTTTTCATGCTGCTGTTATAATTATTCAAGTTCGACCACTGTGATTTCTTTTCAGATCAACTAATACTGTTGTTGTTAAACACCTTTTGAATGTTTTAAGCAACTCATACAGCAAATGATACATTTACAAACTGACGATGCTTGGACAGTGTTTATGGTATGTTGTAACTGGATGGCATGATCTGAAAACCACATCCTTACTAATTAACAATAATGAGGCTTGCATTTATGCATAGCTTCATAGGGTTCTGAAGTCCTGGGTTTAATATAATCCATACTGTTTATTTATATATTAGCTAAAACTAGTCTATTTCCCATATTCAACATAAAGGGTATTATTGCCAGTGCATTTTAAAAATAATCCTATTTGATTTTTTCTCCCCCGAACATTTCAATGGAGATTTCCTATAATCAGGAAGCTTTGCTAATGAGGTCTATAGGCATGTTACAAACATTTTAACAATTTTTTCCTGTGTCCATTTTACCCATGCCTTTTGCAGAGAAGAATAGCTAGACCACCTTTTCCCAAACTGTCTGCCATACTTGAGATGTTAAAAATTACTGGCTGAGTGCAATGGCTCAGGCTTGTAACCCCAGCACTTTGGGAGGCCGAGGTGCGCAGATTGCCTGAGGTCAGGACTTACAGACCAGCCTGGCCAACATGGTGAAACCCCATCTCTACTAAAAATTCAAGAAAAACCGGGCGCGGTGGCTCAAGCCTGTAATTCCAGCACTTTGGGAGGCCGAGGCAGGTGGATCACGAGGTCAAGAGATCGAGACCATCCTGGTCAACACGGTGAAACCCCGTCTCTACTAAAATACAAAAAATTAGCTGGGCATGGTGGCGGGCATCTGTTATCCCAGCTACTTGGGAGGCTGAGGCAGGAGAATTGCCTGAACCCAGGAGGCGGAGGTTGCGGTGAGCCAAGATCGCGCCATTGCACTCCAGCCTGGGTAACAAGAGCGAAACTCCGTCTCGAAAAAAAAAAAAAAATTAAAAAAGAAAAATATTATATATACACACACACACACACACACACACACACACACAAACGCCCCATGGCTACATAAGTTAGGATAGTGTTTTATGTGTAGCTCCTTCTTATAGATTTACAATAAAAATAGCATATTAAAAGTCAGGCTGGGTGCAGTGGCTCACACCTGTGATCCCAGCACTTTGGGGGGCCGAGGTAGGTGAATCAAGAGGTCAGGGGATCGAGACCATCTGGCCAACATGGTGAAACCCTGTCTCTACTACAAATACAAAAATTAGCCTGGCATAGTGGCGTATGCCTGTAGTCCCAGCTGCTTGGGAGGCTGAGGGGGGAGAATCACTTGAACTCGGGAGGCCGCGGTTGCAGTGAGCCAAGATTGCGCTACTGCACTCCAGCCTGGTGACAGAGCGAGACTCCATCTCAAAAAAAAAAAAAAAAAAAAAAAAAAAAGTCATAAGAAGTTCTGCAGAAAATAGACCTGTTTGTCTTTGTTTAACTCAGCACATCCACAACTCATTTGCCACAGATGATCCCCCTGACTGCCTCCACACTTTTTCTTTTCCTTTTTTAAAGTTATTTGAACATCCTGTGGAACAATATTCTGTAGAATACAGTTTGGGAACACTAAACTCAATAAATAAATAATACTTCCTATGCATAATTTAATATAATTTCAACATCTCAAAACAACAACATATCATAACCTTCCGTCTTGAGAATGCTAGTTTATCAAGACTGGTATGAAACATTTTTCTGAATAGAACAGGACCAAGAGGAAAACACTGGGAATTTGCAACACTCTCTGTCTTACAATATACACAAACTATAGTCGGGTGTCACCTGTTCATAGCAAAAACAAGATGATTTATTGTTCCAGTATCAGAATGGAGTTGAAAAACAAAAACAATCAGGAAAGAGACCATAATCCATTAATGCTAAAACAGATTATTTCTCTTTACTGATCAAAGACACCAAGTAACCCAAATTCAAACCAATAAGGGAGTAGACCTTTCATCTATATAAGTAAAATAAATAAAAGTGGCATGGAAATCTGAATTGAAAAAGTTTAGTCAAGCACGAAGAGTGTCAAGAGCACCAAAACAAAATTGAACTGAGATCTTAATTAAGCAAGTTTTCCTCAAGTCATTTGCTTATGCAAGGTATAGGAGACATCGTCCAGCATTTTTTTTTTTTTTTGGAGACAGAGTCTTGCTCTATCCCCCAGGCTGGAGTGCAGTGGCAAGATCTCGGCTCACTGCAACCTTCGTCTCCCGGGTTCATGGAATTCTCATGGCTCAGGCTCCCAAGTAGCTGGAACTACAGGCACAGGCCACCATGCCCGACTAATTTTTGTAGTTTTGGTAGAGACGAGGTTTCACCATGTTGGTCAGGCTGGTCTTGAACTTCTGGACATCAGGTGATCCACCCACCTCAGCCTCCCAAAGTGCTGGGATTACAGTCATGAGCCCCTGTACCTGGCCAGAATCATTTTTTTTTTTTTTGAGACGGAGTTTCGCTCTTGTTACCCAGGCTGGAGTGCAATGGCCCGATCTCGGCTCACTGCAACCTCCGCCTCCTGGGTTCAAGCAATTCTCCTGCCTCAGCCTCCCGAGTAGCTGGGATTACAGTCGTGCGCCACCATGCCCATCTAATTTTTGCATTTTTAGTTGAGACAGGGTTTCACCATGTTGACCAGGATGTTCTCGATCTCAAGACCTTGTGATTCACCCATCTCGGCCTCCCAAAGTGCTGGGATTATAGGCGTGAGCCACCGTGCGCGGCCGAGAATCATTTTTAATAGATTGTTTTATAGCAAGCATATCATCAGAAATCAGAGCTGTACCTAAAGGATATATAAGACAGTTTTTTTCTCACCCAGTTGCACTGCCTCCTCAGAGGATGAGTGTCCAATACTTTTATAAAAGGTTTAATAAGTGTCTAACTTAGGCCGGGCGCGGTGGCTCAAGCCTGTAATCCCAGCACTTTGGGAGGCCGAGGTGGGTGGATCACGAGGTCAAGAGATCGAGACCATCCTGGTCAACATGGTGAAACCCCGTCTCTACTAAAATTACAAAAAATTAGCTGGGCATGGTGGCGTGTGCCTGTAATCCCAGCTACTCAGGAGGCTGAGGCAGGAGAATTGCCTGAACCCAGGAGGCGGAGGTTGCGGTGAGCCGAGATCGCGCCATTGCACTCCAGCCTGGGTAACAAGAGCGAAACTCCATCTCAAAAAAAAAAAAAAAAAAAAAAAAAAAAAAAAGTGTCTAACTTATTGACTGGGGTATACAGTTCTATAGTCCTTTGTTGAGCTCTACTGATATTCAAAAATCAGATCAGCTAATGTCATGCTACCCCAAAAACCTGATCCACTGTGAGATAAGGAGCTGGTGCAAGAATATAAATCAGCTGTTATTACATGGGGGATAGGTGATTCATGGCTGGTACTGGTCATATCAGTTATAGGTAATAATTTTTCAGAAAATACGCTGAATCCTTCTCTTTTAATTCATCATTTTGGTCCCACAAATATCCGGGTTTGAAATCTTGTTTAAGACTTAAAACATCTCGACAAAAACTTTAAAGTACCTTAATTTTGCTAACATATTTTGTGCTTAATCTCTGAAAGTTGGCCGTGTAAAAGTGAGTCAGAGGTAGGAAGTAAATTATCAAGAACAATCTGGCAGTCCTTCACATGTCTCAGTACCTTGCTACAAGCCATTCTGAATACTTTGCTTTATTTGTTGTTATAAACAAACACTTTATAACTTAAGGTATCTTTTTTTTTTTTTTCTTTTTGAGACGGAGTCTTGCTCTGTCACCAGGCTGGAGTGCAGGGGCGCAATCTCGGCTCATTGCAACCTCCGCCTCCTGGGTTCAAGCGATTCTTCCGCCTCAGCCTCCCGAGTAGGTGGGACCACAGGCTCGTGCCACCACGCCCGGCTAATTTTTTTGTATTTTTAGTAGAGACGGGGTTTCACCATGTTGGCCAGGATGGTCTTGATCTCCTGACCTTGTGATCCGCCCCTCTCGGCCTCCCAAAGTGCTGGGATTACAGGCGTGAGCCCCCGCGCCCGGCAACTTAAGATATCTTATATAAATTAAGGTACCATACGTAAAAAACATTTGTACTTAAGGTATCATATATAACAATTATTTGATTTAAATGGTTAAACTCATCATAGAGGGCATGACTCATGTCTAACTATATATATACATCTTAGCTCTCTGAACACCATGAGGACATCAAACTAATGCATCAAATTTACATAAAAGCAACTCATCCAATTACTTTAATTTTCACAATTGTTCAGTTATGAATAACTATGGAGATATTCTTCTTGTTTGTTTTAAAAAGTAAGCTATAACCAATTACTACTAGAGTTAGAGTTCGTCACTTTGGAGTTGGAGAGCCTCACTGAATTGTTTTCTCTCTTTTTATAACTACATATAGTTACTATAGGTATGTATTTCACTATCAATTGTATGCATTCTCTACCAAAATATGAAAAATAAAACGTTATTTCTTTTTTTTTTCACTGATAACAAAATATGTGAGGCATGACATCTTTATTCTCACAACAGGTTCAGGGACTGTCAAATTTGTAAGGCTTGTAGGATATAATGTCTTATTCCCATCCTGAAATACCAATCTCTAGTACTCACTTGACAGCTTTTTTCTTCAGATATCCAAATGACAACAGGTCTGACTAACATAAATCTTAGTAGTATGTTCTGGAGTGTGACCATTTGTCAACCAGGAAACTAATCAAGATGCCATTCAAATCTTTTAGCTGTGATCATTATTGATCACAATCTGTTACCAAATTCAAATAAGTACTCTACTACTGAATACATCAATTATTCTGCATCTTGTGTAACCCATTAACCATCTTAAGAAGCTATATCACCATATACACTATATAGAGAGTTACATAATTTAGGAAGAACAATGTACAATATATTCTACGAATTGCTACATGCTACAGGAAAAGTCTGTATTTTTTATGTCTTTCAGGTTTCAGAAAACCTTCGAACTCATATATAAGTTCCTAAGAATAGCAAAATATAATATCTCTAAAAACAGCACAGAATTGCAAATGACCTGTTCAACATTAATCCAATGTTTGTCAGTCTTACAACACACAACTGGGAATAGAATTCTTGTTACATCATTTATATCTATAATCACACTTTCTTGTTATATTACCAAGCATAATTCTCAAGCTTTTAGTGTTCTAAAAGAAAGGGGTGCAATAAACAAATATTAGCCAGGATTTAGACAAAGAAAAAATTGCCATGGATTTTCAACTGGAGTACAATTTAGCCTTGATATTTGATTTCGAGTGCATTTTAAATATATGACATATAGAATAAATTAACTATAAATGGCACTTATTATGCAGCTTCTATGAAAGAGTCTTGATTTAAAATTTAAAAGTCTGTTTACTTTAGTCATATATATTTCATCCAACGTATGTGTATAACTCTTCATTTTCTGACTGAAATACGAAAATATTTTGCTCTAGACTGACATTTGGCACTATTTTTTTTTTTTTTCTGACTTTCTCTCTTTCACCCAGGCTGGAGTGCAGTGGCACAATCTTGGCTTACTGCAACCTCCGCCTCCCGGTTCAAGCGATTCTCCTGCTTCCACCTTGAGTGGCTGGGATTACAGGAGTGTGCCACCATGTCCAGCTAATTTTTGTGTTTTTAGTAGAGACGGGGTTTCACCGTGTTGGCCAGGCTGGTTTCGAACTCCTGACGTCAAGTAATCCACCCACCTCGGCCTCCCAAAGTGCTGGGATTACAGGTGTGAGCCACCACGTCTGGCCACTGGCACTATTTTTATAATATCCATCCTGTTATCAGGTTGTTAAAATAGAAAGAACACTGGAATAACTTCATATCAGATGTCTGAGGTTCAAGACCTTCTTTGGTCACTAAGAAATGGTATGACGTTGGGCAAATCATCTGAACCTCGCAGTATCTCAAAATTGAGGGACATTGCACTCAGTGATGTCTAAAGTCCCTAAAAGTTGAATCTATGATTGAGGTCTTCTTAAAGTATTTTTCCATCAATACATTATTACAAGATAAATTTCAAGCTATGTAGTCTGTAACAAAGAATCTTCTGACTTTTCCATCTAGTATTTTCTACTAAGCATTCTCTAAAATGAAACATCTTAACCATAGGGGTTGATGGTAAACTTCACTGGGCAATTCATCGTATTTAAACCTGAATTTTTATGTTTTTGGGTATACTTTATCACCTGAAAATATAATAGTATTAATAGTACTAATATTAATATTATTATTATTAATACTAATGATAACTCAAGGTCCCCCGTATAATTTAGTTCAAGGCCTTACTAAAAATAATAACTATTATTCCTACTATTTAGAGGACACCATGTGTCTTGTACTATGCTGTACTCTTTGTCTTTGTCTCATTTAGTCCTCACAGCTAGCTCTTCTTATTTTCCCTCTTTATAGATCGTTCCCTGCTTGCCTTAAAAGTAATGAAATGAATGCTCAATTGGCGTGGAAAGATTTTTTAAAGTTTATTACATTCAATTAAGTGCCTCTCCTTTTCTATTCTGCATCAAAAATGTGGTAAACAGCTCAAGGGAGGCAGGCCAGCAAATTAACATTCTTCCTAGTCTGTGTAGCACTGACAAACTCACACAGGTAAGAAAATGAGGAAGAGTTCCTTAATAGTAAATGTGAAAAAATATATATGAAACCTGTAATTGCATAGATTATTTAATAACAAATATATGAGGAACTGCCTAATGATGAATTTCTATACTTCTGACTACTCAAACGAGTTTTGCAAACATGACTTCTTAAATCTTATCATTTAACTTTCATTTTCTTTTCAATTTAAGTAGCGTTAGATAAGCTATGTTGCACTTATCATAGATTCACTTCCATATTGAAAAAATTAGAAACTACAACACTCGCTTCAGTGTTCCTCGTTATTACTCAGTATATTATCAACAATGTCAGATACCATGTTCAATCCATGTGTCTGTTCTACCCATCTCAAAAAACCAAAAACAAAAAAACTCCTGAAAAACTCATGCCATATTTGTTATTTATTTAAGTTTCAGCTACTTACTAAATTCCAAGTGCCTAGTATCAGAGTATGAGGAAAAATTAATTAACAGCCAGAAATGATTTAAAAAAAAAATGCAGCAGTAGTCATAAATATGGCTGTAGCAACATACCCTAAGCCCTCCAAATCACAAGCAGAAGTATATAGAGGACATAACAACTGCTCCTGACCTTTCTGACAACTAAAACTGTGCAAATGTGTCTTTGTTTGGCAAGAAGACTGACTAGTAAACACATTAATTCTCACATCAATCTCAACACCATGGTATCCGTATATTATGGAGGGGGTGACTGTAGTATATAAACTAAAGGATATTCCCAAAGTCAGGAAATTCAGAAGACAATGAGGAATAGGCCTTAGTTTTCACAATAAGAACTCTAAGTTCCAGCTGGCATTTTGTAACAGGTGGAATCAAAATAGTAGTAATAGTACTGTTCTCTTGGAGGGAAAAGTCACACCAGTAGTAATTTATCCAAACCAATAGAACCAGTTTTCTCTTAACCTCTGTTTTGCTCCAATCACACTGAAAAAAAAAAATGCACTAAAAATCCACACTAAAATAAGCCGGCAGAGGCGTTTGGGGAATTGTGTAGGCTACTTTCACTCGCTAGCTCATGTTTGCCACCAGTGCTATTTTCATGAATAAAAATCTACAGGAAAATTGACAAAAACATATTACTGACGGGGGTTAGAGACCCTGTTCTATATAAATCTACATTATACAAGAAAACAGTATGTCAGGACAACTTCCCTGCTTTCAATTTCTACTGCTATTGTTATATTGTTTTCCACTCTTAAAATGAAGCAACTCTGCGATCAAGAATTTGATATAAGCTGCTAAATGAAGGTCTCCATTGGATATACTCTTTAAGAAAATTATTTCCCAAAAGGCCATCTTATAGTTCTGGTCTCTCTTACGATTTGTTGCTTGTGTAATTTCTGTATGTCAGAATTGGTTAGCTCATAGTGCTAATGAGGCCAAGGTCATGAGTCTGATTCCTGTACGAGCCAGTTAGTTTTGTTAAGAAAAAAAAAAGTTCTGTAGCCAATACCCATGACTATAGCTGGCCAGGGTACAAATTCATGTCCCAGGTTAAAATAGGAACCAGAAAATGTACAGATGGGGCAATTGCCCTAATGGCATACTTAAAAGAAATAGATTCCAGAGGAAGATGAATGCATTCATTAGTAAATATACCGAGTTCGGGGGTTGAGGATCTATATCTAGGTAGAAACATGCATCTTTCTTCATTTCCCTTGGCAATCTTCACCAGTCCCCAAACTTTAATCAACCCTTTAACATATAGGACTATTAGGTCTATATCTCCCTTTTTTGCTCATTCTTTGGCACACCAGACCTAATCTTCTAACCATTAGCTGCATGTTTCTACCTAGATATAGATCCTCAACCCCCGAACTCGGTATATTTACTAATGAATGCATTCCTCTTCCTCTGGAATCTATTTCTTTTAATGTTACCATCACCTTCCTTAATTATATAGGTTTAATCACTGGTGGTTTTCTTAATACTAATCTCTCTCGGCTCCCACATCCATTCAATAATAATCATTTTACCATTTATTTAGCATTTACCATGAGCTTTTGAAATTCAAATATTATCTTTTGCAGTAGCCACTCTGAACTTTCATCACTATTTACATACAAATTAGGAACTAAGATAGACAAGAGAATCAAGAAAGAAGGGAAGATAGAGGGAAATTATAAAAGCAGACGAAGTGTTTCATACACAAAAGCAAGATCAAGTAGCAATGGGGTAAAGAAAACACAAATGTAATGTCACATACTTGGAACTCCATAAAATTAGTTGAAAATTTGCTAAATTATAAAAATTACTCTCAATTTTACAATTCAATTTTGTGACCTACATATGTTTTAGAGAAAATAATACGATGATGACAGCGTATAACAAATAGTTTCAAGGTTCAATAGAATATGATACATCTAAATTGTTCTATTAAGTGCTATTGATTTTTTCTTGTGGATGCGCTACATTCCTATAATTATCTGTGTGAAATAAGAAAGACTAATCTGTCTCCTGTAACTAATATGCACAAACATAACTTGAAAAACTCAGAGAAATATAATTTCTTAAAAAAACTAGACAAAGTGCTATAGAAATAATCTCATGTTTTGATTCCAATATAATGTTACAAAGTGTTATTCAATGCAGATGCAAATCACTTCCTTTTTCTGGGTCTCAGTTTTCTCATCCATAAATTAAAACCAATGAACTAGAATGTTTCTTTTTTTTTTTTTTTTTTGAGACGGAGTTTCACTCTTGTTACCCAGGCTGGAGTGCAATGGCCCGATCTCGGCTCACCGCAACCTCCGCCTCCTGGGTTCAGGCAATTCTCCTGTCCCAGCCTCCTGAGTCGCTGGGATTACAGGCACGCGCCACCATGCCCAGCTAATTTTTTGTATTTTTAGTAGAGACGGGGTTTCACCACGTTGACCAGGATGGTCTCGATCTCTTGACCTCGTGATCCACCCGCCTCGGCCTCCCAAAGTGCTGGGATTACAGGCTTGAGCCACCGCGCCCGGCCCGAACTAGAATGTTTCTAAGTTACTTTCCAGTGCTAATAAATAAAACTCTTATCTCTATAGAAATCTTGCTTAGATAGGCTGGCACTGGTTAGTGAAAGAAAACCAACGAGGCAAGCCAGTCACCATCAGATAATTTATGGGTGAAAGTCAGCGGCTGTCTATTACTTAAGAGGTGAAGTCCAAGGTAGACAACAAGGGCTGGCATGTGACAAGATAAACTGTGAACCTACCCAGGATAAGAAGGCAAGGAATCCATTCAAATACAGGGGTGAATGAATGGTGGGCTGGAGATTCAATGCAGCAAATAAATTCTGCTAAACACCTTCTTTCAAGCTGTTTTTATAAGATCTCCCTTGTCCATAGAAGCTTATATTCCACCTGGTCTCAAATGCTACAATTTACCTTTGATACTTTGAACATATTAATATCATAAAAGAAATAAGGTAATTTTTGAAATTCAAGCGTTATTTTTTGCAGTAGACACTCTGAACTTTAATCATTATTCATGTACCAAGTAGGAACAAACTAAGATAGACAAGAGAATCAAGAAAATGTGAAACCAAGACTATTAAAACAATGTTGCTTTTCCCTGGAGTATAATTAAGTCTAAGTGCTTAAATTACAACAAAGAAATAAACACCTTTAACAATCTAAAAACATAGTGATTCTATAAAAATATCAAATATTTACAAAATATAAATTTCCGAAATTTACTTATTATATCTATTATAAAAGATGAGGCCTTCAAATACGTAAATCCCTAAATCCCTAGTCATGACATACACACAATTGTAATAAAGAAATGTTAATAAAGAAAGGCTTAAAATAAAAATGATAAGGCCTAAGCAAGGAAGATGATAACAGCATGAGAGATGTTGAGTAGGACACAGAGGTACTAGAATTTATAGTGATATTAGAAAATCTCTAAAAGTAGATTTGTTGGCCTAAGTCCTTTTTTTTTTTTTTCTTTTTCCCCAGACAGAGTCTTGCTCTGTTGCCCAGGCTGGAGTGCAGTGGCACAATCTCAGCTCACTGCAGCCTCCACCTACTGGGTTCAAGCAATTCTCCCACCTCAGCCTTCTGAGTAGCTGGGATTACAGGCGCCCACCACTGCACCCGGATAATTTTTCTATTTTTAGTACAGATGGGGTTTCACCATGGTGCCCGGGCTAGTAATTTTTAATGTCTGACTAAAAGAAAACAGACATCTTTCTACATAAAGATCTTTCTGGCAGTAAAAATTTCATCATGTGGATCTCTGTAATGAGAGGCTTTGAAAACACAGTAGACAATAACTTCAATTAAAATTTAATAAAATCTATTAAATACTATACAAATGGATGTTTAAAAAATTGCTTCTATGTTAGGAGGCTGAGACAGGAGGATTGCTTGATTCCAGGGGTTTTAGACCAATCTGGGCAACATAGCAAGACCTCGTCTCTACAAAAATAAAGATTAAAAAATTAGCCTGGTGTGCTGTCATGTACCTGTGGTCCCACCTATTCAAGAGGCTGAGGCAGGAGGATCCACTGCATGCTGTCACTGGCCTGGGCGACAGAGCGAGATTCTGTCTCCAATGGAAAAAAAAAAAAAATTGCTTCTATAAGTAGCTGATAATAAAACTAGCAGTATTAATAGAGTAGAAATATCAGTAGTGTAAATGTCAGAAGGACTGATTCAAATCCTATATATATCAATCACTAGTCATGTAATTTTGGCAAGTCACTTAACTGTTTCCTTATCTATAAACTAAGGATAACAACATATGCCTTGCCTGACAACCAGATAGTTGAAGAATCAAATGACAGTATTGTATATGAAAGTGTTTACTTGTATTAGTAGAAGCTATTCCTGGTACTGCCATTAATATTACCATCACTAGAGTTAAAATTCACAGAAAAAAAAATATGGAGATAGACACACTAGCTTTTTAAAATTATTTGTTTATTTTTTAGACAGTCTTGCTCTGTTGCCCAGGGTGGAGTGCAGTGGCACAATCTTGGCTCACTGCAACCTCCACCTCCCGGGTTCAAATCATTCTCCTGTCTCAGCCTCCCAAGTAGCTGGGACTACAGGCATGCGCCACCATGCCTGGCTAACTTTTTGTATTTTTAGTAGAGACGGGGTTTCACTGTGTTGGCCAGGCTGGTCTCAAACTCCTGACCTCAAGATCCACCCGCCTCAACCTCCCAAAGTCCTGGGATTACAAACGTGAGCCACCTTGCCCAGCCAGCTTTTTTTAAAATTTACTTTAATATTTTTTACATGGAGTTTTCGCTCTTGTTGCCGTGGCTGGAATGAAGTGGTGCAATCTCAGCTCACTGCAACCACTGCCTCCTCCACCTCCCGGGGTTCAGGTGATTCTCCTGCCTCAGCCACTGGGTAGCTGGGATTATAGGCACACGTCACCACGCCCGGCTAATTGTTTTGTATTTTTTAGTAGAGACGGGGTTTCACCATGTTGGCCAGGCTGGTCTTGAACTGCTGACCTCAGGTGATTTGACCGCCTCAGCCTCCCAAAGGGCTGGGATTGCAGGCATGAGTCACAGCGCCTTTTTTTTTTTTTTTTTTTGAGACAAGTCTGGCTCTGCTGCCCAGGCTGGAGTGCAGTGGCACGATCTCGGCTCACTGCAACCTCCGGCTCCTGGGTTCAAGCAATTCTTCCATCTCAGCCTCTCAAGTAGCTGGGATTACAGGCACCGACCACCACTCCTGGCTATTTTTTTTTTTTTTTTTTTTTTTGTAGCAGAGACGGGGTTTCACCATGTTGGCCAGGCTGGTCTCGAACTCCTGACCTCAAGTGATCCACCTGCCTCGGCGTCCCAAAGTGTTGAGATTACAAACATGAGCCACCGCACCCGGCCAAGACATACTAGCTTTCCTAAAGCCATTGTAGAACCTTGTTCTCTGGGTCCAACGATCCTTTTCCAACCAAGGTCAGAACAATCTTTATAATGACCTCAAGTCACTATCTAAATCTTTCAAGTCCCACATCGCCTTCAGGATATAATTAAACCCAAGGCCAACTTCCTGGGCATAAGTCCTGTGCAGTCACACACGGGCCAATGTTTAAAGAGCATGGTTCAATACTCTTACGCTGACATCTTAAAATTCTTAATGATTTTTTAACAAGGGCCCCACATTTTCATATTGTACTGGCTACGTAATTTTTGTGGCGACAAAAATTATGTAACCAGTCATGATCAAACTTTTTTTGATCCAAAGTCACTCAGAATGTGGATCATATTTACCTCTCCAGCTTTGCCTCCCCTGTTCCCTTGGAAACCATTCTAAGGCTCAATCATGCTAAACAACCTTTAGCTTCTTAAATGTCCCATGCTCTTTCAATCTCCTTTGTCTTTGCTAATAGTCTCCTTGCCCCGTTGCATTACAAGAAAATGAAAACAAAACAAATGGATCTCTTTTATAATTTTCAAATACAATCTTACTTCCAGAATTCTACTGCATTTTGCAATGGCATTTTAGGGTTGGTGGTGAAATATTAAGTTTTGATAACCCATGAATGTGATGGTATTTAATCATAATTACTGCCAAGGAAAGGAAAATAAGAATAGAAGGGATGAGGTCAAGAATTGGATTGCTGGCCGGGCGCCGTAGCTCATATCTGTAAGCCCAGCGCTTTGGGAGGCTGAGACAGGCAGATTACTTGAGGCCAGGAGTTCAAGACCAGCTTGGCCAACATGGCGAAAAGCTGTCTCTACTAAAAATGCCAAAAATTAGCCGGGCGTGTTGGCACATGTGAGTAATCCCAGCTACTGGGGAGGCTGAGGCAGGAGAATCGCTTGAACCCGGGAGGCAGTGGCTGCAGTGAGCCAAGATTGTACCACTGCACTCCAGCCTGGGTGACAGGGCAAGGCCCTGTGTGAAACAAACAGACAAACAGAAGAATTGGATTGTTGTTGTTTTTCCTGCTTCAGCCTCACCTTGAGCACAGTGTTTGCAGTGGTATTGGTCAAAGGTTAGGAACCCAGGGTTCTCAGAGCTACAACTTTCCGATTCTGATTTAATTGATCTGGGATGCTGCCCAGGCATCAGTATTTTTTAAAAGATCCCCAGGTGATTCTAATGTGTATTGAGGGCTGAGAACCACTGGGATACAGGAACCTTAAAGAGCAATAAGTTAAATGAGATGTAGCAGCTCAAGGTGTTGAGATATAAATAAGCCAACTAATTACCAGAGCAGGACTGCTGGGGAAGCCTATTAAATGGACAATGTAAATGAAGACATAAACACACTACCATTTAAAGCAAATCTAATAGAAAAGATTAGCAGCATTACAGTATGTTTTGCATTTGTGATTATCTTGAATATTTCTGAGTTTCTGAATGGACTAAACAATGTCCATGTATGTTGAAAGGCAAGTAGTGTGAAACTACCATTTCAACACCTGAGAAAATTATAGACAAATAATACATTAATTATGGACATGTGATGTTTTAACATCAATTTAGAGAGCAAGATTTCTGTACCCTTGCTGAATGTCAGATTTCTGTCTCCGAAATCCTGTATCTGGTTGGTAGAGTCTATAACTCATCTGAGCAAAAAGCAGTATGTTCACCTTCAAAATAATCATGGGAGCAGCAACACCCTCGACAAAAACAAATTGGTGAGTTTAGAAAATATATGGGAAGAATTCATCAATATAAAAACATTAGTTAACTAAGAAAATAAAGTTGTTACAAGAGAAGGAATGCTGCTCATGAAAACATTTAAAATGGAACACCTGAAATATATGAAAATATATGACATGTTAAGTTCATGGGGGTGCTAAGTAATCAAGAGGGACAGATGCGGAGCTTAACCAGTTCTAACTGGCTGGCTTTCCAAGGTTATGAGAAAATGCTCCTAGAGTAAATCAGATTTTTTCTTTCTTCTTTTTTTTTTTTTTTTTGGGGGGGATCTCACTCTGTCACCCAGGCTGTAGTGCAATTGCACAATCTCAGCTCGTTGCAACCTCCGCCTCCCAAGGTTCAAGCAATTCTCCTGCCTCAGCCTCCCTAGTAGCTGGGACTATAGGCATGTGCCACCACACCCACCTAATTTTTGCATTTTTAGTAGAGATGGGGTTACACCCTCTTGGCCAGGCTGGTCTCAAACTCCTGACCTCAAATGATCCACCCACCCTGGCCTCCCAAAGTGTTGGGATTATAAGTGTGAGCCACTGCACCCAGCCGAATCAGGTCTTTAAAAAGAGAAAGTGATGGTTCACAGGAAAAGAGCCCAGGCTTTGAAGCCAGGTAGATCTGGGTTTGGGTCTGGATTAGCTACTTATAGACTAGCTATGAATCCTGGACAAGCTGCTTCAACTCTATGAATCTCAGTTTATCTCATCTTAAAAAGTGATTGATTGGTAAAGTATTAAGAATTGTTGAAGCAGAATGATAGGTACACAGGTGTTCATTATGTCATTTTCTCTACTTTTGTAGATGTTTAATATTTTTCATAATAAACAAGTTAAAATCGTTTATATCTCAGATTAGGATAAAGACTAGAAATAAGGCCGGGTGCGGTGGCTCACGCCTGTAATCCCAGCACTTTGGGAGGCCGAGGCGGGTGGATCATGAGGTCAAGAGATCGAGACCATCCTGGTCAACATGGTGAAACCCCGTCTCTACTAAATATACAAAAAATTAGCTGGGCATGGTGGCACGTGCCTGTAATCCCAGCTACTCAGGAGGCTGAGGCAGGAGAATTGCCTGAACCTAGGAGGCGGAGGTTGCGGTGAGCCGAGATTGCGCCATTGCACTCCAGCCTGGGTAACAAGAGTTAAACTCTTGTCTCAAAAAAAAAAAAAAAAAAGACTAGAAATAAACATGAAAAGCCCAATTCATGGTAGATGCTAAATAAATGAGTGGGTTTTCGTTTCCTAACATAGCTTTCATCCTCTTATCACTCCACTCTCCTTGTTCCTTATAGCCATGCTATTCCACTCTAACACTCCACTTTCATTCCACTGATGCAGTTAACAGAAAATTCAGCCATATTCCAGTATTGAGATCATTGGCACCTGGATGATTCTCCACAGCTAATTCCACTTAAAAACATTCTCCATGACTTCAACAGTCATCTTCTATCATGACCACACAATGGTACTTTGTCATTAGCTGGATGACAAGTAAATGCTTATTTCTCCTCTGAAATCTTAAGCTCAAAATCCCACTCTAGTCCAGGCACAGTGGCTCACTCTTGTAATCCCAGCACTGTGGGAGGTCAAAGGAGTATGGATTGTGCGAGCCCAGGAATTCCAGACCAGCCTAGGCAACATGGTGAAACCCCATCTCTACAAAAAAATACAGAAATTAGCTGGGTGTGGGAGCAACAGGCCTGTAGTCTCAGCTGCTCAGGAGATAGGTGGGAGGATCACCTGAGCCCGGGGAGGTCGAGGCTGTGGTAGGCCAAGATTGTGCCACTGCACTCCAGCCTGGGTGTCGGAGTAAGACTAAGTAAGTATGTAAGTAAATAAAGAAATAAGTAAAATCCAAATCCCACCCTGTGACAGAGTCAGGCCTCCACTCTCACACATTCTCACTCTCCACAACATTTGGTGTTCAATTCCACAGAGATTTTTAGTTCCTATTAACCTCACGTATGTAATCTGACTAACCAGAGCTACACTGCTCTTGAAATCTCCAACATCCATTTTGTGATCACACTCACATATCTTGTAAGCCCTCTCATCCCCAGTGTACCTGCTCTTTGTCTGCAGAAATCTTTTCACTTAAGCCATCTATTAGTTGATTCCTGGCCTCCCTTCCTTGACGATCTAGCATGGCCCCACAGCTCATAAAGTAGCACTTAAACTACATAATCACTAGCTCTGTCAATTTCCTTCAACTTTACTGCTTCCACATCTGCCAAGTAACTTTAAGTACCATCTCTGCTGTTACACTAGCGTGACTGAAGGAAACTGAAGAAAATCACAGAACTATAAAGTAGAAACAATACTAATTTATACTCACCAATCTAAGCCAAGCCCTCAGCATCATCTGCATGCACTTTTCATTTCTATGTGTTTAGTTTTTCCTCCTTTGCTACACAGATACTTCTTCAAAACCACCATTGTTCTAAAATCCTGTATCCAGACTCTTTCAGCCAAACAGAAAATCCAGATTTGCATTTAAGTACTACTTACCATACACAACAAGATATTTGTCTTTCTGAAGGCAAAACTGTTGTGGTTTATTTATTTATTTATTTATTTTGAGACAGAGTCTCACTCTGTCACCCAGGCTGGAGTGCAGTGGTGCAATCTTGGCTCACTGCAACCTCAGCCTCCTGGGTTCAAGTTATTCTCATGCCTCAGCCTCCCGAGTAGCTGGGATTACAGGCGCATACCAGGCCCGACCAATTTTTGTATTTTCAGTAGAGGTGGGGTTTCACCATATTGGCCAGGCTGGTTTCTTTCTTTCATTTTTTTTTTTTCATAATTGACTTTTAAAACTTCTTTTTACACAGGTCAGAACATCAAAAGACAAGAGGCTGATTCTGTACTTCAATACTGGGTCATCTGCACTCCGTGGTAATATGTTTGTTTGTGGTGACAAATGAAAGCACCCAACACCCATATCCAAAATCACCAGTACAGAAATGCCTTTGACAATTTTATATAGCCTACTGATATATAAAGCATTCCAGGTATAAAACAAAGCAAAAGCATACCTGTGTGTAACTAGATATTAAAATGACTCTTTTCTCATTTTTCACTGATATGCAATATCAGATAAACAGTAGATGGAAAAACGTGTATCAGATAAATAGTACATAGAAAAGTATGTGTGAGACAGATTTCCATATGCAGAATTTTCTCAAAATAAAAATTTTTTTTTTTTTTTTTAAGAGACAGAGTCTCACTCTGCCGCCTAGGCTGGAGTTCAGTGGCATGATCTCGGCTCACTGCAACCTCTGTCTCCCAGGTTCAAGTGATTCTCCTGCCTCAGAATAAATAGCCGGGATTACAGGCATGCACCACCACATCAAGCTAATTTTTTGTCTTTTTAGTAGAGACAGGGTTTCACCATGTTGGCCAGGCTCAAAAAATTCTTAAAATCATTTCTATAATTCTTACATTCCCTTTGTTGGAAGCCTCTTCATCCATTTCACAAATATTAAAGGGTCAATGGAGTGGAGGAAAAGAGGATTTTGAAAGACATTCTTTGGAAGAAGTTGTTGTCATGATAATACCTGCTGCATCTTGCTCCTTACCCCACTGCCAAGTATGTGGATGGAGATGCTACATTCTTCAAGATGAGCTAAGTGAAGGGACATTGATCAGGCTATTCAGAAAAGGGATGTGTTCCTTGAAGTTGGAGGACACAGAAGAGGCGTATCTGGGTCATTCCTGAAGAAGCCAAGGTGCCCCGTGCCAGGGGCATACAGACAGGTTTCACTCTCTGTAGTCTTGAGTTTTTCAGGGCAAAGACCTGTGCGAGTGTTTTCCATGGACTAGAAGTGAGCCATGTGGGAGTGAGAGGTGATTTGGTGCCTGTGTTTCAGCCCTATCCAAAAGGAACATCTGGGAGTTCAGGGATACTGTGCCAGAGAATCCTTGTTACAACATGTGTGGCATGGAGCTCTGAGAAGACTGGGACAAGAGGGAAGTGACAAGCTGAAGGAAATGCATTTCCCACATTAAGGGAATTGCAGGGGAGGGTGTCAAGTGGAAAAGCACCTTGCCCCCTCTAGCATTGCAACAGCCCAGCTGGGGAAGCAGAAAACAGGTTACTTTTAACATAAAACCCAAGAGTTTAGATTGCTAGTACTGCTAGCATGCTAGAGTAGCATTCTATTAATTGTTTCTGGGTGGAGATTGTATTAGTAACTCACAGAAACTTTGGAGACCTAAAAACAAGTAGAATAGTCATGGAAACAGCCTATATTTTCATCTAGGTATAGGGCAAGGTAATCCCCACAAAATAAATATTAAAGGAGTAACAGGAGGCCAGGTGCGGTGGCTCATGCCTGTAATCCCAGTTCTTTGGGAGGCCAAGGCAGGCAGATTATTAAGGTTAGGAGTTTGATACCAGCCTGGCCAACAACGCAAAACCCAGTCTCTACTAAAAATATGAAAATTAGCTGAGCATGGAGGTGTGCACCTGTAGTCCCAGCTACTCTGGAGGCTGAGATGGGAGAATCGCTTGAACCCTGGAGGTTGCAGTGAGCCAAGATCGCTGCCGGTGCACTCCAGCCTGGGTAACCAAGTGAGACTCCAAAAAAAGTAACAGGAGACATAATTGCATTTTGAGCATAGTCTATGGGTTATGCTTGTTCAGCATATGGGTTACAATTTCAAGATTATAGCAATAACCAAGTTTGTAGTAGCCATCCTGACATATTGATTTAGTATTGTAAAAAGATGCAATAAAGCATTTGAAGCAATTATATAGACTGTCAACCTGACCATAACTGAATCTTACAAGCATTCTAGAAAGCTGAATTAGAAAGGTTCACGTCATTATGCATAAAATACAAGAAAAGTGGAAGAGGAATAATTCATATAAATAACTGGGTCTTCTTTCAGATTTCTTTCGTTGCAAATCTGATCGTTATAAAAATTTGCCAGTTTGCCTCACACTTGGTATAATGGTGACATTGTACTGTTTTTCTTTGTTTTATAAATAATTATTTATTTATTTATTTATTTATATTTTTAATAGAGATAGGGTTTCACTGTGTTGGTCAGGCTGGTCTTGAACTCCTGACCTCAGGTGAATCCACCCGCCTTGGCCTCCAAAGTGCTTGGATTACAGGCGTGAGCCACCATGCCTGGCCTAAAGAAGTAATCTTACAGCGAGCTTAATAACTTCCACAAGATTAGGAAACTGATTAATTTATGTCTCTAGATTACAAATAGAGTGGCTTTTCATCAGTGGGGTTGAATGCTTTTATTTGTTCAACAACTGTTGAGTGCTCTGTGCCGAATACTGTGCTAGGCAACTGGGATAAAGATGAGCTTATAGCCCTTGGCTTCTAGGTATTCGTAGTTTAGAAAAGAGATAGATACACAAGTAAGATACGGCACACTAAGCATTCTCTGTCTCTCTCTTTGTCTCTAACTCCAAATATTCACAGTTTGAGAACTTCCTGGGAGGCTGGTGAGAGAAAAAAATGTGCCTGATGCATTCAGTTTGCCTTTGCACCATGGCTCAAGAACATGTTCATTCGCTTATCAGGAATCTTGTAACTCTTAGTATTGCACGCATAAACACCAATAAGAGATGTCCTTATGAACATCACAACAACCACGGTTGTCTTCGCTTGCTAGACAAGATGCTGGGCCAATATTTAGTCAGATTATATTAAAATAGCTGCATTGGTTATTAAAATACTAAACAAATATTTTCATACAAAAGTTGGTAAATAACTTCTGTCCTATCTGCACTAGGCTCTCATCCCAGAACTCCCCAGATATATTCATGACCTGATAGCTAAATGGTACCTGAAAACAAGGGCCTCCCAGACTCTAGTCTAGCCTACGACTGCATGTATTTTGATTGGTCAATGCTCACGACATATTAGTTGTTAAATATTTTACACATCATCCCACAAGTACAAAGAAATGCTAAAATTGGCCAACCAATGGCCTTCATGTAAGCATAAATGTGTAGAAATGGGAACAGAGTCCTAACACGCTCATGTCTAGGAAGCAGTCTTCTCTTTAAACATTCATTAACCATTGTTAGACAAACAATAAGGCACACTAAGCATTCTCTTTCTCTCTCTGAGAGTTTGCATTTCAGATGAAACCAGTAAGATTTCTAGCCCTGCAAACGTGTTACGTATGTGAGCTTGGGCAAATTATTGTACCTTATGCCCCTCAATTTCAAGGGTTACAGAACAGTGGCTATCTCATAGACTAACATCATCCTCATCATCACCACCATCATCAGAAAGGTAGATCTATCCATGAATAGTTTCACTTATGATAAGGTTTAACAAACACAAAAGAAAAGAGCAATCATTTATACAAAACAAGTATATTCTTCTCTGTCAATAAGTAGATGATAGAATGATACTCACATACATGTGCTATCCCAGATTTAGTGAGCACCTAGCTATATGACCACATGCAAATTACATAACTGGTTTAGGAATACTCAGTATCTCTAAAGTGGATCTGGAAGGTATCTGTCAGCTTCCATCTACCACCATCCTTGATTTCTCAACCTATGTCTGACATCTAATTATGTTACGACATTCTAGTGTCTCAGTGGGTTAAAAAAAAGTCAGAAATGTGATGGAGCAGGAAATTTGCTATGAAATTTGCTATGTACATCACTATGTAATTCATGATCTTTTTCTTGTGTAATACTGAAAAAAGCATTTTGGTAAGGTAGAAACAAAGCAAAACCATGAGCATAAATTAATTCAGAGAACTACACTATCATGTTAGAATTGTTGCCCATCTCATTTTAGTTACATCATGCCTCTGGTTGAAATTGCCAAAAAGCAAAAATATAAAGGTCATCTATCAAGAGGACAATAAAAGGAAAGGATTAAAGATGACAATGTGCTTTTCTTAATTCAGCTGTGTTATTTGGATACATTCTTTAAAAAATGCACTAGAAGTGGCTACTGGGAATTACAACTTCTGGGTGAGGTTCAGTTGCAGCTGTGAAGCCATAGGCACATTAAAACAAAATATAGGTGCCTTTTGCTAGATATAAGCCTGGGAGATTTCATCTGTTGAACTCTGAAGGTATAATTTGACAAATTAGTTTTCCCACTCCCCAAACTTCAGAAATGAATTCTTAGTAAGTAAATTTCATATCCCTATCAATGCTTTTTTTTTCTTGAAAGCAACATACCAATGTTGGCTTTTAATCAAGAGACTCTCCTCTTCCTCAGGATTAACATTAGAAAAGGCCAACCTTTTCAGTAAGTGTCCACCCAGTGCCAATATTGTTCATGCTATTTATTATTAATGTAATATCTACATTTTTTTATTCTACATCAAGCTAAGGAGCTTTACATTATACCATTTTTCCCCAGACTTCAATGAACTTTGTAGCAAATGTATATACAATGAATTGTGTTTTACCTTAACCTTTTTCATATGTCTTCTAAAATATCCTACCATTTCTAGGTAATACATTAAAGGGCTCAGGGGCCTTAAATGATCTACCCATGAATTTCAGTATGTTTCAAGAAATCCTTGAAAAGGAACCACAGAGAGCTATTCAATCATTAATAGCTACAAATACAGTAAATAAGAAGAGGTTTAATCTATTAAAATCTAACTCTAAAGAAGACCTTGTTCTAAATGGAATGTGCTATTCCAATGATGTGTTTGTATATAAATACACATCACTTTTCAAGAAATACTTTATATGTTTTGTCCCATGTCAGTCTCAATAGCACTATTAAATATAAAACAATCCTACAGGGGTGTAAAGAGTTTTACCTTCGAAATTAGGTTTAAAGAAAAGGTATCATGATGCAAAAAGTAGAAAATCTTTCCATTTAAGAGGAACTTAATACAAAGTCAAAACACATTCACATTTCACTTCCTTTGCTTTTTAAACTACTGCAGGTACACCTGTAAAATAGTCATTACTTGGTTTAAATTAGTGATAGCTAAAAGCTATACAAAAAGATCTGGTGATTTTAATTTTATTCATCAAATCTCTACCTCAGGGACCTGGGGAAATGCAGAGAAGTGCACTGCATATTTATAAGGCCTCTGGGACCCTAGCAGGCTTCCAAATGCCTTGTTTGTTGCAATCTGCTTGTCAAACCATTAAAGAAGTAAAATCCACACTCTATCCCCTATTGTATATGCAGACTTTCTCTGTTAATTAAATCAAAACTATATGATTGCAAGGAGGAGAAACAGTATAACATCTAGTGTCTCTCCAGCCTCTCTAGGCAACCTGAAGACATAATAATTCTAGTGCCAGGTTTTCATTTAGAACATTTTTTCATTGACTATCATATGAAACAAATCTTTTAACCTTGACTGATTATTAAAAGTGTTCACTTTAACCTCAGATTTAGCAAGTCTATTATTAAAAATGTCTCCATGCTGGTCCTTAATTATAGCTACTGTAATGTAACTCTCATCTGGTGTAGGCTTATTTACCTTTCCTATCTAAAAGGTTAAACACTACAAAGGATTGAGACTAAGAAAACTTGTGATATGTAAGGAAAAAGAAAATTCCAGGATTTCACACTTGTTAAGTACGGGAGGGAGAAAAAAAATCCATATTCATATATCTACATTTATGTCCCTCTCAATATGTATAATGTAGAAAATGGGAGATTCGCGAATCACTTTAACTGCAACCAAGCCAAGGGGAAAGCTAACTCTCTCATCTTTCTTCTCACGAGTGACTTACAGTGTTAAAAGTGTTGCAGTCTGCCTGGAAACTGAAGAAACAGCCCAAGATGCATATTATTCCACTTATTTTCACCAGTCACATTCTGCACATGCTATTATGGACATAAATAAATATTTACTATCCTCTTAAATCTGGTGTGGTAAGGGGAAACAACTCCATCAGTGTTAAAAAATTTTTACAAGGGCCGGGCGCGGTGGCTCAAGCCTGTAATCCCAGCACTTTGGGAGGCCGAAGCGGGTGGATCACAAGGTCAAGAGATCGAGACCATCCTGGTCAACATGGTGAAACCCCGTCTCTACTAAAACTACAAAAAATTAGCTGGGATTACAGGCACGCGCCACCATGCCCAGCTAATTTTTTGTATTTTGCAGAAAAAGGCCTGAACCATGAAGGAAAAGCTTTTTTACAAAAAGGCCAGGCGCAGTGGCTCATGCGTATAATCCCAGCACTTTGGGAGGCCGAGGCGGGTGGATCCACTGAGAGGTTGAGAGTTCAAGGCCAGCCTGACCAACATGGAAAAACCCTGTCTCTACTAAAAATACAAAATTAGCTGGGCATGGTGGTACATGCCTGTAATCCCAGCTACTTGGGGAGGCTGAGGCAGGAGAATCACTTGAACCCGGGAGGCGGAGGTTGCGGTCAGGCAAGATCGAGCCATTGCACTCCAGCCTGGGCAACGGGAGTGAAACTCTGTCTCGGAAAAAAAAAAATTTTTTTACAAAAATTGTTCACCTTAAGAACATTACAGAATTTCATGGTTTAGAAACAGAGACTGGATGGACATTTTCGTTTTCTTTTTTCCGAGACAGCGTATTACTCTGTTGCCAAGGCTGGAGTGCAATGGCATGATCTCAGCTTACTGCAACCTCCACCTCCCTGGTTCAAGCAATGCTCCTGCCTCAGCCTCTGGAGTAGCTGGAATAACAGGCGCATAACATCATGCCTGGCTAATTTTAGTATTTTTAGTAGAGACAAGGTTTCCCCAGGTTGGCCAGGCGGTCTCAAACTCCTGACTTCAGGTGATCCACCCGTCTCGGTCTCCCAAAGTGTTGGGATTACAGGCATGAGCCACTGCATCCAGCCTCACATGCCTCTTTAGTTGTGGCATTTTTAAAGAACATTTTCAATTAATCACACAATAAAGTATCTAACATTGACTAGCAGAAACAGTATCTATATGATCATAGATTGTACCATGTAGGCATTTTGTACAGTTTCATTTCAATCAGTTTTTCTAACTTCAGTACCTTAAATATCTAGTCATCTAAAGTACTCTTATTCAATGGAATGTACATAGCAAAATTTATATATGTCATGTACAAGTCTCATATAAAGGCTATCATATTCCAAATAATTTATGTCCAAACTACTTAATGTCACATTGAGTCATGACTAAAGGCAATTCTCATTCATGATGAGCCATTTAAGTGGTAAACTCTGGAGGAGATAAGCATGTTTCAGGTTGCATTACAACTCAAAGCAATTGATAAAAACTGCCTAGAATGCTGTGTTGAGAAGGATTCTGAGGTCATTTCTGAAAGCATAAAGGTTGCTCAGGTATACAGTCTAGAAATCTGCATTGTTTCCTTCTCTCTGCTTGGCAAAGGAACTTTATTGGGCTATTCCATCTCTTAGAAATGAAAAACTAGATATGGTTGGAACTTTGTGACTAATAAACAGGTGTCTTGCTTAGTTATGTAAGGAACTCACTGTGGTGACTTAGCAAAATAAATCCTGACTTTGTCTACAAATTTACTACCACATATAGTTTTAGGAATGAACACAAAAGAAAAACTTAAAGAAATTATTTTTAAAAACTTGTGGTGAAAAATGATGGTAAAAAATATAGTCCTTTATATGCTGACATGATTCTACCGATTCACTGCCAACAGGGTATATGACTTTTACTTATGTTTCTTATAGCCAAAACAGGTTGTACTTATTCAGAGTCCCCCTGGTTTTTAAAAATGTGTTCCTGATGGCTGATAAACTCAAAGATGTATGTTTAATATCTTTTTAATTCATGCACTTTAAAGATAGGAAAAACGAAACGGATTCCAGTCTGTCTCTCTCTCTGTGTGCACGTGCAAACACACACACATCACTTGTTTTATTTACTGTTAAAGTTTCAAGGTTGCATTTGGTTTAAGTCATTAGAAGGAAACTGATGATGACCACTTCTACTTCTGCTGGGAATGATGTCAGGGCCAAGAGTAAATATATGAAATTATTGCCATAATGGATGAAGTTTCCTAAGGCTCAAGTATTCATTAAAATGACCAATGTCAAACTACATGTGTAAGTGGGTACTGACTCAGTGGAAACCTAAAAGTAACTATTATAAGAACGCCCGGGTGGTCTAATTAGACAAACAGACTCCTAGAGCGACTTTAAATGTAAAAATCCGCCCCCCTTAAACTGAAACTTACTGAAAAATACCTGAGTATCACTGATTAGTATACCATATTTAGCTGATGGTAAATGTTTCCAAACCTATTTTACACACACATGCTCATACATAAAATCATGCAATTGTCCATATCATTATTGGAATACCATAGAAAGATCTGGGTTCAAATCCAGCTCTACCACTTAATGGATATGAAACCTTGATAATTTTCATGTCTCTGAACTTATAAAAAGATAAGATTAAAGAAAACAATGTATTTATCATGCGTAAACCCAGGAGCTGGCCAGTAGTTTGCATTCACTAAGTGTAGCTTCTTTACTAGCCCTGCCATTCAGGTGATATGATTATTTTTTTCTAAGACGCACAAAGCTAAAATAAGTAGAAATGAATTCCTATTTCTTATATGTATTTCTTGTATTCTTACATTTCTGTATGTAGAAATATCTTCAGAGGCCCCAACAGAAACAAAAGTATTTGCTTCTTGTAGCCATTACATTGTTGATAAGGATTTTTTTTTTTATATTTATTTTTTTGAGATGGAGTTTCACTCTTGTTGCCCAGGCTGGAGTGCAATGGTGTGATCTCAGCTCACCCAGCCTCCACCTCCTGGGTTCAAGCAATTCTCCTGCCTCAGCCTCCAAAGTGGCTGGGATTATAGGTATGTACCACCATGTCTGACTAATTTTGTATTTTTAGTAGAGACGAGTTTTTTCCATGTTGGTCAGGTTGGTCTCAAACTCCTGACCTCAGGTGATCCCCCCGCCTTGACGTCCCAAAGTGCTGGGATTACAGGCGTGAGCCACTCTGGCCGACAAGGATATTTATTTATTATACTTGTTATTTTCTATATCCTGTGTATACAGTGAATACTGCCTTTTATTTGCTCAAGTAGGGAACTGCATGTGGCCAATGGATTTCCTGTTATTTTCCTATATCTTATAAATTCTCTCGTCTATTTGAATTATTTTCCTGTCTTTACTGGTATTTTCTACATCTATTAATGTATTGCCCATGAACTTAATTAAAGTGTTGTTTACTAGTACTCCTTGCAGATTATTAATGAAATGTCAATTAATTAAAGGCCTAGCACTATCAAAATCTCTAACATAATGAATGAACCTCTCCCATTCCATTATATTTTAGTTCTTATCCTAGAGTCATTTCACAGAGGTACTGGCTAATAAAATAATCAACTGAATGTTAAAATGATTTTTAAAGATTTGATGCTACATTAAAGTTTTCAATCACTGCTAATTATGTTAGGTAGCACAAATAAATGCATGATGCTAAGGTTATGGCAGATGAGACAGCAGGAAGGCTTCTTGTTCACAAACAGGCACTCGAAAAGTTTTTAACATGGGCATGTGTTATTTTATTGTGTATTGTACCTTGCCCCATTCATACAAATTTTCATAGACTATAGAATGGAAATATACATTATCCATAGACAGAGAAAATACAGTGTGTGTGCTGGGTGGGCGAGGTGGCTCACGCCTGTAATTCTAGCACTTTGGGAGGCAGAGATGGGCAGATCGCCTCAGCTCAGGAGTTCAAGACCAGCCTGGGCAACATGATGAAGCCCTGTCTCTGCTAAAATACAGAAAGAAAAATAAAATCAGCCAGGTGTGGTGGTGGGCGCCTGTAATCCCAGCTACAGCTAGTGCTCGACTTACGACCACAATTGGGACCGGCAGACTGGTCGTAACACGATTTGGTCGTAAGTTGAGTAGGCTATATGTACAGTTGAAATGGTACACGCAGAGATGGTAGTGCTGCCGGTAGCTGGTCTGCACTGTCGTATGCCCAGCTGGGCAACGTTTGCGCTGTCAGACGCGGAGCAGTCGTGGCTAGCGATTGTGGTTGTAAAGTCAAATGGCTGTAAGTTGCATAGGTCGTAAGTCGATCAATACCTGTACTTGAAAGGCTGAGGCACGAGAATTGCTTGAACCTGGGAGGTGGAGGTTGCAGTGAGCAGACCCTGCCATTGCACTCCAGCCTGGGCAACAAAGTAAAACTCTGTCTCAAAAAGAAAATAGTGTTGTGCATACATATACGTATGTGTATATATATGTATGTCTGTATGTGTGTGTGTATATGTATATATATATATATATACACATATAAAAAAAGCAGAGCAAACAGTAATGTGGTGGGGCTAAAATCAGATCTGAATTGACTGACTGTGTGATGCTCTATATCAAGGCCAACTGAATGGTAAAGGTACAGGTTCAATGATTTTGTTGCATTTCCCACTAAAATAATAATATTAGAACACTTGCAACCAAAGGAGCACCCCAGGATGGTAATCTAGAAAATGCTTTTATTGGGTTCACATGGTGGCACAGAGAGCTTCTCAGTTGATAGCAGTGAATCTTTTCAAACAGAGTTGAAGACTGATCAATACTATAAAGCCGTATATTTCTGGCTGTTGAATTACCTTGCTGTTTTTCAAACATTTAACTATATTTCTTCTGGGAAAATTTGCTTCTCTAGTGCTACATAATGTGGCACACAAAACTTGAAGAAATTCAAAACAGGAAGGTAAAATTTTGTTATTGTTATGATCGCATGTGAACATCATTTAGAGCAATTATCTGAAGGACAGCATTAATGAATACTGCATTTCTCTCACTCATTCAAAAGTATTTATCGCTCATTTACTCTGTCAAAGAACCTGTGCTATGTACAGTAGGAAATACAGGGCTGCATTGGCAGTTTCTGCCCACAGGTTTGTGACCCTGTGGGGTAATTAAGGCACGTATACAGGCGTACCCAGCAAGCCACTGCTTATTTAAATCCTGATTTACGTAAGTGTAGGCAATACTTCTATTCATTAGTTTGTATCTTAAATGATAATCGCAACATTTGGGTAGCAGTGGAACAGCTTAGTGCAGAGTACATACTTTGTACATGTGAATCTGGTGCTGTTCATTTTCTCTGTGATCGCTAGCACATTCTATAACATTTTGCACACAGTAGGAACCCTATAAATAAATGCTCCATGGAATAATGAAATCTAATTGCTCTCAAATGCCACTTTCTTTTTACATGGGAATGTGGAATTCAAGCAGGAGGCATGGGAGATGTTTTCTCTATACTTTTACAGTTATGTGGAAGAAGGTTTAGTCTATGTAGTGTCAGAAAGCAGACATAGGATCAATGGGTGGAAGTTCCAGGAAAAGTAGATCTTGGCTCAAAATTCAGAACTCTCTAGTAACTGCAACTGTTCAAAAATGTAGCTGGCTGTTTCAAGAGCTGGTTAGGTCCTTGTTTCTATAGGTACTCAAACAGAGATCAAAATGATGACTAAAATATTCCAGTGCTGGATTCCAGCAAAGGTGTTCACTTCTGTGTCATGAGTGATGGGAGAAGCAGTATAGTGTGCTTGTTAAGGGTGCCACCTCTAGAGCCTGACTCCTTTGGTTCAAACTCCAGCTCTGCCACTTAGTAGCTGTCTGACCTTGGGCAACTAAGACCCTCTGTACCACAGTTTTCTCATCATGTAAAATGAGGTTAATAGTATCTCCTTCATTGTGTCTTTATTCCTTAGTTTGTTCATTCATTTATTTACTTTTGGCATATACTTTTCTAACCACTTGCCTCACAGACACGTAGATGTCAACTGACCCAGTGTGCTTCCTCCTTACTAGAGGACTAAGGAGTCTCAGTATCTAGGATTTCCTTAGTGCTTCTAGGACCCCATTTCATAGCAAACAGACCTGAATACACAGGATAGAACGTTGTCAGGCAAATTGTGAATACACAAGTGATTGTTAAATAAATGACATTGATAAGAATGTGTCTTGGTATCCACAAAGTATTTCTGAAGGAATTTCCCACAGGTTGTCTTGTTTTACCCTAATTTTTCACTTAGTCCCCAATTCCCTGGTCAGAGTTCATTGCTTCCTCTTCCTGTCAGCTATGACACTTTTGCGTACCTCACTTGTGCCACTTATCCATTGGGAATTTTATAATTGTTTGTGTGCTGGGCCTTTTCCACCACAACACTGTGGCTCCTCAAAATAAACTCTCTCTTGCATGTCTCTGTCCTTCATTTGTCTGAACAGTGCCTGAATACATGAGCGCTCCTTGATCATTACAATTCAGCTGACAATTCTCGTTCCTGATCTTAACTGGAGAAATATGGGAATTCACAAATATTTTATATGCAGTAAGTATTTACTGCATTGATTATCATAACCTGGTAAGGTTTCGGGGGTTAATCATTAACAACTACAATTAAAACTGAGTCAACTTGAACAAGATGTGGCAAATGACTTTCCCTAGGTCACATAATTGGTAGAACTAAGCACTTAACTCTGCATTGCATGTTCTTTCCCAATAGACCATACCACATCAAAAGAAGTTATCTTAGGCTGCAGTTATCTTAGACTGTTTTGTTAATACAGTCGTTTTTAGGTGGCCAAAGACATGGCAGCATAATCAGTATATCACCATAGCACAGTAAAAGTGAAATAATGTGTGATGACATAAGTCTTCTTCAGGATAGGACTTGGGAAAATACTCAGATGATTTGAATTAGAATTAAAATAAGCCAGTACACATTGTTTTGGAAATAGGTAGAGAATAAATAATACATAAATGAAATGAAATTCTCTGCAAATGAAATAAAATTACTCAAGCATGTGTAATAGCACAATTCAAGGGTCAGTAATTTGTTTCACTTTACAAATTAATAACTTGGAGAGAAGTAGAAGAGTGGTCTACTCAAAACAGACAGAGCTGCCAAGAGCAACACGGCGAAAAACACAAACTGGCCAGAAATCAGATCTTGCATATTTTCTGCTATAGCTCTTTGATTATGGTAAATTGCCAGGCCCGACAATGCTTAACTTTTTCAGGCCAAGATAGTTCATTTGGTAAATGGCTCTAAATGGCACCCAAGCGCCTTTCATTAAGTGGCCTGAGAGCAGTGAGCCAGCAGGGAGCAAAGAGCTGACTTTCTTATTAAGGGGTGGAGGCCATTTCGAACCAATCCCCCTCCCAGGTGACAAAACTATTCATGAGGGTCAAAGTCTGATTATTTAGTTGTACAGTGAGTCTTATAAGTCATGTGGGTACCATTCCACAAAAGGAAATCAATGAGATCTGGGTACCCTAAAAGAGTCATGTATGTGAGGTGCCTAATTTATGCCCCAAGGAATATCTCATTCATTAAGCAGAAACTGACATGCTGTGACATGAGTTCTCCATTCCACTTAGTTCATTCAATCACTGCTCCTGAGGACAAGTAGTTTCAGAAATAATATCTCATGTCCAAATTTATTTCTTGTCTGAGAAGTTAAAAAGTTAATGGGACTTCCTACTTGTTAGCATTGCAACTAGGAGCTTGGCATTTCCGATTTCTAAGGACTGTCATTATTCATCTTAATGAGGGGACACAAACACGAAAACAGTTACAAAATAACTTAAGACATGGAAAGGTCAGTGGTCACTATTTCTTAAGTGGTTTTCATTGTAACCTAAGTAAGCTACATTTTTAAAAAGAAAGACACATTTTAATGGATTAAATATTATGCAAAAAGAGTATGTGACAGATGGCAAAGCTGAGCAACATTTACTGCAATATCTAACTCAGATCCAGCTGACACACCCCATTACATTTCATATACAGCTTTCTTATTATTGATAACTGGGAAACTCTTTGCAGATTCTTAATGTGTACAAAGTCAGATGGAACGATCGATAATTGGTGAGTCAATTTATATTACAAATCAACTCTACATACAGTCCAAGTGGCAGCATCCTGTGTAAGAAAATCAGTTCTTTTATATGTGCATGTTTCTGGTGAAACACATCATTTCTTGGTTTGATAGATGATATTAGAAAGCTTATTCTTGTAGTTTAGCTGTACTTTGCAACCTCAAAATAAGCAGTCTGTTCTATGCCATGGAATCTTAACCACAGTAAAGGAAGTGTCAAAAAATGAGTTCTGCTATTCTTCAGAAAATAACAAAAATCACATTTCATGTACCCTGTTTTGACTCAAAGAATTATGCTGTCATTTCTGACAGATGCAACAAAGTGCAGTAATTTTTCTTTAAAGGTAAAGCCAAAATAGATTAGGCAATTAAGAGCATGTGTTAGCCAAAAAAATTCCTACCCACAGTAAAAAATAAAAACTGTATTTATAATCATATTTCTTGATTTATACTTTACCAAAACAACCACAAATTCAAATATGAGATGCTTTACCAGGATAAAGAGTTGTGCTCTGTGTTTCTTTCTAAATTTTCTTTTTCTCCCACCCCACTTTACAAATTAGATTATGGCAGTGAATTACATAAGTGAAGAAGTTACAGGACATCAAAACACCAGAGAATCATTTGATTGGAAATAGATAGCACAGCTGCTTTATATTAGACATCTTGCCAGGTGTCCTGGTGGTTTTCTAATAAGAATGATGACAATCGCTGCACTAACTGCATGTAAAGATAATACTGTCCAAACTGAGAATCAATGAAACTCCTACTTTCAAAGTCCATCAGCAAAATAAATGCTGGCAATGACTCTTTATGAAACATAATAATTCGTATAAAATAACAAAAGAGAATAGCCAGTATTTGTTCCTTCAAAACTGTGAACAAAGCTTTCTTCATCAAAAGAATATATTATTTATATCGTAATCTTTAGGACAAGTAGCATGACTTATTCACCAGTAGATCTCTAGCATCTAATAGTTTCTGGCTCATGGGTAGTTAAACTATATTATTTGAGAAATGTACAAAGGGTCAATGAGAGTAAACATTCTTTCAGATACAGTATATAAAAATACACACACAGATACACACACACACACACACACAAATATTCTGTACTGTCATACTAGAAAAAGAAATGTTGTTTTAAGAACCCCAACTAGGCCTGTATGTGATAAATTAGTTTTGTAACAATGCCTTGCAAGAAACTGAGAAAGAGCAGTGAGAAGTAACAGAAGTTGTCAACATTTAATGATGCTGTGAGCATGGGTTATTCCTAAACGCTGACTAGCTCATTTAGAGAATAGTCTAGTTAAAACAAAATAGTGATAATAATATTACTGAACACTTGGATTAGTATAGTTATCTCCAAACTCCTTCCCCTGGCTAATAAGGACCTACATGACCTGTCCCTACCTTTTTCTCAGTTTTCATCTTAGAGTAATTTCCCCTTTGTTAACCACACACCAGCCATATTGGCCTTTCTGTTTCTTGAACATGCTAACTTTATCTCCATTTCCATACAATTTTGAAGAAGCTATTTTCCCTGCCTAAAATGCTTTTAACTAGATCTTTACATGTATTGAATCTTTCTATATTTCGGGTCTCAGCTCAAATGTCACCATGGCAAAAGGGCCCTTCTAACCTAAAATGGCTCCCCAGTCACTATCACACGACTTGGTTTTACTTCTTTCCACAGCACTTAGCACAACATAGCACTGAATCCCCAACCCCATTCCACGCTCAACTAAAATCTCAGCTCCAGGAGAGCAGGTACTCTCATCCATCTCATTAATGTCTCAGGCTGAAGATCTGGAACAGTGAATGGCACAGAGGCAATATCTGACTCTCTTAACTGATTTTCCTATTTTCAGTCTCTCCCTTTTTTTATTCATTCTGCATGCAATGACCAGATTGGCAGAGCAATCTTCCTAAAGGACCACTCCTCTCTGGTCATGCAGTGCCCTAGCTTCCTACCGAGAGAGGAGTATGTTTTGAGTGTGTTTCTGTTTTCTATTATTGTCAGCCCTCTCCAGCTTTGAAATTCTTACTCTGTGCTTATTTGACTTGCTGAGATATCGGAACAAAAATAATAGTAGACTAACACCTGCAGAAATTAAATGCAATAACAGGGTGAGCATACACTGACAACAGAGGATAAAGTCATTTCTTTTTTTTTTTTTTTTTTTTTTTTTTTTTTTTTTTTTTTTTTTTTTTGAGACAGAGTTTCACTCATGTTACCCAGGCTGGAGTGCAATGGCGCGATCTCGGCTCACCGCAACCTCCGCCTCCCGGGTTCAGGCAAGTCTCCTGCCTCAGCCTCCTGAGTAGCTGGGATTACAGGCACATGCCACCATGCCCAGCTAATTTTTTGTATTTTTAGTAGAGACGGGGTTTCACCATGTTGACCAGGATGGTCTCGATCTCTTGACCTCGTGATCCACCCGCCTCGGCCTCCCAAAGTGCTGGGATTACAGGCTTGAGCCACAGCGCCTGGCCCGGATAAAGTCATTTCTAAAGAGAAGACTGACCACCCCTGAATTCCTCGAGGGTGGGAAGTTGTGAGGACCAACAGTAACATAGCCCTTGATGACACAGAAGTTTTCTAAAATGTTTGTGCAAAGGCTAATTAACCACTTGACCAGGTGCCCTAATGGCATCAGAGACATGTGTACCTGTGTGTGTGCAAGAAAATAACCATATTTGTTTCAGTATAGTGCTCTGAAATGTATAGTGTGTCTATGCATGAGTATTTCTGTGAGACATATATGTACACAGAATGACTGAAAAATATGAGTAAGAGAAATATATGCATTTATTCACACACAAGGGGGCAAACAATCATCTGTGCCTATAGAGCACCTATGTGACCTTCTTAAAGCAAAAAATGAAATAAAGTTTCAGAAGGATAGAGAAAAAAGCCTTCTAGGCATATGATACTGCATTATCAGACAAATATCTCTAAAGCAGCTGACAGGAATTGATGATAATCTAAGGTCATTAAATTACAGTTGGCCAGCCTGGGCAACATGGCAAAACCCCATCTCTATAAAAAATACAAAAATTAGCTGGGCATGGGAACAACGTGCCCATAGTCCCAGCTATTCAGGAGGCTGAGGTGGGAAAATCACCTGAGCCCAGGAGGTCAAGGCTGCAGTGAGCTGTGATCACACCATTGCACTTCAGCCTGGGTGAAAGAATGAGTCCCTGTCTCGAATGAATGAATGAATGAATGAATGAATGTTGGAACATTCTCTTTACAAAGGCCTGTAGGCTGTAAGAATGTATAATTACAGTGCCCAATAAAATGCCTAGCACGTGGCTGTTTGTCAATATAATAATGCACTTTAAAAGGCTTTTCCTAAAAAAATATTTTAGCCTTCAAATGGCTAATGCTCCAATTTGGGAAATCCCGGTTATCTATAAACGGATATATGCTTAGTAGAATTCCAGATAATTGAGATTTCACTGAATACTTGTTCAAAGTGTTTCATAGCCTCTTATTGCACAGGATTCTGGAAACACAAAATGAATGGCTTATGGCAATTATCTGTGATGTAACTGACAACTTAATAGAGACATTTTGATTGATCTGGAAATAGAGAGTCAGCTATGATAGAAGAAAAAAAAATCTAATGCATGTGCTATCCTAACAAACAGCAAAGTAAAAGAATAGATGCATGATATGAGTCTACATTTTGTCAATAAAATACTTAGAGGGTTCTAAAGTCACTAGCTACTCTCTGCTGTGTGTGTTCAATGCGTTACATATAATATCTTTTTAATCAATGCACAGAGTCTAGTCAAAAGATCCTTCTTGAAACATTTTTGTCACTTAGCTCTCAGACCAACAGAATTTTCTGGCTTCCTCCTACCACACAGGCTGTACCTTTAAAGTTCCCCTACACCTTCGTTAAAATTCTTCTCATCTTCCAAACTTTTAAATATTGGAGTACTCCAGATCTGAGTCCCTGCACCTCTTTCTTCTGTCTGGTCATGTGTTTTAGGTAATCTTAACCAGCCTAATGGCTTTAAACACAATCTACATGGTGATGGCTCCTAAAGTTCTATCTTTAATGTGTACCTTCCTGTTATACTCTAGGCTTACATACCTACATCTCCACTTGGATGTCTAATGGGCATCTCAAACTTCCCATGTCTCAAACCAAACTCCTGATTCATCACGCTGACAACCTTCCTTCTTCCTCATCCAGTCATCCATACCCCTGTAAGTGTCATTATCTCTTTTCAATTCCCTAATGACATTCCCTTATACAATGTCTACCATGATTTCACCTCAAAACTATCCTCGCTCCTTCTACATTCTCCCTCACTTGCTGCAATCCAGCCACTGGTCTTGCCCTCCTGTTATACCTTAAGCGTGCTGGTACTCATGCTCATTCCTTACAGCCTCTGCACTAGCTGTTCCCTCTTCATAGAATGCTCTTCCCTCAGTTACTCATGCAAATCATCTCCTCACTTGATTCAAATATCTGCCTAAATGTTACTCCCTTGGAGGGTTCCTGCCCTGGCCAACTTTAAAAACAAGTGTCAGGCCGTGCGCGGTGGCTCAAGCCTGTAATCCCAGCACTTTGGAAGGCCGAGGCGGGTGGATCACGAGGTCAAGAGATCGAGACCATCCTGGTCAACATGGTGAAACCCCGTCTCTACTAAAAATACAAAACATTAGCTGGGCATGGTGGTGCATGCCTGTAATCCCAGCTACTCAGGAGGCTGAGGCAGGAGAATTGCCTGAATCCAGGAGGCGGAGGTTGCGGTGAGCCGAGATCGCGCCATTGCACTCCAGCCTGGGGTAACAAGAGCGAAACTCCGTCTCAAAAAAAAAAAAAAAAACAAGTGTCATTATCATTCTTTAATGAATTCTTTAACTCACCTTTATTTTCCTTATCACTTATCATTGTCTGATATTATACTACATACTTGTTTTTTGCCTATCTACAACACTAGAATATATGCTCAAAGGACTTTTTTTTTTAGTTTCTCATCACTGAATCTCCACTAAAATAAACAGAGCTTGGCACATTGTAGGTGTTTGACAATTAAAAAAATATATATTTGTTGAATGAATAGATAATTTTGTGACCAGTAGGAATGATGTCACAGTATTACAATATCATACTGGTGTGATGAATCAGAGAGGAAATTAATTCAATATTTAAGCATTTAATGTCTGAGCAGAACAAGAATGAAGGCAACACCTAGCATTGGCAATATAAAAACTTTTTAGAGCCAGGCGCGGTGGCTCAAGCCTGTAATCCCAGCACTTTGGGAGGCCGAGGCGGGTGGATCACGAGGTCAAGAGATCGAGACCATCCTGGTCAACATGGTGAAACCCCGTCTCTACTAAAAATACAAAAATCCAGCTGGGCATGGTGGCATGTGCCTGTAATCCCAGCTACTCAGGAGGCTGAGGCAGGAGAATTGCCTGAACCCAGGAGGCGGAGGTTGCGGTGAGCCGAGATCGCACCATTGCACTCCAGCCTGGGTAACAAGAGTGAAACTCCATCTCAAAAAAAAAAAAAAAAAAAAAAAAAAAAACTTTTTAGAGCTGAAACTGATGCTCAAGATCACTTAATACAATCCCTTTGTACATAATTGTACTTAATTTCATAACTTGGAATTATTATTTCATTTCTGACTTTCTGTGTTCCAGGTTAATTTACTGAAAGTTGAGGCCAGGCATGGTGGCTCACACCTCTAGTAATCCCAGCACTTTGGGAGGCCAAGATGGGAGGACTGCTTGAGTTCAGGAGTTTCAGAGCAGCCTGGTCAACAGAGCAAGACCTCATCTCTAAAAATAAAAATAAATCAAAAATTAAAAAAAGAAAGCTGATATTTTTATTTCTTCTAAAAGAAATGAGTATCATGGGAGGATCCAAGATGGCCGAGTAGGAACAGCTCCAGAGTGCAGATCCCAGCTGAAACAGCACGGAGGGTGAGTGCTCACTGCATTTCCAAACAAGTTTTCACTGCCCACAGACCAGGAGATTCCCAGGCTGAAAAGTGCCACAAGTTTTCAGGGCGGTGGTTTCAGCCCGTACCAAGTTGGCACACAGAAACTCACACAAGTCTGGGCTGCCTTTTTGAAGGGCGCCTGCCTTGGAGATAGGGCTGCCCATTCAACTGAAAGGGAGGGGGCAAAGACAGGGAGCCAGGGGATCTGGCTTGGTGGGTACCACCCCTACAAAACAAGCAATCTGAAATGCTCTGGATTGATTTTCACAGCAAGTGCAGCTGGGCCCAGGACCGTCCAGCTCAGTGGGGGGAAGGGCGACCCCACTACCTAGTCCACCACTAACGAGGCAGTTCACACAGTGCAGGGCAGAGCCTGCAGCAGCTCAGCAGCGCCTCTGCTGGCAGACTGTGACTAGACTACTCCGTGTGGGGCAGGGCATCTATAAAAAACAGGCAGCAGCATAACAGGGACTTATAAATAAAGCCGACCTTCCTAGAACAGAACATCTGTGAAAAGAGGCGGTTATGAGTTCAGCTGCAGCAGTCTTAAAGGTACCTGCCCCGCAGGTCTGCATGGAACAGCAGAGCTCCCAGCACAGCACTTGAGCTCCTATAAGGGACAGACTGTCTCATCAAGCAGCTCCCCGACCCCCAGATACCCAAAGAGACACCTCATAAAGGGGAGCTCAGGCCAACCATCTGGTGGGTACCCTTCTGGGACGAGGATAGCAGAGGAAGAAACCTGTGGCAACCCTTGCTGTTCTGCAGCCCCTGTGGGCAGTCCCCAGGTGAGCAGGGTCTGGAGTGGACCTCCAGCAGTCCTGCAGCAGAAGAGCCTGACTGTTAGAAGGAAAACTAAGAAGCACAAAGAAATAGCTTCAACATCAACAAAAAGGAAATCCACTCAGAGATCCCATCTGAAAGTCACCAACTACAAAGACCACAGGTAGATAAAGCCACTAAGATGGGAAGAAACCAGTGCAAAAACGAGGAAAATACCAAAAATCAGAATGCCTGTCCTCCTCCAAGGGATCACAACCCCTCACCAGCTAGGGATCAAAGATGGACAGACAATGAATTGGATGAATTGACAGAAACAGGCTTCAGAAGGTGGGTAATAACAAACTACTCAGAGCTAAAAGAACATGTTCTAATCCAATGCAAAGAAAGTAAGAACCTAAAAAAAGATTAGATGACATGCTAACTAGGATAAACAGCTTAGAGAAGAATATAAACAACTTGATGGAGCTGAAAAACACAGCACGAGAACTTCGCGAAGCATACACAAGTTTCAATAGCCGAATCGACCAAGCAGAAGAAAGGATATCAGAGATTGAAGATCAACTCAATGAAATAAAACGAGAGGGCAAGAATAGAGAAAAAAGAGTGAAAAGAAATGAACAAAGCCTCCAAGAAATATGGGATTATGTGTAAAGACCTAATCCACGCTTGATAGGTGTACCTGAATGTGACAGAGAGAATGAATCTAAGCTGGAAAATACTCTTCAGGATACCATCCAGGAGAACTTCCCCAACCTAGCAAGGCAGGCCAACATTCAAGTCCAGGAAATACAGAGAACACCACAAAGATATTCCTCAAGAAGAGCAACCCCAAGGCACATAATCATCAGATTCACCAGGATTGAAATGAAGGGGAAAATGCTAAGGGGAGCAAAAGAGAAAGGTCGGGTTACTCACAAAGGGAAGCCCATCAGACTCACAGTGGATCTCTCTGCAGAAACCCTACAAGCCAGAAGAGAGTGGGGTCCACTATTCAACATCCTTAAAGAAAAGAACTTTCAACCTAGAATTTCATATCCAGCCAAACTGAGCTTCATAAGTGATGGAGAAAGAAACTCCTTTATGGACAAGCAATTGCCGAGAGATTTCATCACCACCAGGCCTGCCTTACTACAGTTCCTGAGAGAAGCACTAAACAAGGAAAGGAACAACTAGTACCAGCCACTCCAAAAACCTACCAAATGGTAAAGACTATTGACACAATGAAGAAAATGTGTCAACTAACGGGCAAAACAACCAGCTAGCATTAAACTGGCAGGATCAAATTCACATATAACCATATTAACCCTAAATGTAAATGGACTGAATGCCCCAATCAAAAGACATAGGTGGGCAAATGGGAAAAACAGTCAAAACCCATCGGTGTGCTGTATTCAGGAAACCCATCTCACATGCAAGGACACACACAGGCTAAAAGTAAAGGGATGGAGGAAGATTTATCACGCAAATGGAGAGAGAAAAAAAAAAAAGAAAGAAAGGAGGAGCTGAAATCTTAGTCTCTGATAAAATAGACTTTAAACCAACAAAGATCAAAAGAGACAAAGAAGGGCATTACATAATGGTAAAAGATCAATGCATCAAAAAGGGCTAACGATCCTAAATATATATGCACCCAATACAGGAGCACCCAGGATCATAAAGCAAGTCTACAAAGAGACTTAGACTCCCACACAATAGCAGTGGGAGACTTTAACACTCCACTGTCAATATTGGACAGATCAACGAGACAGAAAATTAACAAGGATATCCAGGAATTGAATTCAGATCTGGACTAAGCGGACCTAATTGACATCTACAGAAATTTCCACCCCAAATCCACAGAATATACATTCTTCTCAGCACTGCATCGCACTTACTGTAAAATTGACCACATAGTTAGAAGTAAATCACTCCTCAGCAAATGCAAAGGAACAGAAATCATAACAAACAGTCTCTTAGACCACAGTGCAATCAAATTAGAACTCAGAATTCAGAAACTACCTCAGAACTGCACAACTTCATGGAAACTGAACAATTAGCTCATGAATGTCGACTGGATAAACAATGAAATTCTGGAGGAGGCAAGGTTGACCAGAGTCTCAAGCTTGGAATAAAGGTTGGGGAGACTACACCTGACAAACTTTTCACTCTTATAGAAGTGGAATGTTTAGGGGCCTGTGTGAATGCACCAATGGTTCAAATAAATGACAACTACTATGAGGATTTGACACCTAAGGATATTGAAGAAATTATCGATGAGCTCAAGGCTGGCAAAATCCCAAAACCTGGGCCAAGGAGTGGACGCTTCTCTTGTGAGCCAGCTGGAGGGCTTACTTCTTTGACTGAACCACCCAAGGGACCTGGCTTTGGTGTACAAGCAGGCCTTTAATTTATATAGAACTGTAAATATGTCACTAGAGAAATAAAATATGAACTTATAATCTACAAAAAAAAAAAAGATGTTCTTTGAAACTAATATGAACGAAGATACAACGTACTAGAATATCTGGGACACATTTAAAACAGTGTCTAGAGGAAAATTTATAGCAATAAATGCCCATATAAGAAGCAATGAAATATCCAAAATCGACACCCTATCATCAAAATTGAAAGAGCCAGAGGAGCAAGATCAAAAAAACCTCAAAAGCTAGCAGAAGACAGGAAATAACTAAGATCAGAGAAGAACTGAAGGAGATAGAGACACAAAAAATCCTTCACGAAATCAATAAATCCAGGAGCTGATTTTTTGAAAAGGTCAATAAAATAGACTGCTAGCCAGACTAATAAAAAAGAAAAGGGAGAAGAATCAAATAGATGCAATAAAACATGATAAAGGGGATATCACCACTCACTCTACAGAAATACAGACTACAATCAGATTACTACAAACAACTATATACACATAAACCAGTAAACTTGGAAGAAATTGATAAATTCCTGGACACTTGCACCCTCCCAAGCCTAAACCAGGAAGAAGTTGAAACCTTGAACAGACCAATAACAAGGGCTGAAGTTGAGGCAGCAATTAATAGTCTACCAACCATAAAAAGTCCAGGTCCAGACGGGTTCACAGCTGAATTCTACCTGACATACAAAGAGGAGCTTGTACCACTCCTTCTGAAACTATTCCAAACAATCCTTCACAATCATTTTATGAGACCAACATCATCCTGATACCAAAACCTGGCAGAGACTCAACAAAAAAAGAAAACTTCAGGCCAACATCCATGATGAACATAGATGCAAAAATCTGCAATAAAATACTGGCAAACTGATTGCAACAGCACATCAAAAAGTTAATCCATCACGATCAAATAGGCTTCATTCCGGGGATGTAAGGCTGGCTCAACATACGCAAGTCTATAAACGTAATTCACCACATAAACAGACGCAAAGACAAAAACCACATGATTATTTCAATAGATGCAGAGAAGGCCTTCGATAAAATTCCAACAGCCCTTTATACTAAAAACTCTCAATAAACTAGGTATCAAAGGAACATATTTCAAACGAATAAAAGCTATTTATGATAAACCTACAGCCAATATCATACTAAATGGGCAAAAACCGGAAGCATTCTCTTTGAAATCTGGCACTAGACAAGGATGCCCTCTGTCACCACTCCTATTCAACACAGTATTGGAAGTTCGAGCGAGAGCAGTTAGGCAAGAAAAAAAAAAAAGGGTATTCAATTAGGAAAAGAGGAATTCCAACTGTCTCCATTTGCAGATGACATGACTGTATATTTAGAAGACTCTGTATCAGCCCAAAATCTCCTTAAACTGATAAGAAACTTCAGCAAAGTCTCAGGATAAAAAATCAATATGCAGAAATCAAAAGCATTTCCATACACCAATAACAGACTAATACAGAGCCAAATCATGAGTGAACTCCCATTCACAACTGCTACAAAGAGAATAAAATATCTAGGAACACAACAAACAAAGGATGTAAAGGACCTCTTCAAGGAGAACTATAAACCACTGCTCAAGGAAATAAGAGAGGACACAAACAAATGGAGAAACATTCCATGCTCGTGGTTAGGAGGAATCAATATCGTGAAAATGGCCATACTGCCCAAAGTTAATTTATAGATTCCACGCTCTCCCCATTGAGCTACCAATGACCTTCTTCACAGAACTGGAGAAAGCCACCTTAAATTCATATGGAACCAAAAGAGAGCCCACATAGTCAAGACAATCCTAAGCAAAAAGAACAAAGCCAGAGGCATCATGCTACCTGATTTCAAACTATACTACAAAGCTACAGTAATCAAAACAGCATGGTACTGGTACCAAAACAGAGATGTAGACCAATGGAACAGAACAGAGGCCTCGGAGGCAACGCCACACATCTACAACCATCTGATCTTTGACAAACCTGACAAAAACAGGCAATGGGGAAAGGATTCCTTGTTTAACAAATGGTGTTGGGAAAACTGTCTAGCAGTGTGCAGGATGCAGAAACTGGACCCCTTCCTGACACCTTACACTAAAATTAACTCCAGAGGGATTAAAGACTTAAACATAAGACCTAACACCATAAAAAAACCCTAGAAGAAAACCTAGGCAAAACCATTCAGGACATAGCCATCGGCAAGGACTTCATGACTAAAACACCAAAAGCATTGGCAACAAAAGCCTAAATAGACAAATGGGATCTAATTAAACTCCAAAGCTTCTGTACAGCAAAAGAAGCAATCAATAGAGTGAACCAGCAACCAACAGAATGGGAAAAATTTTTTGCAATCTACCCATCTGACAAAGGGCTGATATCCAGAATTTACAAAGAACTAAAACAGATTCACAAGAAAAAAGTAAACAAAGCCATCCAAAAGTGGGAGGATATGAACAGACACTTTTCAAAAGAAGACATATATGAGGCCAACAAACGTGAAAAAATGCTCATCATCACTGGTCAACAGAGAAATGCAAATCAAAACTACATTGAGATACCATCTCACGCCAGTTAGAATGGTGATCATTAAAAAATCTAAAGACAACAGATGCTGGAGAGGATGTGGAGAAATAGGAACACTTTTACACTGTTGGTGGGAGTGTAAACTAGTTCAACCATTGTGGAAGACAGTGTGGTGCTTCCTCAAGGACCTAGAAATAGAAATTCCCTTTGACCCTGCAATCCCATTACTGGATATATACCCAAAGGATATATATTCTATTCTAAGAACACACACACACGTGTGTTCATAGCAGCACTGTTTATAATAGCAAAGACCTGAAACCAACCCAAATGCCCATCAGCGATAGACTGGACAGGGAAAATGTGGCACATATACACCATGGAATATTATGCAGCCATAAGAAAACAATGAGCTCGTGTCCTTTGTAGGGACATGGATGAACCTGGAAACCATCATTCTCAGCAAACTGACACAAGAACAGAAAATCAAACACTGCATGTTCTCACTCATAGGCAGTTGTTGAACAATGAGAACACAGGGACACAGGGAGGGGAGTATCATACACTGGGGTCTTGGGGGGGGCTCCGAGGGAAGGAAAGCAGTGGGGAGGTCAGGAGGGATAACATGGGGAGAAATGCCAGATGTGGGTGACAGGGGGATGGAGGCAGCAAACCATATTGCCATGTGTGTACCTATGCAACAATCCTGCATGACCTGCACATGTAACCCAGAACCTAAAGTACACTAAAGAAAAAAAAAAAGAAATGAGTATCAAAACACCTTATTCCTGATAACATTAAGATTTAGATGCAAAGCAATGACTTACAAAAGAAAAAAATGGATAGTCATGGGTTCAGAGTTTTGGATAAATATTACTATTACTAATTTAAGCACATCTTGGCATTTTAAATAAAACATAAACAATGACATATAAAATATGTGCAGAAAAATTGACAAAGTTTCCTCTGTGCTGTGTGATTGAGTTAATCATGGAATTCTTCCCTTAATTATCATGCCAATAATGTAAATCTCATGATTCTTGGTATTTCACTCACATGCACACGCACATGCACACACACACACACATGCACATGTAACCAAAATCAAAAGAACTGCCAGGATTTTATAAACTTATAATTCCAAGGTATGACCTTGCAATCAAAAACTAGAACTTTTGGTATTTAAAAAGCCATCCTTTTAACACGAAAACTGCCTACAGGCAGAAGGGTTTCTTCTACAAGACTAACCAATGGCAGCTGCATTTCATTTTTATTTGAAAAGACTGATCCAATGTTTTTATAGCTCTCGATTAAGCTGTTTAAATAAAAAAAGTAAATGTTGAAAGAGGAAACCATTGTAGTTAAGCTCTATGTAAACCAGTAATGAGCAAATCTCTGGAGGTTTGAAAGTTCGGTTTGGATAAATACCTAAATCTATTCGAACCTCTTAGCTCAAAAATTCCACTACCACAAGGTTCATAGAGCTTTAGGTTTTCCACAGAATCTGACATAGCTTTTCAAAAATATCCACATTCGATCCCTAGCCAATAGTAAAAAAAAAAAAAGCAACTTTTGGGGGAGAAAAGTTAACAGGGTTTTTGAATTATAAAATGTCTTTAAGATTTGGCTCATTTTGAGAGATTTCTAACTCTCCAACTTTAAAACTCCACTAGCACTGTAAATCCAGTAAGACCATAAAAAAGAAACTAACCAAATCATCGCCAAGGTACCAAACTGTCAAACATTTGAAACACCTGTAGATAAACAGGCTGAGGTAAAGATTCCTTTTCACCTGTTCCCTGAATTATTTCTTATTCATCTTTCAGATCTCAGCTCAAGTATTATTCTCTCTGGAGGGCAGTCCTTGTAAGTAGGTTGCTGACTGGCATGGCATTATAAATCTCTTCCTTATCACCTGCCATGGTTGCTTATGTAGTTGTTTAATGTCTATCTCTTTTAGCAAACTAAAATCTCTTTGACAGTAAGCACTGTATCTTTTTTGTTCACCACTGTGTTCTCAGTACCTGACATAGTGCCTGCACACAGTGAGCAATCAATCAATATTTGTGAAATGGATGAATCGTCAACACATCAACTAAGTACAAGACTTAATATGTGGCCTGGTGTGGTGGCTCACGCCTGTAATCCCAGCACTTTGGGAGGCCAAGGTGGGCGGATCACCTGAGGTCAGGAGTTTGAGACCAGCCTGGCCAACATGGTAAAACCCTATCTCTACTAAAAATTCAAAAAGTAACCAGGAATAGTCGTAGGATCTGTAATCCCAGCTACCTGGGAGGCTGAGGCAGGGAAAATTGCTTGAACCCAGGAGGCAGAGATTGCAGTGAGCTGAGATCACGTCACTGCACTCCAGCCCAGGAAACACTCCGTCTCAAAAAAAAAAAAAAAAAAAAGTCTTAATATAATAATTTTTTGCTCCAGAACATTTAGGGTTAGACATGAGAAGATGAAAGAGCTTTTCAAGCTTTAAAACACCATGTAAATCCAAGTTGCTAGAAATGTATTACAAAACTACAGAACAGTTAAATGCATTATTAAAGACAAGTATCCATTTGCCCCGTCAGACACACGTGAGTGGGTGCACACCCATACCTTTCTAATACTGGAGACAATTCTGACTTTAATACTTACTTGGATCAGTAGTTGGCAGGTAGCAAATAACACTCTAATTTAGGCAAATACCAGGCAGAAGAGGGGAACACAAGTTTCTTGCCTTTCAGCAATTTATGACCCACCAAATACTGTTCAAATTCCTTAGACCAATATTCTTATTTAGAATTTGATTTATACCCTTTTTCTTTTTTTTTCTTTTTTTTTCTTTTTTTTTTTTTTG